>NC_135884.1:18076904-18456790 GCF_964194155.1 Cetorhinus maximus | reverse complement strand
ATGATGACATCGTAAACAGCACCTAACATCATAAAAGCAATGCAGGAAACACTCCCAATCTTGGAGCGTAAAATTCAGCCCTAAAAATCTGAACTGATCAGAAATAGGATAGTGGTAGGAGTAGTGGACAATGCACACTCTGACCTCAGCAAGCAAAGGAAGATAAAGAGGAAGCGTTGAATAGACTGTCAGTGCTTAAAGTTGACAAGGCACCAGGACCAGATGAGATGCATCCAAGGATATTGAAGGAAGTGAGAATAGAAATTGTAGAGGCATTGGCCATAATCTTTCAGTCTTCCCCAGACTCAGGGGTTGTGCCAGAGGACTGGAGAATTGCAAACATTACGCCCTTGTTCAAAAAAGGTTGTAAGGATAATCCCAGTAATTATAGACCAGTCATTTTAACCTAGTAGTGGGCAAAATTCTAGAAACAATTATTCAGGATAGAATTAGTAATGACATGGAAAAAGATGCATTGATAAGGAAGAGCCAGCATGGATTTCTAAAGGGGAAATCGTGTTTACCTAACTTGCTGGAGTTTTTTGAAGAGGTAACAGAAAAGGTTGATGAGGGTAATGCTGTTGATGCGGTGTACATGGACTTTGAAAAGGCATTTGACAATGTGCCACACAACAGACTTGTGAGAAAAGTTATTGCTCATGGAATAAAAGGGACAGTAGCAACATGGATACAAAATTGGCTGAAAAGTAGGAAGCAGAGAGTAATGGTCGATGGATATTTTTTGAGCTGGAGGAAGGTTTGTGATGGAGTTCCCAGGAGACAGTATTGGGACCCTTGCTTTTCCTGATATATATTAATGATCTAGATCTTGGTGTGCAGGAGATAATTTCAAAGTTTGCAGATGATGCGATGTTTGGGGGTGTTGTGAACTATGAGGAGGACGGTGTGGAACTTCAAGAGGACATAGACAAGTTGGAGGAGTGGGCAGATAGGTGGCAGATGAAGTTCAAGGTGGAGAAGTGTGAGGTGATGCATTTTGGTAGGAAGAACATGGACAGACAATATAAAATAAGGGGTGAAATTTTGAAGGGGGTGCAGGAGCAGGAAGACCTGGGTGTATATGTACATGGATCATTGAAGGTGGCAGGACAGGTGGAGAGAGCAGTCAATAAGGCATGCAGTATCCTGGACTTTATTAATAGGGGCGTAGAGTACAAGAGCAGGGAGGTTATGCTGAGCTTATATAAGACATTTGTTAAACCTCAGCTGGAGTATTGTGTACAGTACTGGGCGCCACATTATAAGAAGGATGTGAACACATTGTAGAGAGTGCAGAAGATGTTTACAAGAATGGTTTCAGGGATGAGAAACTTCAGCTATGAGGACAGGCTGGATAGGTTGGGATTGTTCTCCTTGGAGAGAAGAAGGCTAACAGGAGTTTTGATAGAGATGTTCAAAATTATGAAGCTGCTGGAGAGAGTAGACAGGGAGAAGCTGTCCCTGCTCGTAAAAGGATCAAGAACGAGAGGGCACAAATTTAGGGCGGAATTTTCCCAGAATTGCACTAAATGTGGAAGCTGACGGGTAAAATGGAGCCCTATCTGCCAGCGAAAATGGCGGGTTTTCACGCTGTATCTTCCCGAGCCCGCCTCATTATTTATGCATTCCCGGGAAGCACGCTGTTTCCATAGTGGGCGGGGTCTCATTCACCCACTCGCCGTCACCCCGCTGTTGCATCATGCCAGCCGCCATCTTTAAAAGGCAGCCGCCAGCAAAGTGCTCAGCGCCACCAGCTCACCACTGCTGAGCAGGAGACATGGCCAGTAAAGGAAAAAAGACTGCAGTCGCCCGCTTCAACGATGGGTCCCTCGGGCGACAGCCGGATGCCGTGGAGGCCTGATTGGATTTGCTCTACCCCCGCTCTGGCCGCAGGATGGGTAGCAATGTCACCAACCCAGCTTGGGAGGCAGTGGCAGCGGTGGTCAGCGCAAACACCCTGCAGAGGAGGACAGCCACCCAGTGTCGCAAAAGGATGAATGATCTCCTCCGTTCCGCCAGGGTAAGTCACTCTTTTCATCACTTCCAACTTTCACACTCACAAACCCATCACACATCCACAGGGCCCTCACTCACTGCCAGTGCAAGGGACATCACCATTCACTCTCTCACACACACCGTCATTGTCCTCATCCCATCCATGGGACCACTCACCACCCACAGAGACCAGGCATACTTATCATCTGGCCCAGCAGGCATCCTGATACACTCTCCACATCTCTATCCACGCAGGACAAACTGGTTCACAACAGGAGGGAAAGGTTGCAGACAGGTGGAAGGATGCTGGAGATCAAAGTTCTGACAGAATTCAGAAACAGAGCCATCCAGCTGGCCGGCGATGACTGGGACTGGTCCTGTGCTGATGGTGAGATCGGCGCTGCTCTACCAAGTGAGGACCCAGCAGTGCAACTTCCATCAGGTAACCATGCAGTGAGTGATGTGTCCTGTTTCACAGGCCACTGGCATACACTAATTATCTCCTCTTGCTTCCGCAGGCACATCTGCCAAACAGCCAACAGAGTCCATGACCCAGGGCCTCCAATCAAGCCCACCACATTCATACCACACAAGTGCCAGGCAATGACCATCTCCAACAAGAGAGAATCCAACCATTTTCCCTTGAGATTCAATGGCATTACCATAGCTGCATCCTACACTATCAACATCACAGGGGCTACCATTGACCAGAAACTGAACAAGACTAGCTGTATACATACTGTGACTACAAGAGCAGGTCAGAGACTAGGAATCCTGCGGTGAGTAACTCACCTCCTGACTCCCCAAAGCCTGTCCACCATCTACAAGGCACAAATCAGGAGTGTGATGGAATACTCTCCACCTGCCTGGATGAGTGCAGCCCCAACAACACTCAAGAAGCTTGACACCATCCAGGACAAAGCAGCCCGCTTGATTGGTACCACATCCACAAACATTCACTCTGTCCACCACTGACGTACAGTAGTAGCAGTGTGTACCATCTACAAGATGCACCGCAGGAATTCACCAAGGCTCTTTAGACAGCACATGCCAAACCCACGACCGCTACCATCTAGAAGAACAAGGGCAGCAGACACATGGGAACACCACCACCTGGGAGTTCCCCTCCAAGCCACTCACCATCTTGACTTGGAAATATATCGCCATTCATTCACTGTCACTGGGTCAAAATCCTGGAGCTCCCTCCCTAACAGCACAGTGGATGTGCCTACACTACATGGACTGCAGCGGTTCTAGAAGACAGCTCACCACCTCTTTTCCAAGGGCAATTAGGGATGGGCAATAAATGCTGGCCTAGTCGGCGATGACCACATCCCATGAATAAATTTTTAAAAAGGTCAAAGATCTTAGTTTCTCATTTTGGAATGCGGACATTTCAGTCAATGGCCGTTTAACAAATTTTAAGTTAGACACAGGAGCCAGCGTAACAGTCCTATCAGACAAAGGAATATGACTAAAAGGCCTCTGGCTTTGAACAACAGACACACCACTCTGTGGGCCTGGAGGAATCTGATTTCCTGTCATAGCTGTGATTCTGGAACCATTAAGATAGGGTGGAAAACAAATCTTCCAGCTGGTGGACATCATCTGTAACCAGTCTTTCTCTCTCATGAACAGAGAAGCCTGCGTAGCCTCAAATCTCCTCAAAACAGCAGAAAATGCCAATACAATAACTGTTGTTGATCATTCAGAACTGCAAGCTCCCGAGTACTCAAACAAAAGAAGAAATTCCTGACTGGGACTTCAGCTCTGACCTGTCTTCTCTTACTGCAGAGCAGGTTTGTCCATTCTCATTACAGGTGCTGGAAAACCTTCAATTCTCAGACCAGCCAAACACCCAGGAGGTGTCCACGAGGATGTAAAAGAGAGCAACCAGCAGTCCGATAAGCCTCAATCTCCGGCTCCAACGAGGGTACAGCAGGTCAACACTGTAACCACTGAACATATGCTGCAACCCCCAGCCAGCATGCCAAAGCTACAAAAGATGCTGGAACCTGGTAGCAGCCGTCCATTGCCAACAGCGAAACTGAGGTGACCGTACAACTAAACCTCATTCTAGTCTCAGAAATGCTCATCCTCCATCTCAGAGGACATTGCCACGATTCACACAATGATGCAGAAGTGAAAGAAACGACAAGGAGATGAATACAATGTTCGTCCACTTTGCAAGGAACAACCACCAACCAGTGTAACAGCCGAACCAACCAAGTGTGATTTAACGCAAAACAATAGAAGAAAAGGATGAAAGCATAGTCAGATGCCAGAACAACCTGCAAGCCTACAGGAAGAAGCTGCAGTGACAGAGCCCACCACTCCTCTGGCAGTAGTGCAAACGAGAATTGGAAGGGTTATAAGGCCTTCAGACTGCCTGAGCCTTTGAATTCAAGGGCTTGAAGAGGGGGGATGGGGTAGTGAGAATGTAGTAATGACAATGTTAATGTATGATAGTAATAACAATGTAACACATAAGGTAAACTATAATCACTCAAAATACATTGGATAAAGACTTGGGGGCAGGTGTAGTATAAACGTCTGGCACATATAGGGTTAATGTGGGGCTGAATACAGTACCTCCCACACAGTGATGTAAGAGACACATGATCCACACACAGGGTCAGTCTAGTGTTGTTCAGAGGCATGTGTGTCAGTGAGTGTGGAGACAGCTCCGAATTTGTACCCTTTATATTTGTAAATAGTCCTAAGAGTCAATAAAAACTTAGAGTACTTACGTATGTCTTCTTCTGACTTATTGAACTGTAACCAACACCCTACAACAGTAAGTACATTGTTCTTTTGACACAGAGGGTGGAATTTTCTGTGCCTGCTGGCATCAGGCATGGTTGGCGGCGAATATGGCGAGAAGGCCAGAAATTGGTTTTACAACGTCGTGAAAGTAGTTTGCAATTGTCTGCTTAGCCCGCCGATGGGGGGCAATGTTCCCCATCATAGGACATCGGGAACCTCATTGTAATACATCTGCATATCATTATAAGGCCAGCCCACTGGAATCATCCCACACTCCCGCACCCCTCGCTGGATCGTCCGCCCACATTGGTGTGATTGCACACCGATGTGTTTCACAACAGCATATATAAGACGTGCACTTGGGCGGGGGGCTGCACTTTGAGGGGAACTTGGGGGTGGGTGCACAGAAACATTGTGCAGTGCTCGCGAGGGTCACCTGTTGGACTTCAAGGTTGATGCACGTTGGGGAATGGCAAGAGCTGCCCTGTGGTTGAGGTGACTTGGGGACGGGGGCAAGGGCTGCCCTGCAGTTGAGGCAACTTGGAGGTGGGGCAAGGGTTGCCCTGCGGTTGAAGGTAGTGCACAAGCACATGTGAGGTGGTGGGGAGGGAAACGGCCACACATTAAGGAAACCTTGTATAAAGTGATGGTTCCTCTGCAGCTGAGACAGTTCAGACAAAGCCACACTGACATGCGTGGAGTCAGGCCTCTAGCTTATCTGCCCACCCAAGCAATGCAGAGGCATGAAAGTGCCACCAAGTCCTTCAGAGCTTTTCACCCCTCGGGCACAGACTGCAACCTAATGAACATTTTAGTGGACTGCAGAACAGCTGGATGACTGGGCATGTTGTACAATCTCCTTGCTAAGCTGGCTGTGGAGCAGTCACTGGTGGAGGCGCTCACAGCCCCTTGCAATGTCATCATTCCGGTTTGGACCAGTGTCCCCCATGGTTCAAGCTAACAGTGCAGCCTTGCAGTGCAGATTAGGAGAATGCCTGCGCCTGAACCGAGAGCACAGCATGCAGTCCAATGGGCAAAGCTGATGCCAATCGGTCAGGAGGAGTGGAGCGGAGGTGGGTGGGGTTTCAGGCAGCCATGCAGCGCACTAAACTCTGGCCAAGTGGTGGCCAGCACTCTCAGGGATGCGTTAAGGGGCCTTCAGACTTAACCAAGACAGGTTCTTGGGACACCCATGCTAACCCATGTGTCTCTCTCTTTTATCCTACGGGAGGAGTACATCAGGAGTATGGAGCCTCGTGAACTACCTATATGTCTTGTAGCATACAGAGAGTGAAGACGACAGAGCAGAGAGTGACTGAGGTGTCTGGCTGCACAGAGGGAGAAGCAGCACCCTCAGGAAGAAGGGGCAGCTGGGGCTCCCGCACACGCCGCTGAAGGGCCACAGTGAGTTGTCACTGGTCGGTGCCTAATTAGACCCAGGGTCTATTGACACCGCCATTCATTCCTACAGATGACCAACAACCAGTGTTGCCAAAGACTGCTCATGTCTAGAGAACTGGTCGGTCACATCTGCCAGCGTCTGCAGGATTTGGCACCATGGGAATGTGGAGGGCATCCACTGCCAGTGGCTGTAAAAATGATCGCAGCACTCCATTTTTATGCCAGTGGCTCCTTTCAGGGCTCCACAGGTGACCTCTGTGGGATCTCATAAGCCCCTGCCCACAAATGCATGCATGAGGTCATGGATGCCATCTTTGCGAGGGCACACAACTTTGTGCATTTTGCCCAGGACAAGACAGCCAGCATGCAAGAGCGCTGGGATTTGCCCAGATCTTGAGTTTCCCACAGGTGCAAGGTACAATCGACTGCACTCACGTGGCGCTCAGGTCTCTGTCGCAACACACGGTCAACTATGTCAACCGCAAGGGATTCCATTCGCTGAATGTACAGCTGGTGTGCGATCACCACAAACGCATCCTGCAGGTCCGCGCACGGTTTCCAGGGAGTGTGCATAACTCCTACATTCTCAATCGGTCACAGATCTCTGAAGCTTTCCAGAGTCCACAGAGGCTGCAGGGTTGGCTCCTCGGGGACAAGGGTTACCCGCAGAGGATATGGCTGATAATACCCGTGTGGTGGCCTCAGACTGCAGCAGAGAGAAGGTTAAACGAGGCTCATGCTGCAACTTGAAACTTGGTGGAGCAGACCATCGGGATGCTGAAAATGAGGTCCCGGTGCCTGGACCGGTTTGGTGGAGCCCTGCAATACAGTCCACAGAGGGTGTCATGCATTGTCATCGCCTGCTCCACCCTTTATGACCTGCGCTGCAATGGGGAGAGGAGCTGACTGAGGAGGAAATGGAGGAGCTGGAGGTCATCGATGGTGAAGAGGGTAAGGACGTCCTCGAAGGCGACGATGATGGTGATGAGGCCCTCACACGGGCGAGACGAGGCAGGTGCACTCGGGAGGCCCTCATAGCTGCCAGATTTGTGGAGGATGATGATGACATGCAGTGAGGACACTCCATAGATCCTCCCGTTGCATCTGTGAACGTTTGACTCCAGTCTAACTTATGGCAGCGCACATACCCTCTGTAATAATGTTCCTGTCATTGAGACACAGTGGAGGCCCTAATAGTCGCTCAATTGCAAGAGGATGATGATGACATGCAGTGAGGACACTCCATCGATCTTCACATAGCCTCTGAGAATGTCTGACTCCTGTCTGGCCATGGGCAGCTCGCTTGCACTCTGTGATCAGGGTCATATCATAGAGATACAGCCATAAAACTTTAAAAGCATCTGATCCTTTGTCCACCTTCAGCACCTGACCCCTTCAGGAACACAGCATCACTGGTCACAGACGCTGAAGAGATGGGGGCCAGCCCCACCTTAAAGGTGCTGAGAGCACCCAGAGAGAATGACAGTACTCTGTGACACATGCCCATGAGATTCTGGCAGCAATGACCAGCACCATCGAGGTGCAGGCATCAGTAATGTGTCCAGGGAGTGTGAGACTGGACCATCACTTTGGTCTGAAGGCTGCACAAAGCACAGGGAAGAGGCCCTGGACTGAGACGCCTGCCTTTATCTTGTGCAGAAAGGTTTCACATCTGAGTGACACGAGCGCTGCTCATCAGAACAAGGAGCCATAGGCAAGGAGACATTCTTGGGAGTTTATTTGCAATAGTGAACATTATATACAAGTGATTAACACCCATGCCCAGGTTATGCAACTACATCTTCTTAACTTTCCTAACCCTGCTGCTAAGTCTTTGGGCTCCCTGGACATGCACAGTGGAGGTGGAGGCAGCCTGTCGACTGTGACTCCTTGTCTGTGATGACCTTTCCGGTGACCTCTGGAGGGTTGAGACCCGGAGGGCCCCAGCCTGCTTTTGGGGTCCTGCTGTGTGGTAGTGGCACCCACCTCGGCCTGTGGAGCAGGAGCTGCTGAGGTCACAGGAAGAGGGGATTCAGATGGGCCGCACATTCTCGAAGTCACCTGGATGGATGGCCCCAGGGGGTACTCCTGCTCATCCTCCTCCCTATGGATGCCCGGGGGCCCCAGGCTGACTCCTTGAGGAGAAGGGGTAACTGGAGTAACATTGGGCTGCCCAGCACCCCTCTCGCGTACACACTGTTTGAGGCCAACTATGGTGTCAGCGATAGAGTTCAGCCCGCACAGCAGTGCAGGAGCGACATCCTGGGCCAGGGTCTCCATGGCAGCTGCCATCCTGCCAGTGTTGACCTCGGGTCATTGGCATACCAGCATTATCACCTCAGCTTGAAGGTGGACGGACTCCTCCATCATGTCTTGCAATCTGAAGACTGCAGAGGACATTCCTTCCTGATGTTCCTGAGCTTGCCTTGGCAGCTCCAGCAACTGTAACATGACCGAGTCCAGTGGCTTGTCATCTGACTCGGACTCAGCAACTTTCTGGCCTCCAGCAGTCTCTCGAGTGCTGGGAACATGGGAAGTTCCTGCCTCCGCCAGCTGTGGAGATATGCTCCTGAGGTTGTGATCCCAAGGCTACTTTAAAACTAGGTCCCACAGAGGTGTGTGTCTCTGTGCTGGTGGAGGGTGTGGGTGAGCGCTGTGACGGGGCTTCAAGGAGGGGGCCTCCAGATTCCTCTTTTGAGGTTTCTTCGAGGCTTGATTAGAGGCTGTGGGTTGTGGACTCCGTCGGCTGTTTCCCAGATATGCCTATGAAAGCAAGGGGAGATAGTGCATGGCAGTGGACTATGGAACAGGACACATCACTCACAGCATGGTTGTTCCGTGGATGTTGCTGGATCCCCACTTGGTAAAGAACCGTCGACCTCACCCTCAGCACAAGAACAGTTCAGATCCTCGCTGACCAGCTGAATGGCTGTTTTCAAAGTCAGCAAGGACCTTGATTTTAGGTAATCCTCCACCGTTCTGCGACCTCTCTCTCTTGTTGTGTGCCAGCTTGTCCTGCATGAATAGAGAAGGAGAGAGTGTAAGCAGGACGCCTGCCAGGCCAGATGATAAGTATGCCTGGCATGTGTGGATGGTGAGTGGTACCATGGATGGGATGAGGACAATGAAGGTCTGTTTGAGAGAGTGAATGGTAATGTCCCTTGAACTGGCAGTAAGTGAGGGCCCTGTGGATGTGTGATGGGCTTGTGAGTGTGTGAGTTGAGAGTGATGAGAAGAGTGACTTATCCTGGTGGAATGGAGGGGATCATTCATTCTCTTGCAGCACTGGGTGGCTGCCCTGTTTTGCAGGGCATTGGCGCTGACCATTACTGCCACCGCCTCCCAAGCCAGAATGGTGAGTTTGCTGCCCATCCTGTGGCCAGGGTGGGGGTATGGGACATCACGGTTGAGCCTCTACTATATCCAAAAGGTGCTCGAGGGACGCATCATTGAACCTGGGGACTGCAGTCTTTTTGCCTTTCAGGGCCTTGTCTTCTGTGCAAGCAGTCCTGGGCTGGAAGTAGTGAGAGGTGTGCGTGCGGCTGCATTTTAAATATGGCGTCCAGCAAGTTGAAGCTTGGTTGGTGGTTGGTGAATGAGAGCCCACCCGCCATCAAAACAGCGTGTTTCCTGGGAATGCATAATTAATGCGGTGGGATTAGGACAATACAGCGTGAGAAGCCGCCATTGCAGCCGGCAGGTAAACCGTTGTTTTTCCTGCCTGCTACCGCAAATCTGGGATGATTCCACCCATAGTGTTCTGTCTTGCTCCCTTATAGCAAGGTCATCTGACTGTGATGTCATGCTTACATCATCATTAACATCATCACCTAATTAACATAACCATTAACCCTTCCCTGCGCAAGTTTTCTCTCTGTACTGCGTTTCTTAACTTAAAAAATAGGCTCTTTTAAGAAAGATGCTATTCTCACGATGGCTTTTGCAACTGTTTGCTTTTGGATCCACATGAGGTCGATAAACAAAATCCAGTCAACTTAATACAGTTGATTACTAACAGCTGTATGTATTTCAATACATAATCACCGAGGAAACCAAGGTGCTGGGAACACTTAACGTTCGTCACTATGCTATTAATCAATGATATGGGATAGATTTTAGGAATTAGCACTCCTGGGACTTTACGTAACAGGCGCACAAATCAGGAATTTCAGCTGTGTGGTTTAATGTGCCCAATTTGGGCCTTGCTTGATTTAATGTCTAATTAGGTTGGATGCATGGATAATTGAGTGGGCCACAAAGTGGGCACTTCAACCTCTGCGCCTAATATCCTGACTGATTTTCCTATCACACAAAGCTTTGTGCAGGAAGTACTAAATGAAATAAATCTACCATGTGCTTTAGACTGAGTCACAATAGATGCTGAGGCAAAAATCAGCTCCACAAGTACAGTGGCCATGTAATCCTGAGAAAGAACATACTGTAACTAATAGGAACCAAGGCAGTTACACCAAGAATCATTTACCACATCTTTTAGAAAATTCATCAAAATTGATGGAATTTAACTGGAGCCATTTTCTGTTTAACTCTTTCACATTTTGGTTCAAAAGCTTTGTGTTACTTGGACTGACTTCAAGAACTCGCTGTTACTGCTTTCATCTATAAATAGCTCCTTACGAATAAAATTGTTAGCCAGTCATTAAAATGATAGCCTGACTAATATTAATCATCTTAGGAAATGATATGCGTGTACAGGAAAACCAACATGTAACACCGGAGAGGATACATGGGTCTATTGTTCACTGAGGGCATCCTGTCCTAACTTACACTGCACAAAATGTCTCGCTACAATTCATAGGAGATGCCAGTTTACCTGTGAGAATTAGATTTTGTGTTGGAGAAAACATAAGAAACAGGAGCAGTAATAGGCTATATGTCCCCTCAAGCTTGTTCCAGCACTCAATAAGATCAAGACTGGCATTAACTGCACTTTCCTGCCCAATCTCCATAGTCCTTGATTGTCTTCCAGTCCAAAAATTTATCAATTTCAGCCACGAATATAACAAACAACCGAGCATCCACATCCCTCTTGGGTAGAGATTTCCAAAGATTCGCAGCCCTCTGAGTGAAGACATTTCTTATCTGACTCCTAAATGGCTTACCCATTATCCTGAGACTATGCCTCCGAGCTTTAGAATCTCCAGCCAGGGGAAACTGCCTGTCAGCATCTACCTAGTCAAACCCTCTCAGAGTTTCATATGTTTTATGAAGATCGCCTTTCTTTCTTCTAAATTCCAGAGAGAGTTTAGACCCAATCTACTCAATCTCTCTTTATAGGGCATGCCAGGAATCAATCTAGGGAACCTTTGTTGCACCCCCTCTAGGGCAAGGGTATCCTTCCTTGGGTACAAAGACCATACTCCAGGGGAAGAATCATCCCAGATTTGCACAAAGTGTGGTAATGGGCGGGAAAAAGGACATTTTACCCATCAGCCGCAATGGCGGCTTTTCACGCTGTATCGTCCCATTCCCGGCGTGTCCCACCTCATTAATAATTCATTCCCAGGAAACATGCCAGGTCCCTGGAGGGGCAGCCTATGATTCGCCCGCCCCGCCGTCACCTCAGGCCTTCAGTAAACCAGGCGCCATATTTAAGAGCCGCCCCTGCACAGAGCTAGCACTCTTCAAGGGATAGGAAGCTGCTGGGAACTGATGGCTGCCAAAGAGAGGAAACACGCTGCCCTCAAATTTAGCGACGCCTCCCTTGAGTGCTGACTGGATGCAGTGGAGACTTGCCACGAAGTCCTCTACCCAACTCAGGGCAAAGACCAGCAAGCAAGGTCACCAATCCAGCATGGGAGGCGGTGGCAGCGGTGGTCAGTGCCAACGCCCTGCAAAAGAGGACAGCCATCCAGGGCAGGAAGAGGATGAATAGTCTCATCCATTCCACCGGGGCAAGTCACTCTTCTCGTCACTCAAACACTCACAAACCCATCATAGATCACACAGGGATCTCATACCTCAAGGGACAACACTGCACTAACTCTCACACACACCCTTACATCTCCATCAGGCTCATATCCTCTGGAGCTCACATCCTCATCCCATCCATGGCTCCGTTCAACACACAAACATTCCGTGCAGTGCCATGCATCCTGCTCACACACTCTCCATCTGTTTTCATGCAGAAAAAGCTGGCTGACAACAGCAAGGAGAGGTCCCAGACCAGTGGGTGGAGTGGACCACATTAGACCCCTCATTCACTTAGAGGAGCATACCATTCGGCTGACTTGTGGCAATATTGAGGTCACCAGCGAACACCCACGTGAGGATCCTGCACCATATTATCGCTCTCTCAATGTAACTGTGAGCGCTCTCTCTCCTGCTTTTGACTCTGCTGCCACGCACTAATCATTTCAACTTTGGTTCACAGGGAGCAGGGCAGGGGTCAACACCCTCAGCCAGCCAGTCCCTCAGCTCCATCCACACCCTCACCTCCAGGGAAGAGGACACCTCCTCCATTGAAGAGCTGGAAATAAGCAGCCCGGAAAACCCGTCGCAGCGCTTACCCACACCCTGCACCAGCGCAGAGACACACACGTCAGTGGGACCTAGATCTAGAGCAGGCTCGAGTTCACAATCTGGTGGTCACCACATGGACACGTGTCCACAGCAGGAGGAGGCAGGTTCAGCAGAGCTTTCCAGCACTCGGAGGACTGCTGGAGAAGAGGCATCTGTGAGGTCCGAGTCAGATGACGAGCCTCTGGATTCAGCCTTCCAACTCATTGTGGAGAGTCAGCAGAAGGCGGGGGAAAATCACGCAGAGCTATTGAAAGCCCTCAACAGAGTGGCACGCGAGTTGGAGGAGTGCATCCACCTGCTCTCTGATGAAGTGGTGCCCACATATGAGCATATGGAGGACTCCATGGGGAAGATGGCAGATGCCGTGGAGACCCTGGTTCAGCAGAACGCAGAGATGCACAAGGCCCTACACTCCACCACAGTAGCCATGGGTGAGTCCATGCGGGAAACGGGGCACCTCGATATCCCTCCAGATACTCCTTCCCCTCAGGGAGTTAGGCCGAAGCCCTGGTCTACTTCTGTATTCCAACCACCTGCAATAAAGGCTAACATACCATTTGCTTTCCTAATTGATTGCTGTACCTGCATATTAACTTTGTGTTTCTGCATACAAGGACATCTAAACCTGTCTGAACACAAATATTTAATAGCTTCTCACTGTTAAAAAACTTGAAGAAGTAACTGAAACACACCAAATCACAGCATATCTGATTTTCATTCACAAATTCACTTGCAGAATTATCACAGCTTGTGGTACCACAATAGCCTTTGATTGTGTGTTCTTTTAAAATTGTTACAAAGAAATTTTTGAAATGGCGCAGTCTAACGCACTCCCTTTCCTTGACATGCTATTTGAGAAAGTCACTAATGGGCTCTCCACTACTGTCTACTGCAAGCCTACCTTCACTGATCAATATACATGCTGGGATTCAGATCGCTCTATGCACTATAAGATTGGTTTTATCAGCAATCTTGTAAATAGGGCCTTAGCCATTTGCTCAACTTCCAAGTTTGATGCAGAAATAGAAGTCATCAAAGCTATCCTGTGGGACAATGGCTATCCTGATTGGATCGGTATTCTCTGTGTATAGAGCGAGCTCGCAAATGTGCCAAAGGCCAACACTTTTGGACCCGAAAGGTGCCCAGTCTACCTCAAATTACCCTGGAAAGGCAAAATACCTCAAAAGTTTGAACAGGTAAAGCGAGGTATTTCACGCTTATACAATGTAGTGGCTATGTGAGTGGTATTTTTCACTAACGGGCTGTCAGTCTAAAAAGACATTCTGCCTATCACACAATAGAGCAATGTCATGTATGAATTTCAGTGCTGGTGTGATGCCAGGTATGTAGGTCACATGTCCCAGCGATTGGCTGATCAGATCAAACAGCATGTTCCTTCCTTTGTTTGTAATCGGTAGAACATAGACTGTACTCAACCAGCCCATGCTTGCAAAATCCAAAACAAAGCGTCTACTGATAGATGTAATTCCATGATTATGCAGCACTTGCTGAACAATCCTGAGTGTGCTACTATCTATACTAAGAACCAATTGAAGACAATTAGTTGAGCTTGTCACATCACTGATTTACATCTGCTAGTTACAACACACATTCATACACAGGGACCCATTCTCTGCAAGCAAAAGGAATATGTTCAAGTCTTGGACCTTTTTTGAATTACCCTGGAGCATGGGGAACCCGTTCTCTGTTAGTTCCTTATTGTTCTCTGTTGCTTTCTCCGTGGCAATGTCTCGGCCAATCAGAGTTGACTTTCCAACCAATCAGAAACATGTTCTCCTGCAGTATAAATTGTGATCATTTGAAATTTGGAATTCTTGCATTTGTCCTGATGAGTGCAAGATAAAAAAGCTTTGGCAACATGTCTCTCTTTTCAGCAATATACAAACAAATTAGTAATGACAACATGGTTCTCAGTTATAGTCCTGGTTTGTGTAGGTAAAGTTGTCTTGGTTTATCCATGTATGATTTGTATGTCCATTTATATAGGAAGCAGTGACTGTACTTCAAAATAATTCATTGCATCTGAAACACCCTGGGCATTTTTGAGATACATGTTATGGAACTATATAAAAGCAAGTTCTTTCTTTCGTGAGGTAATCTTTTTGGAGGTTTATCAAATGATTGACGTTCGTACTGGACAGAATTGAATACTTTTATACTTTTGCTATTCTGTGGGTGGAATTTTATGACAGTGGGATTTTACAGTCCCGCCGAAGTCAGTGGAGCTTAGAATGGCTCACCACGTTTTACAGCCCCGACCCCACTGTGCCGGTGTCGTAAAATTCCTTCCAAGGCAAGTCATAGCATAAGTTAGATAAAGAGCAAAGTTACCACTCTTCAATCTGATTAATGCCTCATAACATCCAGTGACATTTCCATCGAATGGACTAATCGTCAATATGTCCTTTTTGAATGAGATTGCCAATATAATGCTAATTTATGTTGATTTCCAGGCAGTTTTTTTTTTTGCCTCAGTCTCCTATAGTACAAAGTGAGTTCATAGAATCCAAGCTGAGTTCAAATACCATCCTTACAGCCAATAAGAAGCCTTTCATCTATGGTTGGATTCAAAGTTAGGCTGCTGAGAGGAAAGGTCACTGCAGTAACACAGAGGGTGGTGGGTTCATTTTCTTCGCATTTTCATTCAGGTGAGGGAGAAGGTTGAGTATATCCTGTGACTTCTATAAGACTTGTACATTTTCTGCACTAGTGTAAGCTGGACTCATTTTTTTAACACTCTTGCCTCTGAAAGATTGTGGGTTCATCCCTCCCTTCAAAAACTGGGCACCAAATAGACTGAGGACTGAGGACGTGCTGCATTTTAAGAGGAGTTTAATTAAGCTGAGGCCCATCTGCCTATTTCAGTGGATGTAAAAGATCCCTTAGCACCATTTGAAGAAGGTCAGCAAGCTCCCCATGTCCTACCAATCGATTCTCCTTCAACCGACACCACTAATAGCTGATTATTTATCTCGTTGCTGTGTGCCAATTAGCTGCAATATTTGCCTGCAATTGGCAACAATGATTGTATTTCCAAAATAATTTAGAGGCTATAAATGCATCGTGATAGCACATCCTGGTTACAGCACAGAAGGAGGCCATTTGGCCCATCGTGTCTGTGCTGGCTCCCTGTAAGAGCAATATAAGGTGCACATAAATTCTTTCTTTCTGTAAAAGGTTGATGGGACCTCTGTCTAAGACACAATGTATGCAAATTGATCACATATAAATTTGAGTCTCCTTGTGCTGTATGTAAATACCTCTGTGTAAAAGTCCATCTTGTAATAGAGCTAAAAATGCTCCCCACATTCTTTCTGTGAGAAAGAGTAGCTGTATTCAATGAACAGGCTTCACTGTTCTGAACATGAAAATGGTTCTGTGTCTTCCTTCGGTCTGGGATGTTGAAACTGTGACCCACAGCCTCTGACAAGGCAACCGAATACTATTTGTATTTATATATTTCTTATTGGTTTGATTTGCTTGAATTTTGTGCACTGGGGGATTAGAGAGGGCTGTTTCTAGCCTCAGTGATCATCTTAACTCTAACCATCTTACATCTCTTGCGATTGCTCACTTGGGATACATACAAAAGAATGTGAACATTAACTTAAAATTTCTAAGTGGTTGGTAAGACTCCATGTTACAGACCTTAATGGCTCACAAGCCTTGACAACTTTCTAAGGAATAAGTTCTGTATTCTGTACCCATAAATTGGAATCTTGTGTGAATATGTTACCCCAGTCTCTAAGATAAGGAGTGTTTGCTTTCTTTATAGCTATAAAGCAGTGGCTATAATTTAAAAGTACTCAATTGGCTGTAAAGCGCTTTGGGACATCCGGTGGTAGTGAAAGGCACTAGTTAAATGCAAGCTCTTTGTTTATGTAAAAAGGCCTGAGTGTAAAGAGTTATTTTCTCTGTTCCAGCTGAGCATCTGCGTTATCCTATGAGTTGACGGTTGGTTGGTTGGTTGGTCACTGTTGGTTTTGTGGGTGTGTAATTATCTTGAGCAGCACATGGTGCTGTGAGCTTTTGTGTGCGAAACTGAACACGGTTCAATCTCACTCCCAAGGGGCTGGGTGAGAGAGAAGATTAAACCTTTCCAGCTCTGCACGTATAATGAAGTATGAAGTCATAATTGTCAACACTCTGATCAGAAATTGCACTGTGCCTGATGTCTGGGAAATAAAATAACATCTTAATGTAGTCCATCTGCAGGATTCTATGGGGATAATCAACTTGAATAACCTTCACTGTTAAAGTCTGATAAGTTACAACATTTTCAGCAGCAAACCGAGGAATTTTAAGTATTTCAGAATATGCTGGGCCACCACAATTGACTTTGGCAATTCTGGGCTGGACAAGGCAAAACAAATCAGCAGTGATTCCTGCTCCTGATCCCTACTTAACCTGCTGGAAATGTGTCTGTTTTGAAGGTCAGGGAGAATCTGGTTGGCTCAGCTGTGATGAACCCCACTGTTGAATAACCTTTGACCCAAGTTGAAAGTGAGCATGCAAACAATTGAACTGAATTAGCACAGGAGCATCATCTACATTTATACTGGCTCATTGTCCTGTCTCACATTTGGGAAGGCTGACATCGGTGAGCCAGCTCCTAGCATCTACATTACTAAGTGCTGTTGCCTTGTCCTGGCAGTTGACTGGTCAACTCACTGGCTTTTCTGCTGTAGGCTGCCCCATTGTAATATCAATAATCAGAGAGCCAGTAGATTAAAATGGGTCTGAGTTGTATCCTGCCAGAACCCTGTCCAATTTGTGCCATGATATAATTTTAGGGGGCTGTGGACTTCATCTGAATATGCATTATGGGGTGGGGCGAGTTCTATTTGCCATTTTCCGCTATACAGATATGTACAATATCAATCGTAAAGGGCATTCAGAGCTGACATGGAATCAGTAGTGATGATGGCTGCTTTAAAGAGCTAAGGTAAATACCCTTTGTAATTTCAGTCACTTTTCAACCATTCTTTTAACCTTTAGGTTTATTTTCTCCTGCTGACATTTAGGGAGCCATGAACCTTTCTGCCAACTGTTAAATTTCAACCTACTTCCTGTGCACAGCACCATTATTGTTATCCATGAGGTTCCCAGTGCAAATCTCCCTATCTGCAGTTTTTAAGAGAAAGAGGAGACACTCTGGGGGATTCTAGGCAGGCCAGGATGTATTGCAGGAGCTCTATGCCTATCTACTGATAGCTGCACACCTACATCAGCAGATAAGAGCTCCTTGTGACTTACTTTCGCAGATGATTGGTACAGAGCGAGGTTTCTCTCCCCAAAGAAATCTGGGACTACAGATCTGATAAGCAGCACAGTGATATGTGAATGCCTGATTGACCATAATGTTAAATGCTTCTTGGAAACAGCCCTGTCACAGTAGTCATGCTTTCTTTGGCACTGTGTTTTTAAAAAATGCATGTCATTGTAACAATCAGCTTCATAGCCTGATCCATTGCACAGGCCAAGATGTCACCACCCATATCTGTAGAACCTGGTATACCTACCTGCCAATGATGGTCACAGTCCAGACCAACAGAAATCTAGATACAAAGCAATGCTATCTGCTGCCTGAGCAAATGCAGCTTACGATTGATATATTTAGTGACATACATACATACAAGAAGGAACAGAGGTAGGCCATGCAGCCTCTTGAGCCTGCTCTGCCATTTAATAAGATCATGGCTGATATGATAGTAACCTGAAACCTGCATCCCACCTACTCCCGATAACCTTTCACCCCCTTGTTAATCAAGAATCTATCTAGCTCTGCCTTAAAAATATTCAAAGACTCTGCTTCCACCACCTTTTCAGGAAGAGAGTTCCAAAGTCTCACGACCCTCTGAATGAAAAAATGTTGCCTCATCTCTGTTTTAAATGGGTGACCCCTGATTTTTAAACAATGACTCCTTGTTCTAGATTCTCCCACAAGAGGAAACATCCTCTCCACATCCACCCTGTCAAGACCCCTCAGGATCTTACATGTTTCATTCAAGTCGCCTCTAACTCTTCTATGCTCCAGGGATACAAGCCTAGACTGTCCAACCTTTCCTCATAAGACAACCCACCCATTCCAGGTATTAGTCTGGTAAACCTTCCAATGCATTTACATCCTTCCTTAAATGAGGTGACCAATACTGTACACAGTACCCCAAATGTGTTCTCGCTAGTGCTCTGTACAACTGAAGCATAGCCTCTCTACTTTTGTAGCAATTATTAGCTTTCCTAATTACTTGTTGCACTTGCATACTAGCCTGACAGTAATTAGCAGTTCCATTTCTTTGCAGGCATGCTGCAATATTTGCCTATGGGGATGTTGCTGTTGAGGTACATAGTCGGCCACCCTTCTCTCAAGTACATGTGGCACCACATTCATCTTAACATAAAGAGAGTCTCAGATGCCAAGTTGTGCAATCACTTGTCTGCAAAGTTTTTTTAAAATTCTTTCATGGGATGTGAATATTGTGGCAATGCCAACATTTGTTGCCCATCCCTAATTGCCCTTGAGAAGGCGGTGGTGAGCTACCTTTCTGAACTGTTACAGTCCATATGGAGGAGGTACATCCACAGTGCTGTTAGGGAGGGTTTTGGACCCAGCTACAGTGAGGGAACGACGACATACTTCCAAGTCAGGATGGCGTGTGGCTTGGAGGGGCACTTGCAGGTGGTGGTGTTCCATGCATCTGTGGTCCTTGTCCTCCCAGGTGATAGAGATCATAGGTTTGGAAGGTGCTGTCAAAGGAAGCTTAGAGTTGTTGCAGTGCATCTTATATATGGTGCACATGTCTGCTGCCACTATTTTTCGGTAATGGAGGGAGTGAATGTTTAAGGTGAGGAATGGAGTGCTGATCAAGTGGGTTACTTTGTTCTGGATGGTGTCAAGCTTCTTGAGTATTATTGGAGCTGCACTCATCCAAGCAAATGGGCAGTATTCCATGGCACTTGCAATCTGTGCCTTGTAGATGGTGGGCAGGTTTTTGGAGAGTTAGGACGTGAGCTTCTCGCCTCACAATTCCCAGGCTCTGATCTGCTCTTGTAGCCATTGTATTTATATGGCTGGTCCAGTTAAGTTTCTGATCAATGGTAATCTCCAGCACGTTGGAGGTGTGGGATTCAGTGATGGTAATGGCATTGAACATCAGTATTGGGAGAAGGTTAGATTCTCTTTTGTTGCGAAGGGTCATTGCCTGGCAGTATGTGGTGCACATGTTATTTGCCACTTATCAGGCCAAACTTGAATGTTATCCTGGTCTTGCTGCATGCAGACACGGACATCATGTTTTGCATTTTGGATTCCCTTGCTGTTACATGTCACTTCTCAGTTTTCTCTCACTTCAGCCTCGGCAAGATTCCAGTTTATGGACAGGCACTGAGGTCGGAAATTAATCTGAAATCTGTCCTGTTTAATGTTGTAGGAATTTCTATGGCCACTTGATGCTGAAATCCACATTCATGCCTTTGCCACCTCCTCCAGATGCAATTATTCCGATACTCTCCTGCCTGGCCTCCCTGAACCTCAGCTCATGAATCAGTTCTGTTTCCTGTATTCTATCACCTTCCCAATCTTTTATTTTTGGGGATCATTTTTCCTTATCCATTGTGCAGAGCTTAGATACATTTTCTGCAATAATGTTGCTACATAGATGCAAGTTGTTGCATAACACTACAATTGAATGGGGAGTGAGGGATCAATTGCCATCTTGCACAACCCAAAAACTCTGAACTGTCACAATATACTAGTTTATTGACTGGCACTGAATCACAATAAAGCAGCTTATTTAAAGACACTAGTCACAATACACCAGTTTACTGAGTCATACAACAACAGTTTACTCACAATACACTACTTTACTTAATGTACCTGCTCACTTGCTGATAATGAGTCATAATACATTAGTTTACTGAATGGCGTTGAAAAACAATATAGGAGCATATGGCCCAATCTAAGATTCACTGATTAGAAATTAAACCAATCCAAAATTCACTGAATAAAAATTAAACCAACCTTGATGATTTTAAACAAACACGCAATATATTTCTTAGTCCAGCCGTGACAGGTCAAATAATGAAACAAATCTGTTTAGGTGGAAATGATTACTTACTGGCCAACAATGTGGGTGAATTAAAAAATATTCACAGTTGACAATTCTCTTTAATGGGAATATATTTCAGCATATTTATATTACTATCCTATTCCCACTCGACACTCATCTATCCCATATTAATATTCATAGCCTTATGGTAATAATCTTCAAATTTGCTGGAACAATATTTTAAATGTTTTTGATTGATAGCTAAAACTCATCTATGGTAATAACATCCTCCTTGCTGTTGTTAAAAAATGATAAGGAGCATTCCACTTCCATTATGTGAGTATGACTATATGGTCACTGACCTTACATTAACACTTCACAAAATGTACTTGATAGATTACAAACTAGGTATTGTGCTATAGATCATCACTGGAGTCACAGTTGTTAACAGCTGCAACATAGAAATAGCCTAGACAAACCGTGACATTCCTATCAAAGCAGGTCACAAGTAACCATGACAAATGCTTTCTGGACCATTGCTTTTAAATTTGTCACATCATTCTTTTATTTCTGTCTTGTGGGACAGTGTTGAGTGAATCCACACCTCTGACGTTTATCACAATCTTATCTCTCTCCCTTCAATGTCCGCTAACTGTGTTTGTGTATCTGTCATCAGTACTCTAATGACTGCACTTATACGGACGTGGCTCTGACTTTGAATGTAATTAGATATTGTATATGGAATATGAACCAGCCTTTTAATGATTTCAAGAATTTTGAGACCTGAAATGTTTCAAATGGTGTGATGACAGCAAAGGTCATATACCACTTCTAATAATAGTTTTCATTGACGTTAGTCAGCTGCTGAATGACAGCTGAGCAGATTTCTGCTATAGATTTATAGCAACGTTTCAGGATGTACACTTGAGTGTAATTGTGCTCTTATGAAAGGCTTGACAGGAAGAATGTGGTTGGCACAACCCTTCCTTCCTCTAGGCTCATAAGTGTCTCTGACAGTTTGGGTTGGGTGGTAATGACTAGTGCAAACATATTGTGGTCGAGGCAAATCAGCAACCCAAACTATTCTCCAATCGTCCCATATTGTAAGGCTCCAATGTGTATGCTTTATTTCTACAAAGGCTAAGATAAAAAACAATTTGAACATAAAACATAATATCGCAGGTTGCTGGAAATTTAAAACGTCAAACAGGAAATGCAGGAAACATTCAGCAGGTCAGGCAGCTTCTGTGGAGAGGAGAAAACATTGATGTTTCAGGTACAAACCCATCCTCAGAATTAGAAGATATTACAGATGAATGGGATTTAAAAAGGAATGGATAAAAGGAAAGGGGGAAAAAAGGCCAGACTTGCAGGA
The DNA here is from genome assembly GCF_964194155.1 of Cetorhinus maximus. Taxonomy (NCBI): domain Eukaryota; kingdom Metazoa; phylum Chordata; class Chondrichthyes; order Lamniformes; family Cetorhinidae; genus Cetorhinus; species Cetorhinus maximus. The sequence continues at coordinate 18,434,644 of NC_135884.1, read as the reverse complement.
GAAGAAACAAAATGGCCTGTAAAGTGTAAAATGTCCCCATTAGCACATTCCTTAGATAATATCACCACCATCAACACCCCTTTGTCCTTTTGTCTATGACATCTTTGGCAATCTCTTCTTTGCCTTCACCTATCACTGGCCCCCTATCCAGCTCTACCTGTCCCATTCCCCTCTACCAGCTTATATTTCACCTCATTTCTCTATTTCCTTAGTTCTGATGAAGAGTCATATGGACTTGAAACATCAACTGTATTCCTCTCCGCAGGTGCTGTCAGACCTGTTGAGTTTTTCCAGGTATTTTTGTTTTTGTTTCAGATTTCCAGCATCCGCAGTATTTTGCTTTTATATTGGCCTGTAAAGTGCACAGGAAACAAACAGGAGATGGTTAAATAGGAGAAGTGAGATTTGTATGAGACAAAAGGAGGCATAATGAGAGAAATGAAAAATTTGTATAATTCACAGAGAGAGAATGAGTAATTAAAACCGGGTAACTGAGTGCTGAGGTGTAGTTAAGTAGAAAGGGGAGCATGAAGAACAGGCAAAGCGGAGCTGTCTTCAATTGTTCAGTAGTCTGGTGGAAGGAAAATCAGATCGACACCACTGATCCAGACCGCCAGCAGTGTACCAGCTGGGAATTTCCATTGCAAGCACCAATGAGCACACTCAACCTATATTGTCAGCACCCAGTGTCAGACAGAAAATGAGAATTTTTTTTAAAAGTTGGAACTTGTTAATATCACAGTCAGCCATTTGCATAGTGCCCAGTAGAAAGATGAATTGTATTCCTCATGCTTGTGTTGAACTTAATTGGAGCAGCATAAAAGCCCAAAACAAAGGAAAAGGAGTAGACCATTTAGCCCCTAAAGCCTTCTCTGACATTCAGTGAGATCATGGCTGACCTGTGACCTAACTCCATAAACCCATCTTTACCTCACATTCCTCAATACCTCCGACGAACAAAAATCCATCAACCTCAGATTTAAAATTAACAAGTGATATATCATCAATTGCCATTTATGGAAGAGAGTTCCAAACTTCCAACATCCTTTTCATGAAGAAGTGTTTCCTAATTTCACTCCTGGAAGGTCTGGCTCTAATTTTTAGACTATGCCTCTTAGTCCTAAACTCCCCAACGAGTAGAAATAGCGTTTGTCCAACCTAAACTATTTGTTTCCCTTAACATCTTGAAACCTTTGATCAAATTATCCTGCAATCTGCTTAATTCCAAGGAATGCAACCCTAGTTTGTATAATCTCTCTTCATAATTTAACCCCTTGGAAACGAGGTAAAAATTTTGGTAAACTAAGCTGCACTCTCTCCAAGGCCAATATTTTCTTCCTAGAGTGTGGTTTCCAGAACTGCTCTCAGTATCCCAGGTGTGTTCTAACCAGGACTTTGTATAGTTGAAGTATGACTTCTACCCCTATTCTTCTTGATATAAAGGCCAGTATTCCATTAGCCTTTTTAATTATTTCTTGTACCTGTTCATGGCATTTTAATTATCAGTGTACCTGAATCCCCAAGTCTCATTGGACTAGCACTGTTTCTAGCTTTTCACCATTTAGAAAGCATTCAGTTCTATCCTTTCTAGGTCCAAAGTGGATAAATTCACATTTGCCTACATTGTAATCCATTTCCCACACTTGCCACATCTTGTCAATTAGGATACCTGCCCATCATCTCACTTTCTGCCTCCTCTTGCTCAGCCAATTTCCTAGACAGGTGAATAATTTGTTTCCAATTCTATGGACTTCAACTTTAGCTAGTAGCTTCTCGTGAGGGACTTTATCAAACGCCTTTAGGAAGTCCATATAAATAGCATCCATAGACATTCCCCATGTCCACTATTTTAGTCACCTCTTTAAAGAACTCAATCAGGTTTGTCAGGCATGACTTTCCTTTTACAAATCCTTGCTGACTCTCTCTGACTCAGCTGAAAATTGTGAAGGTGTTTAGTCACCCTATCCTTAATTATCGACTCTGGCGATTTCCTGACAACAGAAGTTAGGTTAACTGGTTCATCAGTTACCTTTCCTAAATAGTGGAGTGATGTGCACAAATTTCCAATCTTTAGGAATGATACCCCAGTCAAGAGAACTTTGGAAAATAGGGCAATTGCAATGTTCTCATCATCTTCCTTTAAAACTCTAGGATAGAAACAGTCTGGTCCTGGGGGTTTGTCACTTTTCAATGCCATTATTTTTTCAAACTGTTATTTTGCTTATGTTAATTCAGATAAGTCCTGTCCCTGATTCAATAGTTAGATCGAAAGTGGAATGGTGAGCTGAAGTGGAAATGGGCAGCAAAGCAATCACCTAACTTCGTTTTGTTGTCTAGCCCCCCATGTAGAGGCAGCAAATAGAGTAAACCAGCCCTACTTCATGACTTGAATACATAATTTAGGCTGGTAATTAAGTGTGGTTTAATGGAATGCTATTTTTTTAGACATGCTGACCTTTGGATGAGATGCTTAACCAATGGTCTAGACCAGCTGTTCCAATGGTTAAAGTGGACATAAAATATTCAATGGTATCATTTGAAGAATTTGCTGAGAGTTGGCCTAGTGACTCGGCCAACATTCTTCTCTCAACTAGCAACGCCAAAAAAAGGTGATTCATTACTTCTTGCTGTAAGGCTCTGTAACAATTGGCTGCCACGTTTGGATAACAAGTGATTGCACTTCAAAAGTAATTCTTTGGTTCTGAAACACTCTGGGTTGCCTTGAGAGTATGAGGAAGAACTATATAAATGCAAATACTTTATTTCTTATACAGTGATAAATGAATACATGCTATTCATTCCATACACCTTAGAAGGGTGAAAATCTGAGTGAACCAATGATCTTCAAACCCAAGTCTCACTCTGATTAACTGGCCATTACTGCAGTGGCAGTACAAGTAACAGTTGTACAGTTACCAGTAGCTAAAGTATGGCAAATCGCTGATATGTGTGTATTTTGAACAGCACTAATTTCTCCTCTCACCACCTATCCATAAACAAAAAGGTGTTCTGATTTATTTGTTTTCCTCTTTATAAACAGCGGCATATTTCGCAACTGCTCGGTTTTTGTTTTATCCAATTCTCCATTAATATTAATTTCCCACAACGAACTTGAGATAGGATGACCTCAAAGAGTTAATTTATTTGCACACACTCAAAACGTGAAAAGGGGGCTCGCAACGTTTCCCCCACCACCACCCCCTGCACCTCCTCACATTCAGAGAGCACAGAGAAAAGAAATGTGGTTTAATGTGGGACCCAGAGTCCAGAATCAAAGTCCAATGTATTCCTTCATGGAGGTCGGCGGGCAGAAAACAGATGTTATAGAATTCACTTTTCCAGTGGTGTGGACTTCTCAAGATGAGATAGACATGCAGAGATGAATCAATCTTGTAGGCAACGATACAGACTTCCAATAGAGGCAGAGTAGATGGGGCAGATATCCAACTTGGGCCAGAACTCCTTTGGTGCGGCCTGCTAGGCAGATGTTAAAGTGGCAGACTGAGCTATGCAGCTCGGCAAGGCATTATTAACTTGTTCAACAAGCCAGAGGCTTAGGTCACGTGACATTACCTCACTGCAAGGTATTCGACAAATGATGTTTATCCAAGGTCTGGAATTTGACTTGGACTTTAGGACTGCTATTATGGATTAAAAGGAATGTTTGAGAGACCATTGTCTATGCAGACATTCCGTCTCTGCTGGCAAGTCTGGGTTATCAAATGCAAAAAAGTTTTCGATGTAGCTCCCTTTGAAGTTGGGCTGTGCAGTCCCCAGCTGACCATTAGTACCTCCTCAGAGATAACGAGGTGTGAGATGTCCAAAACTGCAAAGTGGCTTCTCTTGTGCTGTGGTCATAGACAGACTCAGTTTCAGCCATTTTAAGGACCTTGGTTCAGTTTTTAAAATTTTAGAAATAGCCATGAAGATATCTATATATATTTTATAACAATATACATGGGAGGTGTTAGTACCTCACATATACAAAAGTTAACTGTGTGTTTAGTTTGTAATGCATCGGCATAATGTCTCAACATAACATGTTTGACATTTTGATTTAGAATTTTGGGCACAGCAGAGATGGCAAAGAATCTTGTCTGAATGGCTTACGTATGGAATGTGCCCACACTAACCAATATCTAATTATATGACATTATTACTTGGGAGGCTACCATTCACATCACCCTGTGATTTGAACTGGATAGTACTGAACTAGATTACCAGACTCACAATTAAATACTTTCCAATGTGTTACATATTGGAGAACCTGTGTAAAGCTAATTTAATTGATAACATTTTTGCTGCAATAAATATTTCACAGTTGTTTAAGTTTGTTTTTTTTATTCTTTCATAGGATGTAGGTGTTGCTAGTAAGGCCACCATAGTTTCCCATCCCTAAATGCCCTTGAACTGAATGGCTTGCGAGGCCATTTCAGAGGCAATTAAGAGTCAGCCACATTGCTATGGGTCTGGAGTCACATGTAAGCTAGACTGGGTAAGAACAGCAGATTTCCTTCCCTAAAGGACATTAGTGAACCAGATGGGTTTTTACAACCATCAATGATCCATTACTGAGCTAGCTTTATATTCTAAATTCCACCAGCCAGCGAGATTTGAACCCATGCCCCCAGAGCATTAGCCTGGGCTTCTGGATTGCTATCCAGAGACATCACCACGATGCCACTGTCTCCCCTGAATAATTTTTTTTGTGCCATCCAGGATAAGAGGGAATAGACAGCTACAAATGGTCATGGAGTACTCACGAGTACTCATGAGGATGTATTTCCCAGTTGCTATGTTTTCTATGTACATCTTTTCATTGGGTAGAATTCTCCCCCCATGTTGGGGGGGTTGTGAGGGGGCGGACGCAGGCCCGAATGGCGCCCCCGATTGGGTCCACGCTGCCATTTTACATGGGCAGGACAATTAAGGCATGCACGCGAAAGAGTGTAGAAATCTCCCTGAGGCATAGAGGTGCCTCAGGGAGATTACTTTTAAGTTTTAACGGTTCAATGAAGTGTTGGAAAATATTTTATGACATGCCCCCTCATGTGAAACTGCATTAACTTCAATAAAAATTTTTGAGAAAATTTAAAATCATACATGAAACTTCATCCCGCCTGTGGATGAGGTTCCATGAAAAATGCAAAGGCTGCCTGGGCTCTTCGCCTGCCCCCCGCCAACCTTAAGGTTGGACGGGCAGCTCAGTTTATCATTTTAAATGTTAGTTAAATGGTCTTAATAGGCCTTTGACAGTTTGGTGGGCGCGCAGCCGACTTGGCTGCACATCCACCGAACTGAAAATCTAAATGACGCACGGTGACGTTGGGATGCACACCCGACCTCACCCCGCGTCATTTTCCACCTCGACGAGCGGACCCTGCCCCCGCTCGCCGATCCGAAGATTCTCCCCATTGTGAACATTATGGTCCAATATTACTGAGAAGAATTGCTGAAAGACTGTGACTTGTATTTTTTTCGAACTGAGTTGAATGAGGAATCGACTATTTTGTTCGTTGTTAATGAAAATGACTTAATAGCTTTCAGCAGGAATCATGTGGTCATGGGAAATTTTATTTCTATTGATTTTGGAGGGGTATCCAGATAATCTATTTTTGGTGATAAGACCATAAGACCATAAGATATAGGAGCAGAAATTAGGCCAGTCGGCCCATCGAGTCTGCTCCGCCATTCAATCATGGCTGATAAGTTTCTCAACCCCATTCTCCCGCCTTCTCCCCGTAACCTTTGATCCCCTTACCAATCAAGAACCTATCTATCTCGCTCTTAATTACACTCAATGACCTGGCCTCCACAGCCTTCTGTGGCAATGAATTCCATAGATTCACCACGCTCTGGCTAAAGAAGTTTCTCCTCATCTCTGTTCTAAAAGGTCTTCCCTTTACTCGGAGGCTGTGCCCTCGGGTCCTAGTCTCTCCTACTAATGGAAACATCTTCCCCACGTCCACTCTATCCAGGCCTTTCAGTATTCTGTAAGTTTCAATCAGATCCCCCCTCATCCTTCTAAACTCCATCAATTACAGACCCAGAGGCCTCAAACATTCCTCATATGTTAAGCCTTTCATTCCTGGGATCATTCTCATGAACCTCCTCTGGACCGTCTCCAGGGCCAGCACATCCTTCCTGAGATATGGGGCCCAAAATTGCTCACAACATTCTAATTGTGGTCTGACCAGAGCCTTATAAAGCCTCAGCAGCACATCCCTGCTTTTATATTCTAGTCCTCTTGAAATAAATGCCAACATTGCATTTGCCTTCCTAACTACCGACTCAACCTGCAAGTTAACCTTAAGAGAATCCTGGACTAGGACTCCCAAGTCCCTTTGCATTCCAGATTTCTGAATTCTCTCCCCATTTAGAAAATAGTCTATGCCTCTATTCTCCCTATCAAAGTGCATGACCTCACACTTCCCCACTTTGTATTCCATCTGCCACTTCTTTGCCCATTCTCCTAACCTGTCCAAATCCTTCTGCAGTCTCCCCGCCTCCTCAATACTACCTGTCCCTCCACCTAGCTTTGTATCATCTGCAAACTTAGCCAGGATGCCCTCAGTTCCTTCATCTAGATCATTAATGTATAAAGTGAAAAGTTGTGGTCCCAACACTGACCCCTGCAGAACTCCACTAGTCACCGGCCGCCATCCTGAGAAGGACCCCCTTATCCCCATTCTCTGCCTCCTGCCAGACAGCCAATCTTCTATCCATGCTAGTACCTTGCCTCTAACACCATGGGCTCTTATCTTACTGAGCAGCCTCCTGTGCGGCACCTTGTCAAAGGCCTTCTGGCAGTCCAAATAGATAACATCCATTGGCTCTCCTTTGTCTAACCTACTCATTACCTCTTCAAAGAATTCTAACAGATTTGTCAGGCATGACCTCCCATTGATGAAACCATGCTGACTTTGCCCTATTTTACCATGCACTTCCAAGTATTCTGAAATCTCATCCTTAATAATGGACTCTAAAATCTTATCAATGACCGAGGTCAGGCTAATCGGCCTGTAATTTCCCGTCTTTTGCCTCACTCCCTTCTTAAACAGGGGGGTTACATTAGCGATTTTCCAGTCCTCTGGGACCCTCCCTGACTCCAGTGATTCCTGAAAGATCACCACTAACACCTCCACTATCTCTTCAGCTATCTCCTTCAGAACCCCGGGGTGTAATCCATCTGGCCCAGGTCATTTATCCACCTTCAGACCTTTCAGTTTTCCTAGCACCTTCTCCTTGGTAATGGCCACCATACTCACCTCTGCCCCCCAACTCTCTTGAACTTTGGGGATGTTACTCGTGTCTTCCACCGTGAAGACTGATGCAAAGTACCTATTCAGTTCCTCCGCCATTTCTTTGTTCCCCACTACTACTTCTCCAGCGTCATTTTCCAGCGGCCCAATGTCCACTTTTGCCTCTCTTTTACCCTTTATATATCTAAAAAACTCTTGCAATCTTCTTTTATATTACTGGCTAGTTTACCCTCATATTTAATCTTCTCCCTCCTTCTTTCTTTTTTAGTTGTCCTCTGTTGGTCTTTGTAGGCTTCCCAATCCACTGCTCTTCGCCACATTGTATGCTTTCTCTTTAGCTTTTATACTGTCCCTGACTTCCCTTGTCAGCCATGATTGCCTCGTCCTCCCTTTAGCATGCTTCTTCTTCCTAGGGATGAATTTTTGCTGTGTCTCCCAAATTACTCCCAGAAACTCCTGCCATTGCTGTTCCACTGTCTTTCCTGCTAGGCTCATCTCCCAGTCAATTCTGGCCAGCTCCTCCCTCATGCCTCTGTAGTTGCCTTTATTCAACTGTAATACCGTTACATCTGATTCCAGCTTTTTCCTCTCAAATTGCAGGGTAAATTCTATCATATTATGGTCACTTCCTCCTAAGGGTTCCTTCACCTTAAGCTACCTTATCAAATTTGCCTCATTACACGTCACTAAATCTAGAATTACCTGTTCCCTAGTGGGCTCCACCACAAGCTGCTCCAAAAAGCCATCTCATAGACATTCCACAAATTCCTTTTCTTGGGATCCACTACCAACCTGATTTTCCCAGTCTACCTGCATATTGAAATCCCCCATGATCACTGTAACCTTGCCTTTCTTACACGCCTTTTCTATCTCCTGGTGTATCTTGTGCCCCACATCCTGACTACTGTTCGGAGGCCTGTACATAACTCCCATTATGGTTTCTTTACCTTTGCGGTTCCTCAACTCTATCCATGCAGATTCTACATCATCTGACCCTACGTCATTTCTTGCTATCGATTTAATTTCATTTCTTACTAACAAAGCAACCCCACCCCCTCTGCCAACCTGCCTATCTTTTCGATAGGATGTATATCCTTGGATATTTAGCTTCCAGTCCTGATCCCCTTGCAGCCATGTCTCCGTGATGCCCACCACATCATACCTGCCAATTTCAATCTGCGCCACAAGCTCATTTACCTTATTTCGTATACTGCGTGCATTCAGATACAACACCTTCAGTCCTGTATTTCCCGTCCCCTTTCTCATTGTCGTCCCTTTATCTGATGTGCTTGAAGTTAGATTCCTAGCCCTTTCCAAACACTCTGTCCTATTTTGTGTTCTGGGGACTTTAATAGCCTCTTCTGAGCTCTCCTGTCTTTTCAGTTTTTTCATAATTTTCCATGAAGTTGAATCCACCACCACCCCCCCCACCGCCCCCCCACCACCCCCACACGCTAACCTGCTGCTTTGTTTCCCATTAGTCATACTTCTTGGAGTTTTACCCTTCCCTCCCCCCACCCCCATGGTGGACAAAGGAAATAAGTTGGCCAGGATAACTTCCCTACTCTTCATCAGACAGTGTCATGGGATCTTTTATATCCACCTTAGAGGAAGAGGGAGCTTTGGTTTAATATGTCATCCAAAATTAGCAGATCCACTAGTGTAGCACTACCTCGGTAGTTAGTGAATGTATAGTGCACTGGTACCAATGCAAATGGGCAGTTCTTGGAATCTGGATCTATATCCTCTAATGTTCATGCTATGTTCAATTTGAGCTTGTTACAATTATGAGGTTTGTAAGATTATTATATTCTGTTAGGTAGTTTTAAATTTAAGATAAATGAAGGGAGTCATGTGACCTGTTCTGCAGACTCTGACTCTCCCAAAGTCCCAGAAAGGCGTTGCAGGTATTGGGTTGTAAACAGTTGTGCTGTAAACTGTCCATTTACTTCTAAGATGAAAGGGAGTTGAAGTCAAGGATAGCTAATTAGCATTTCTGCCTAGATACAAGGCTAATGTGTTTCAAGTTGCCATGGGTAAGAAGGCAGAGGAAGCCTTTTTTGAGATCAGGTTATAGGCTTCCCTACAAGTCATTGAATATCATAGACAGCAGAGGTTTTGTGAGCAAAGAGAAAAGGCTGCTTGGCTTTGTGAGCTACCACAGCCAGATGCATGAGGGAGACTGTCTCTAGTTGAAGAGATTCATCCTCAGCCTTTTAAGGATCCCAGGACATTCATCCTGGCATGGGCAGGGGGAAGAAGAATCATCAGAACAGACTTTGCTGCTGGTGGTGGGTTTAAGAAACTCTGAAAACTGAAGAAAGTGCCTGGAGATGGGTCACTCGAATTCACTACTTGGCGAAATGGGGTTGTGGGAACCCATTGGAAGCTGGGAGTAACTGTGGATTGTTTGCTAAAGGGGCTGTAATTCCTTGGATAGTGTGATGGGTGGTAAGTATACAAGGGGAATGTCACTTGCTGTGGTTTAAAGTATAAGTTGTTTATAAAAAGAAAATACTATTTCGTCAGTGGCATTTTCTTATTCATTTCTTACAGTAAAAGTTTTAAAACATGAAATTTTGTGTTGTTCTTTTAGGTAGCAACTGGAAATTGGAATCTCTTTTATTGGTCTCTGTGGAGATCCTAACCAGCTGTACATACGAAGGATGTGTTTAATTAAACATGGCCCCATTATGAGTAGTTTGAGCCAAGAAACAATAGTTGCACATATCTAATGTTGATGAAGGACTGTCCACTGTGCAAAAGAAGTGCCAGTCAAGCGTGGCTGAGTGTGTGACAACTGTAAGATCACATGAGGCTTATAAATTTGGCCCATTATTCTCCCAAAGATTCTCCCACTCATCTGCCGTAACTTTGGTAGAGCCACAGAAACCTTGGCAAAACGATGATTTAGCTATTCTACCGGAGCTTCCATCAAAGTACCAGTGGACAAGCAGGAAGGCCCTGGGGAAATTCATCCTCCCCACCCCTATTATTCTGATTATACCTGTCCCTATTCAGCCCAGATTGAACACCGCCTTATTGTCAATAAAAAGTGATAAAGCTAGAATTCTGAAAGAAAATCAGGAAATGCTGCTTGCTCACAGCAGGGCAGTGCAAAGAACAAACATTAATGTTTCAGGTAGATGGACTTTCAGCAGAACTCAAAAAAGGATGATAAATAAGCATTAAGTCAGGACAGAGGGAAAGTAAAAAGAAGACAATTATCAGTAGAATGATCTGCGTGTCAATTGAAAGAACAGCAGAATGTTAGATGACTGAGATGATTGTTTACATCAGAAAATAGAAAGTAGTATTAAAGACAATAGAGAAATGAAGAATATGTAACTAGCTCTGACAGTGGAAGAGCCAAGAAGATTAAGGCATTGAAAATACGTTCAGATGTTACAACAGAAGGTGTTAGCAAATACATTGGGTACACAAGCCAGAAGACAAGATAAAAGGCAGCTCCACAACAAGGATACAGATTGGCCCCGCTGTGCAGACGAAAAGTCTCCAAGTCAGTCATTAATGCCCTCCCAGTTCTCTGGGTACAGACAGGCCCAACCCAATTACAAGGCCCTGCTGTAAAAGGAAATGGGCTACAATTAAGGTCTTCAATAAGTGAAGTTAAATTTCAGGCAAGAATCTGCAGGAGCAACATCAATTGTTATTCCAGAGCTGGCGTTAAGTTTAATTTTAAATAAGTGTCCCTAGGTATTGTAACTCCCTCCTGTGCATTTACTGCCATTGTCCCCGTTTGTCTGCCTCTTATCTTTGGTCCATTTCTCTCTTGACAGGGAGATAAGTTTATTTTCTCCTGCTTTTATTAAATTCAGCTTTGGCTTTTAGGTAATAAATGGTTAATTTACACACTATTCAGTCCCAGCATTTCACACATTCCCACAGCTTTCACCCACATTATCTGAACAGCTGGTCCCACTAGGGTCTCCTAGCAACCATGAACGTGAAGATGCAGTTGTCAGAACTTGACAGGTAGGGACTGGCAACTGCTACCAGCCCACTAGCCCACTGAAATGGAACTGAAATCAATCAACAGAACCCAGAGGAAAACTCTTAAAAAGCTAATGATAATGTGCAGGCCTATCACTACACACCAGAAAGGTTGTACCTGAATTAAACTCAATTGTTTTCTCTGCAGGATTGACTGCATTGTGAAGCCTATCATTTTAATTATTTATTTTTATGATCCATGAAGCCACACATCAGAGCTTTGAGTTATCATTCTGGTTTACACTTTACATCCAGTACAACATTGTGCCTTACAGAACCGACTGAGAAATATTAGCTTCCCGGCATGTTTCAGCCACAAGTGCACTTTGCGTAAGATCTGTGTCAGATTTCTTAACAGGTTTGTCACATAAGAGTCAAAGTATGAATGAAGTCCTGCTGATTGCAAATGCCATGAAGCCCTATTAAAACAGGAAATTCACTCATGCCAGCATATGTCAGAAACATCTGAAATGATAGACAAAGGGTGGAATTTTCTGCTCCCATTGGTGGTGGGCGTGTTTGGTGGCATGAGCAGACAATATGGTGAGAAAGCCAAAAATTGGTTTTACGCTGTTGCAAAACGAGTTTGCGATCGTCCACTCCACCCATCAATGGGAGGGCGCGTTTCCCACCACTGCATGTTAGGAACCTAATTTCAATACTTTAGCATCTCATTATAAGCCTTGCTCACTGGAATCATCCCCCCCACGCTGGATCATCTGGGCACATTGGTGTGATTGCACACCAACATGTTTCACAACTGTACATAAACTGCACTTCACTTGGGATTTCGAGGTTTGTTTGCCTACCTTGCTTCGGGCAGCACTTGCAGTCATTAACGCCAGGCTTCACAGACAGCACCACATCACTTTTAGAGGGGCTCACAGACAGGTCTCTACCTACCAGATCAACCACATGTGGGTGGCTTTTCAATGGCTGCAAAGCTAGGGCTTGCTTGGGGAAGGGGGAGCAGTGGCCTCAGGCAAGGGAAGAGGCTGCAGGGTGATGGCTATACTGGAGAAGGGGGTAACCCAGGGTGTGTGTGGGGGCACATGTTGATCTGTGCAAGCGGCCTCAAGATGGTGATGCCTGAGGAGGCAGTCTCCAGAGAGATAAGGCCAGATGGAGATGTGTGAGAGAGTGAGTGGTGATGTCCCTTGAGCTGGCAGTGAGTGAGAGGCCAGTGAATGTGTGACGGCCTTGTGAGTGGGTGGGTTTAGAGTGATGAGATTGTTGCCTTACCCTGGCAACACATATGAGGTCATTCATCCTCTTTCTGCACTGGATGGTCAATCTCTTTGTGCAGTGTTGGCACTGACCACCACTGCCACCATCAAGCTGGAGTGGTGAGATTGCTGGACCTCCTATGGCCAGAGCAGGAGTGGAGGACATCGTGGTGGGCCTCCAAAAGGAATTCCAGTGACAGGTCACTGAACTCTTCTTGGCTTTCAGGGCCATGTCTACACTGGAGCAGACCTGGGCTGCAAACATTGAGAACTGTTGTGCGGCAACAGTGGGTAAACAATGTTTTTCATGCCCACTACCACACTTAGTGAAATTCTGGAACGATTCCACCCAACGAATTTGACAGTAACAGGTGGACACAGTGACCCACAAACATCAGCAGCATTGGATCTATATCAGTGGGTTCTGTGTCACTGAGTCTGGTGTTATTGCTGGATTCTGTGTCACTGGGTCTGGTGTTATTGCTGGGTTCTGTGTCACTGGGTCTGTTTGTTATTGCTGGGTTCTGTGTCACTGGATCTGTTTGTTATTGCTGGGTTCTGTGTCACTGGGTCTGTTTGTTATTGCTGGGTTCTGTATCACTGGATCTGCTTGTTATTGCTGGGTTCTGTGTCACTGGGTCTGTTTGTTATTGCTGGGTTCTGTGTCACTGGATCTGCTTGTTATTGCTGGGTTCTGTGTCACTGGGTCTGTTTGTTATTGCTGGGTTCTGTGTCACTGGATCTGTTTGTTATTGCTGTGTTCTGTGTCACTGGGTCTGTTTGTTATTGCTGTGTTCTGTGTCACTGGGTCTGTTTGTTATTGCTGGGTTCTGTGTCACTGGGTCTGTTTGTTATTGCTGGGTTCTGTGTCACTGGATCTGTTTGTTATTGCTGGGTTCTGTGTCACTGGGTCTGTTTGTTATTGCTGGGTTCTGTGTCACTGGGTCTGTTTGTTATTGCTGGGTTCTGTGTCACTGGGTCTGTTTGTTATTGCTGGGTTCTGTGTCACTGGATCTGTTTGTTATTGCTGGGTTCTGTGTCACTGGGTCTGTTTGTTATTGCTGGGTTCTGTATCACTGGATCTGCTTGTTATTGCTGGGTTCTGTGTCACTGGGTCTGTTTGTTATTGCTGGGTTCTGTGTCACTGGATCTGCTTGTTATTGCTGGGTTCTGTGTCACTGGGTCTGTTTGTTATTGCTGGGTTCTGTGTCACTGGATCTGTTTGTTATTGCTGTGTTCTGTGTCACTGGGTCTGTTTGTTATTGCTGGGTTCTGTGTCACTGGGTCTGTTTGTTATTGCTGGGTTCTGTGTCACTGGGTCTGTTTGTTATTGCTGGGTTCTGTGTCACTGGATCTGTTTGTTATTGCTGGGTTCTGTGTCACTGGGTCTGTTTGTTATTGCTGGGTTCTGTGTCACTGGGTCTGTTTGTTATTGCTGGGTTCTGTGTCACTGGGTCTGTTTGTTATTGCTGGGTTCTGTGTCACTGGATCTGCTTGTTATTGCTGTGTTCTGTGTCACTGGGTCTGCTTGTTATTGCTGGGTTCTGTGTCACTGGGTCTGTTTGTTATTGCTGGGTTCTGTGTCACTGGGTCTGTTTGTTATTGCTGGGTTCTGTGTCACTGGGTCTGTTTGTTATTGCTGGGTTCTGTGACAATGCATCTTGTTGACATTGCTGGGTTCTGTGTCTGTCTGTTAGTTATCCCTAGCAGACAGTGAACTTCTTGATTCAATAAGATTTCGTACCAATGTAATGGCTTTATGCTTTGACACTACTTGACAAATTGGTTAAGAAATCATCATGATGGTACACAAAGTGCATTGTGCTGTGGCACGTCTGGAAAAGCACATTTCTGAGTTGTCTCTGTAAAGCACAGTGCTGTTTTGGAATTAGAATCGGAAAGACCTGATTTAATGTGGCACCAGTGTGTTCCTTCACAAATCACAAAAATAACTAAAATAGAGCCAGTGAGATAGCTGAAGTGTGTTCAAGCTATTCACACATCAATAGAAAGGAAAATCCGGGGGTGGGGATATATAACAGATGGTCAATCTGCTACTGCCAGTTTATAGACCCCACCAGAGGGTGAAAATTATTCCACCATATTTCACTACATGGTAGGGCTTGGCTAGAGGTACAAATTAACGGTCATATTGACTAATGAACATGAAGAAAATACCCCAGCAGTTAGGGTGGTTGGGGACAACTGTCAAAAACAGTGAAATCAAGATCTGTTGGTCGTTCAGGAGTAGTTAGCAATTCAAACTTCTCTTGTAATTACAGCATGGTTAGGAATTAGGATTTGTCATAGTTAAGGAATATTTGGAAATGATGACAATTATATTTACATAATGCCTTCTCACATCTCAAAGCATTCCATATCCAATTAATTATGTTGAAGGAACAAATTGCATTTTCAAAGAGCCAGCACAAGCATGGTGGGTACGAATACCCTCTTTCTGTGATGTATGATTCCATAAATGCTGCTGTTGCTATTATGAAGGCAAATGCAACAGTCATTTTATATCCAGCACGGTGTCACAATTAGATAAATGACCAATCTGGTTGAGGGAAGAGGATTGTTCAGGACAACTCTCTGGTCTTCAGCTAGTCCATTTAATAGCCATCTGAAGCACAGGGACAGGCAGGCAGGCCCTTGCTGCAATATCTCATCTGAAAGACATCTCCAACAACATAGGTCAGCCTCACTAGTGCACCGAAGTGTCAGCCTAAATTATATTCTCAAATGGTAGCAAGTGGCTTGAAACTATAACATTCTCAAGAGTGCTACTAGCTAAACCAGGTTGGTTTAGGGCCTGTTGTATTGAAAAAACCGTAAAAGCTGGGAAATTAGAATACTGGTCTGAACTGGTCTTGTATATCTTAAAATGGAACACCAGTAAAAACTGGGAAATAAGAGTACTGATCCAAACTGTTTTTTTCCTTCTGGGAAGAAGAGTGAACTCTGACCGTCAGGGGATGTGAATGCATCGTCATTAGTGGGAGTGGTGATGCTGTAGTTCAAGGGGGTTGGGCCTTTGCTAACAGGCACAACATGTGCTGTTATTCTTCTTCCTTCACAGTTTGTCATCAAGGTGACAAGATATCTGGTCATGAGCATCTGCTGGAGTCTTTCTTTATTGAACAGGCCATCATTTGCATTTGCTGCACATTTGGGCTCACTTCTACATCAGAAGGTTGTAGATTCAAGTCCTATTCAAGACACTGCACACATAATCTCAGTTTATCAGTGCAGCAATGGAGGAGAGGTGGGGCAGTATAAATGTGCTTGTGTAACTGATGAAATTGTAAGTGCATTCTTTTAAAATGTGTCTGTGATGTTATCAATTTGATAAGGATCAAAGTTGTCAGCTTTTGGATGAGACATTAAACCAATTCCCCATCTACCCTCTCTGGTGAAGGTAAAAGATCCCAGATCACTTTTTGAAGACGAGCAGGTTGGTCCTCCTAGCCTTAAATGTATCCCTCGACCAACAGATGATCTAGTAATTCTTTCATTGCTATTTGTGGAACATTGCAATGTGTAAATTGTCTGTCACATTTCCTACATTTACAACAGTGTCCACATTTTACAAGTGTGTCATTGGCTGTAAGCACTTCAGTCTTGAGGTCGTCAAAGGCTAAAAGGAAATGCAAGCCTTTCTTTCTTGATGGACTATCTGGTTTGTAAATGAGAAATCCCCATGACAATGCTTCATTAAAATCAAGGGAAATGATGCATTGATTCAGAGCTTAGCAAAGCTAAGGTAACAAAAGATGAAAAAAATCAGATGGAAGATTAATTTAAATATTTTCAAAGGACGTTACACCTGACTAATAATCTTCCCTCAGCCAATAAAACCAAGAGCAGATAAGTGGGAAATGCTACATAATACAAATCTTCTTTTATCTTTCTTTAATTCTGCCATTTCTGACCTAATGTATGAAGATTTTTCTTTCCAATTTCATTTTTAAATTTAAACTATTAAAAAGGTTGATAATAAAAAATGATTAGAATTGGACATAATAACGATTACAACAGGTAAAAATGTGCAGGAGATAGCTGGGTAGAAAACCATTAAAAATGATGAGGGTTGCCATGACGAACAAAAACAGCTTCATTCTCTTCACACATAATCATCCACGATCACTAGTGACACCTCCTGGCAAATAGTGATATTGCAACTGTTTTCTCTCTATTTCTGCCATTTAAGTGGCCGTTTGCTGGGATTATTATTTGATTCGATTGCCCAGCACACAAGCTGCTCATCCTCCTAAAATAGGAATGCTCAGATGGTTCACCTCTATGCATCTTTCTCTGATGAAAGGAGCAGCATAATGGCAGAGATCCTCTAGGCTGAGCTGGGAGAGGTGATAAGGTTGCCAGTCTTCCAGGGTATGGCCTGGATGCTCGTCATGAAGATATTAATGTATATAATATTATTGGAACGTATTTTAAATTGGACTTGTAGTAGGGTCTGTGTCTGTGTCTGTGCGGGTGTGTGTCTTAATTGGATTAAAGCCAGTTAGTCTGGGTGCTTTGATGCATAGTAGTTTTGAGATGTAAACAGTAAGGTAGAGGGTACATTTGAATTTGGTTGAATAAACCATTCAAAGACGGGGTGAAATCTTGCACCTAGCTAGGAGACACTAAACAATATGTTTATATTACTAATAAAATTGGTACTATGAAAGGGGTTTTATTGTTAGAAGAGGCGGAGTTCAAAGATCCTGGTGATACAATGAGAATTTACATTCGAAGGGAAGGCTGGATATGTACAGAAGAGTTTTGTGTGCGGAAGTCAGAAGCATGTAATATCTAAGCAGCCTGTAAACCTTACCACTGTGTCTGCAAAGGAACAAATTGAAAGGAACCTCATTTTGAATTTGTAAAATAAAATGTGCTTTGCCTCATGTCTGTTTTAGTCTATGGGTTATTGTAGTCTTGTGGAAGATTCCCTGGGAGTGATTAATTTGGGGATTTGTTTAATAGTTATTATGGTAGTAAGTTGTAGATATGTGTATGTGTTTAATACCTTGTTAAATTAACAAAGGTTTAATTTAATTTATATAAAAAAAACTTCTGGTGGTTTCATTTCGGAACTCAGAGCTGCGTCTCAAACATACCAATTGAAAATATAGGTTATGACAGTTGTTTAAAGTTTCCCTCTGGGATTTTAAAGAACTCAGCCTTTACCAACTGCTGTGTTATGACAATGTTCCCGGAATTGCAAAGGAACCTAAGAAGGCACGGGAATACACGATGAATGGTAGGACCCTGTGAAATACTGAGGATCAGAGGGACCTTGGTGTATATATCCACTGGTCCCTTAACGTAGCGGGACAGGTAGATAAGGTGGTTAAGAAGGCATATGGAATACTTGCCTTTATTAGCCGAGGCATAGAATATAAGAGCAGGGAAGTTATGCTGGAACTGTATAAAATGCTGGTTAGGCCACAGCTAGAGTATTGTCTACAGTTCTGGAATCCGCATTATAGGAAGGATATGATTGCACTAGAGAGAGTGCAGAGGAGATTTATCAGCATGTTGCCTGGGCTGGAGAGTTTTAGTTATGAGGAGAGATTGGATAAACTGGGGTTATTTTCCTTGGAGCAGAGGAGATTGAGGTGTATAAAATTATGAGGGGCATAGATAGGGCAGACAGGAAGGAACTTTTCCCCTTGTTGGAGGGATCAATAACCAGGGGGCCTGTTGAGCCTGTTCCACCATTCAATCCAATCATTCAGCTTCAGCTCCACTTTTCCACCCACTCGCCATATCCCTTGATTCCCTCAGAGACCAAAAGTCCATCTGTCTCAGCCTTAAATATATTCAATGATGGAGCATTCACAACCTTCTGGGATAGGGAACTCCAAAGATTCACAACCCTGTGTAAGTGAAGAAATTTCTCCTCATCTCAATCAGCTCTTTACCCTGAGATTGTGCCCCCATGCTCTAGATTCTCCAGCCAGGGGAAATGATCTCTCAGTATCTTCCCTGTCAAGCCCCTTCCAAATCTTCTATCTTTCAATGAGATCGCCTCTCATTCTTCTAAACTCCGGAGACCCAATTTACTCAGCCTCTCATTCTAGGGATCAACCTAGTGAACCTTGTTGTACTGTCTCTTATGCAGGTATATCCTTCCTTAAATATGGGGACCAAAAATGGACACAGTACTCCAGGTGTGGTCTCACCAAAGCCCTGTACAATTGTAGCAAGGCTTCATTAAATAAAGAATAATAACCAAATTGAAGAGTAATTAAAGACCAGTCCAGGGCACTGCTGCAAGCAACTGTGGTGAAAAATTATAGGGCATTAAAAAATTGTATTTTTTAAAATATAATTTTTTCAAAGGTTTTGGTTTATTACTTATTATAAAATTATTGGACATGGAGCAAAAGGCTGTTTGATTGGCAGTCAAGAATTATCCGATCAGGTAGTGAAGATTTTATCCATTCTCCAATTGACATGCGAAGGTGGGTGCACTGCGAGTATAGACACATTGGGCAACTAATGGAGGGCTTGTAAGGCCAGGGAGCTTGGAGACAGGAGGTCACGTAGTGACACCTACCAAAGTTGACAGCCCTAAGAACTGGGTGTCGCAACTGATTCCTACATTTCCTCACCCAGTGGGGAGGGCAGGATAGTTTGGGAATGCTCAATCTCAGTGGCTCCTTCTCTCACTGAGGGGTCGGTGGGGGGAGGGGGAAGGGTCAGGTTCGACAATCCACTCACCATCATGCCTCCTCCACCAGAGAAAGCTAACAACAGAAGCTGATCACCATCCAGCAGCACTCAAAGTAATAATATATTTGCTCTGTTACATCAATAAGGCGATATATTATGGGTTATTTTCTAAATGACTCAGGTTAAGATATCTCCAGAATGTAACTTTGCATGTTTTTCTGGAACTTCCTAGCTTCCAAGTAGGCCATGAAACTGGATCGTACCCACTTTTTGATGAAAGGTCATTGCCCTGAAACGGTAACTCTGTTTCCCCCTTTGCAGATGCTGCCAGTCCTGCGGGCCAGGATTTTCCTTGCCTGCCGACATCGGGCATGTTCGGTGGTATGAACAGACAATATGGTGAAACGGCCAAAAACTAGTTTCACGGTGTCATGAAACCAGTTTGCGATCGTCCGCTCAGCCCACCGATGACAGGCTGTGTTCCCCGCCGTTGGATGTCGGGAATCTCATTGTAATACATTAGCATATCATTATAAGGGCAGCCCGCCAGACCCATCCCCCCAGCTGGATCGTCCACCCATATTGACGGGAAAACACGCCAACGTGTTCCAGAACTGCACATATAAGGCGTGCACTCGGTGGGCTGCACTTCGCTCAGCACTTCAAGGTTTGTTTGCCTACCGGGCTTCGGTCAACGCTCACAGTCATCAGCGTCAGGCTTCACAGACAGCACCACATCACTTTTAGGGAGGCTCACGGGTAGGTCTCTACCCACCAGATCAGCTATACGCGGGTGGCTTTTCAATGGCTGCAGGGCAAAGTCTTGCTTGGGGAAGGGGGAGAAGTGGCCTCAGGCAAGGGAAGAGGCTGAAAGATGAGAGCTGTACTGGGGAAGGAGGTTAAACAAGGGTGTGTGTGGGGGTACATGTTGACCTGTGCAAGTGGCCTCAAGATGGTGAGGGCTGAGCAGGCAGTCTCCAGAGGAGATGAGGCCAGATGGGGATGTGAGGTTACGTGTGAGAGAGTGAGTGGAGATGTCCCTTGAGCTGGCAGTGAGTGAGATATCAGTGGATGTGTGATGGGCTTGAGTGTGTGAGTTTAGAGTAATGAGGTGGTTGCCATATCCTGGCTGCACGGATGAGATCATTCATCCTCTTTCTGCACTGGAAGGCCAACACCATTTATGCAGCATTGGCACTGACCACTACGGCCAACATCTGCCAAGTGGTAATGTAGCTGCTCTTCCTGTGGCCAGAATGGGGGTAGAGGACATTACAGCGGGCCTCCACAACATCCAAAAGGAGCTCGAGGGCTGCAGTCTTCTTACCTTTCGGGACCATGTCTTCTTTGCTGCAGTCCTGGGCTGGAAGCACTGAGCACGGCTGTACTTTAAATGTGGTGCCTGGCGTGATAAAACAATGAGGTGACAGCGTGGCGGGCGAATGACAGCCCACCCGCTATGGAAATGGTGTGTTTCCCGGGAATGCATAAGTAATACAGCGGGTTTGGGACGATGTGGCGTGAAAACCCACCAACACGGCTGGCAATTACAACATGGTTTTACCCACCCGCTACCGCACTTAGTGCAAATCTGGGACAATTCCACCAGCTGACTATTTCCAGCATGTTTTGTTCTCATTTTATACTCACACTCTCTCTTTATGGTGACTTTATAGTGACTCCCTCTGCTGGCCTTTATTTACATTAAACATGCATAACACATGCACCCATCTGAGAAATATTACAATGTCTTTCAAATTCTTGGAAATTTCAAAGGAAATAATGGTGTTCTGGTTTCAATTATGTTTGTATATTTTCCTGAATCAATTCAAACAATAGTATTCTGTACATGTTTAGTCTTTAAGAACTAGAGCTATAGGTCCAGTCTCCCCGCAGGGTAAGATATTCTCCCAGATCTTGTTCCATTCACACTCCTTTCCTGTGCCCCAGGATTATAAAGCATTCTCTGATCCTGCTCTGGAGTACATTTGTTTTCTTTGCTTTGATTGCCCACGCCGTCCCCAGCACAGGAATGGGGCTCTCTGGTTGTGCATTTTTCTGTTGAGTTGCGAAGGTGAACTAGAGTGACGTCTGTCCCTTCCTAAAGGATCACTTGGTGTTTGTATAATTTCCAGTCTAGGTGGTGTGGCTTCTTGTTACTCTAACCCACCTGGGGGCTTGCACCTTTCACCCAGGCTTGATTGTCTTTGCTCAGCTTTGGTGCACCCGGACTCTGATTGTGAGTCATACACATCCCTTTGTTTTCAATGAAGTGACCAGTGCAAACAATCATGGCGTGGACCTTCTCAATACCTTTTTAAAATGTTGAACACTACGCAGCAAGTCTATCGTGGTCCTTCAAATGCGTTTGGAATTCCAGTATATACCATATCCACCAGGCTCTCACTGTGGAAACTGTGCACATTTTGTACAAAATGTCTTATTTGTTTGAAGTGTATTGTATCAGTAGAATGGTTATTCAGTCTGTTCAAAGTGTATTGTATCAGTAGAATGGTTATTCAGTCTGGTTTCACTAAAGAGAATGTGATAGGAACTGGTAAAGAGAGTAAGGGTTTTTTGTTATGATCATTGGCTCATTCTGTTGTTTATCCAGAGATTGGGCATAAAAAAGTACACTCCAATTTGTAATGGTAGGAGGCCTGCTTGCTGGAGTGCCTAATGAGGGTGAGCACAAAAATATACTTAGTGTAAAAATCTAAAAATGATTACAGCAACAATTAATGCACTTTGCTTCTCTAACTAGTCACCAAAGCCTGGTATATATTGGGAATCTAGAACATCCATTACAAATTATCTGTTCCTCCGGGATCTTCATTCACTTTACTTTGGCTGCTGTATTTCTCTAGCCTCCTATAACTATCTCATCTTTTTCCCCAATTGGTTAATATTTGTTCCACCCTGATTGCTACTTGTTTATGCAATCATTTAAGCTATTTAGAGATGATCAAGAGTTAAATTGGGGACTTACTGTAATGTCTCAGAAAACTTCTTTTGTAGTCCAACTGTAGCACAATCACAAAGCATTTCACCTTGTAGAGTACAAGGGGCAAAGTTTTCAGTCAAATGGCATAATGCTGTTACAAAACCACTCACTGATCTGGTTTCATAGGATCATAGAATGGTTACAGCACAGAAGGAGACCATTCATCCATTATTCAGGAGCAATTCAGCTAATCCCACTCCTCCTCCTTTTCCCCGTAGTCCTGCAAATCTTTTCTCTCCAGATAATTATCTAAATCACTTTTGAAGGCCTCAGTTGAATCTGTTTTCACCAGTCTCAGGCAGTGTATTCCAGATCCTAACCGCTCTGCTTAAAGAAGTTTTTCTTCATGTCACCTCTCGTTCTTTTGCCAATCACTTTAAATCGGTGTCGTCTGATTCTCAACCCTTTGGTCAATGGGAACAGTTTCTGCCGATTTACTCTGTCCAGACCCATTGTGATTTTGAATACCTCTATGAAATCTCCACTCAATCTTCCCCCTCTAAGAAGAACAGCCTCAGCTTCTCAAACCTCCTGATAATTGAAGTCTCTCGTCTCTGTAACCACACTCGTAAATCTTTTCTGCACCCTTTCCAATGCTTTCACATCCTTCCTAAAGGGTGGTGCCCAGAAATGGACACATTACTGAGGCTGAACCAGTGCTTTATAAAGATCGAGCATAACTTCCTTGCTTCTGTACTCTATGCCTCTATTTATAAAGCCCAGGATCCGATATACTTATTAACCACTTTCTCAACTTGCCCTGCCACCTTCAGTGATTTAAGCACATATACCCCCAGGTCCCCTTTGCTGTACTCCCTTTAGAACTGTAGCCTTTATGTTGTATTGTCTTTCCTCATTCTTCCTACCAGAATGTTTTACTCCCCACCTCTTCTGCATCAAATTTCATCTACCATGTGTCTGTCCATTCCAAAGGACTCTGTCCTAGCTTCCTTACAGTTCACAAAGCTTCCAAGTTTTGAGCCATTTGTGAATTTTGAAATAATGCCCTGTACACCCAAGTCTAGGTCATTAATATAGATCAAGGAAAGCAGTGGTCCTAACACTGACCCCTGGGAAACCCCATTATATACTGTCTTCCAGTCAGAAAAACAACTGTTCACAATACTCTCTGTTTCCTGTCACTTGGCCAACTTTACATCTAGACTGCCACGTTTCCTTTTATTCCATGGGCTTCGACTTTGCTGACAAGCCTGTTATATGGTACTTTATCAAACACCTTTGGACGTTCATGTATACCACATTAAACTGCATTACCCCCATCAACTCTCATCTTGATTTCTTTGAATTTGATTCTTTCAAAAATCAATAGCTTGCAAAGTGTTTTTCAAATTTATCCTCATCAAACTGGCAAGATCAACGAACACATTTTAAAAGAACGCACTTATGATTTCACCAAAGTTACAGGAACACATTTACAACGTTGCCACACACAATCAATCAGGGGAGGTCTTGCAACACATGCCATGTAGCAACTCCATTAGCAAAGAGCTGCTGGTGGCAGATAAATTCTTGCAATTGTTTGATCCAATCAATGTTTGACCACTCTTTGCGGTCAATAGAACTTCTTTTGCCTGTTATTTAATTTACTGATATCAAATAGAGACAGGGCTAGCATGGATAACTCACTGACATCTGGTTTGACTTGTATGCCAATTATTTCAAATTTGACTGTTGGCTATTGCCACAAAATGTAAAGCAACATTTTAATATTGTAAGACCAGCTGGATATAGATTTATTCTTATATGTTAAAACTAATTGAACATCTATTTTGATTTGGACAGATTCTGGCTTTTATTTCACCACTGGCTGAAAAATAAACTATCCAGTCAGAATTCAAGATTTGGGATTTGCTGCCGTGGTAACCACTTGCATTGCTGATTACATAACCATGAATAAAACACAGTAACATGATCCAGCTTCAGTCACTTTTAGTAAAAAGCTCTCTGTATGATATTACACAAAAAAAGGACCATAAAAATATCAAACACAATGTGTGGTTAAAAATAAAAATGGAAATAACATGCAATTGAACAGAATAGTGTGACGGAAAAGTTTATTTTGACTGTGCTCACTGTTTGTGCTCGTCAAGATGCCAATGGTGGGTAACTGAATACTCATCCATTTTGGGAATCTCAGCAATAAATACATGCAGAGAATGTGCAGGCACAGAGCCAAGTTCCCTTGACTCTGCCTCAACAATGCACTTCTACCTCAACTGTAGTTTGAGCGTATCCCTGTGACAATTTTAAACTCTTTCACTTACACCAAGTTTCTCCTGACTCCTCCAAGGGAAATGGCCAGTTTGTGCTGTTTTCTGCTGCATTGTGACTAGCTTTATCTATTACCCCTATTTGTGAAGTAGATGTGCACTGGGCTAAGATTGCCTGGATAGGATTGTAAGGACAAACACAGGGAGGGAACTTTGATCCCATCAGACTGGAGTCAAACTCAAGCTCCACAGTCAAGCAGATACTCTTTCGAGTTATCAACAGTCACAGATTGCAACTCTTTTGAGTCCAATCACAGTTCTTGGTTTCCGGGAGTGGGACATGAACCCACAACCCTCTGATTCAAAGGCGAGGGTGCTATGAACTGAGCCACAGCTGACACCTCAAACAGTCAAGCAGATGGTGTACTCGCCATGTCCACATTAGTTACAGCCTGTTTGATAGCCACTTGAGACTTTAATGAGATGGTATTATGTTGTTAAACATGCCCAAGTGAACTTTTCCTTGACTAATAAGGACATTAATTGGTAATGATTTTGTAAACAAACCAAGAGCTCTGAACCGCTCTGAAGACAGAAGTGACTCGTGTTAAAGCAGCAACAGAAGATGCAGAACTCAAGGAAAGGAACAGTCACCTTTCACTGGGCCACATGATGCAGTTGGGCTCCAGTGAAAGGGAATAACTAAGGAGCTTTAGGGTCAGTGGAGAAGAGGTGACTGATGAGAGTTATAACTTGCAGAATGATTATTATCAGAAACAGGCACTAATAGCTACTGGTTCACTTTGAGCTCTTTTCAAGCACTGCTCAGTGACTATGCAGGCATCAGCCCTACTGTTAAACGTGTAAAGCAGGTTAAGAGGGAACATTAACATGTGCATTTGTTCTGTTACTTCTGTGTTTCCGTGTACAAATGTCCTTACTTGCATGTGGATGACACAAAGCTTATGCTGTGAAGCCCTCCAGAATCAGAGACATCCTCGATGTCACCGGAGACTTTAGCTAGCCTCCTGTCCAACTGCTAATGCCATCAGGAAATAAAATCCTTTCTCAACTTCTCCAGGTGGGTGGATCAGCTCCACCAGGCCTCACACCTGCTCATCAGCGTAAAGATATCTCTTTGGGCACCTAAAGTGCACAACTAAAACCATCTCTCTGCTGTTCCATCTAAACAATTGCACTCTGCATGAAGGGATTTCCTCTCTGCACTCTCCTCTTCTCTCAACTTTGTCCTTTAACAGAATACCAAGATAGAAAATGCTACCATTTAAATGTGTATGAGGGCTTCTAAGTGAAGAGCTCTGTATCTGGGGATCATTTCTCTCTCTGAGGTGAAGTGTACCACTTTGGTAATGTTCAGACTGTGCATCCATTCTGCAGCCAGACGAAAACTGTCACAGTCATTTTCTGGTGGGAATCCTTGCTTGAAGAAACAGGCCATTCAGCTCAACTGGTCCAAGTGTTTTTGCTGCACATAAGCCTCCTCCCACTTGTCTTCACCTAACCCCATCAATAGAGCCTTTTATTCCTTTCTCCTGCATGTGTTTATCTAGCTTTCCCTTAAATGAACCTATGTTAATTGCCTCAACTGCCCCTTGTGTTTGTGATTTCCATATACTAACCTCACCGCGTTATTTCCAAAAATTAAAATTAATGGTTTAAAATTATGCACCATCTGCATCAGAAATTCACTTTGAGCTCCCAGTGGGTGAAGCCCCTTCCTCCCAGGCGCACAACTTGGTTAAATTACACCTTATATTCCAGATGTACCTACAGTGTTTGAGGTTAAGCATCAAAGGATGTTGCTGCTCAATTATAGTTTTCACTACTCTTGCACTCTCCTTATCTTTGATCAAGCAGGCTGAACAGATCTGAGGCCCGCTAGGTGGATCTGCTCTTGGCCCTGGTGAAACCCATCATGCACAGGTCCAGTGTGCGTACAATCATGAGGGATAAGTGTCCTTGACTGCTCTCCCATGCTTAGATCTCAGGCTTGACACTCCAGTGCATTGCTGAGGTATCACTGCACAATGGGAGGTGCCATCTTCCAGTTGGCTCATTAAAGCTGAGGTGGATGTAAAAGATCCCATGGCTCCATTTGACAAAGAATAGGGGTGTTCTCCCTGGTGTCTTGACCAATATTCATCCCTCAATCAACATTACTAAAGCAAATGAAGTGGTCATTATCTCATTGTCATTTTTGGCACCTTGCTTTGAACCAATTGGCTGCTGCATTTCCTACATTACAACAGTGGAATATCTGGTTTGCAAATGAGAAACCCTAATGACAAAGCTCTTGTAAAATCAAGCAAAATGTGCAAAATATATTGATTTGGAGCTTAGAGAAGGTAGCTTCATTGATGTAACATGCATTGGGACAATCTGTGTTTACGAAAGGTGCTATATAAATGCAGGTTCTTTCTTTAGTAGTTATGCACTCCTTGAGCACTGGAGAGGTGGCTGTGCTCAATGTTAACCTATCAGTCTACAAAATAGGACAGATTCACTTCTATTTAGAATGAGCAGTAAATATTAATATATTAAAAGCTTGATGTCATTGCAGGATTTATAAAAACGTGAACTACAGACTATGCAAACACCGAGATACATCATTTTTCCTAAATTTTATCTATCTAATAATAAATTAAACAGTGAATATGCAAATAACTCAAAATACTAAACGTTCATTCATATGCGTACAAACAAGATCCCTCATGACTCCTGTAAGATTCTTAATGCTCCTTTTAAATTAACGGTCAGCCAGCGTGAAGCCTGCGCTGAGAAGGTCAGCGCTGCCAGGGTGGGGGAGGGAGAGGGGTGGGCACTGACATCAACGCGGGCACAGGTCAGCGCTGAGAGAAAGTTCCCTGAAGGCAGAGAGCTGAAGACCCAAAAAATCAAAAATAAAGGTTTCAGAAGTAGAAAGAAAGTGTCCGTGCATCATAATAAATCACCTGGAAATGTAGCTACTGAAAATGTTGTCCACAGAGATTTGTTTCTATTTTATTTCACCACGAAAACCTTATCCCACCCGTGGATAAGGTTTGATGAAAAATGTAAAGGCCGCCTGGCCGATTTGCCCGTCCGCCAACCATAAGGTTGGACAGGCAGTGAAAAATTGCAATTGCCTCGTTAATGGGCTTAATTGCCCTCTTAATTGTCAGCAGGCGCCCACCCAATCAGCATAAAATCCTGCCCTAAAAGTAATGACAGGCTTCCCAGTAGCATTGTCGGTTGTGGGTTAAAAGGCTAGTGTCTCACCAGTTTTAAATCGCATTAAAATATAACCTGTTGAATTGAACAAAGACAATGAAATGTTCTCCAGCTTCTGGACTGTAAACTATAAGATTAGTCAAAACACCCTTTATCCACCAACCCAGTGTGTCTGCTGATCTTCCAATGAAGTCTTGCAAGTAGCACTGATGTCGCATGCACACCAGAGGAACAGACCATTTGGCCCAACTGCCTATGAGCCTCCTCCCACTCATCTTCATCTAACACTCTCAGAATTTTCTTCCCCATATGCTTTTCTCCCTTCTCCTAAACAGCATCTATGTTATTTGCTTCAACCATTCCTTGTGGTAGGAGTTCTACATTCTATCCAGTCTCAGGGTAACAAAGCTTCTACTTTTCCCTATTATCAAGTTTGGAATTGTTATGAAAGGATAAGCAACCATCTCACCTGGAGGATTCCTGCACTGCCTCAGTGTAATGGTTCCTCTGCCATCCCCTCTCTAGCTTCTTTTAATATGCATGGATGCAATCTATTTGGATCAGGGGTTCTAGCCTGTCAAAGATTGATTAGTTTATCAATTATCTCCCCCACTCCTATTGCCTCCTCTTCTAAGTTCATTTTGGCTTCTAAAGAAATTACCAGCAATATATGCAACTTAAAGCTTATTTGGACAATGCTACACAATTCACCTAGCTGAATATACAAAGTGAATGTCTCTTTGGATGAGAAATATCCCACTGGGTTATGAAAACAACTAACAATCCCAGTAGCAACATTTTGCCAGCATTGCCATATCTAATCAGTAGATGGCAGCAGAACACTGTGGTAGAGATTCCTAATCAGCAACACCGACAAACACCAATTTACACAAGATTGTGTTTCTCATTTATGTATAATCATCAACAGTTTCAACATCCGTAACGGAGTTCACTGGTATATTTTTGACCAAATAAAACAAAGCAACAGCTTGACAAAAAAGTTCCTGTGGACTGAAATGGCTACAGAATTTAAAACTAATTAATCTAGAGTTTGCACCTTTGATACTCAGAACCCTCTAAACCGTTGTCACGTTTTCTTTATGTCAGAATATACTTTCTGGTCAAAGATTCGCAGTGTATGAAAGTTGAAATTACCTTTCAGTCATAGATCAACACATCACTGGTACAGCTTAACTTTGTTATTAACAAAGAAATAGGCAAGTTGCAAAAAAAATGTTTTGGGGATTGGGGAGAGTGGATTTTAGTAAAATAAGGCAGGATCTGGCCAAGATAGACTGGGAACAGCTACTTGTGGGGAAATCTACAGAAGAGCAGTGGGGGATGTTCAAAAAGGAAATGGGGAGGGTACAGGCTCAACATGTTCCCTCTAGGGTGATAGGAAGGAGTAACAAGCCCAGAGAACCATGGATGACCAGAGATATTCAGATTACGATGAGAAGGAAAAGAGAGGCTTTTAGCAGGTACAAGGGAAGCAAATCAGCGGAGGCATTAGTGGAGTACAGACAGTGCAGGGTGGAGCTTAAGAAAGCAATTAGGAGAGCAAAGAGGGGATATGAGAAAGCTCTGGCTGGTGAAAGTAGGGAAAATCCCAAGATATTCTATAAGTATATCAATGGGAAGAAGATAACCAGGGAAAGAGTAGGGCCCATAAGGGACCCAGGGGGCAATTTATGGGTGGAGCCAGAGGACATCGCTAGAGTGTCGAATGAATACTTCACATCCGTCTTCACCCAAGAGAATGAGGATGGAGGTATCGAACTCGGGGAGAGAGACTACGAGGTTCTTAAGCAAATTGATATAGGGAGTGACAAGGTATTGGAGGTGTTGGCAGGTTTAAAAGTGGACAAATCTCCAGGTCCAGATGATTTGTGTCCCAGACTGCTGAGGGAGGCAAGGGAGGACATCGCAGGGGCTCTGACCCAAATTTTTAATTCCTCTCTGGCCACGGGGGAGGTGCCAGAGGACTGGAGAACAGCTAATGTGGTTCTGCTATTTAAGAAGGGTTGTAGAGATAAGCCAGGGAACTACTGGCCAGTAAGTCTCACATCAGTGGTAGGGAAACTATTGGAGAAAATTCTGAAGGAGAGAATCTATCTTCACTTGGAGAGGCAAGGTTTGATCAGGGATAGTCAGCATGGCTTTGTCAGAGGGAGGTCATGCCTAACAAATTTGATTGAATTTTTTGAGGAGGTGGCCAGGTGTGTAGATGAGGGTAGTGCAGTTGATGTAGTTTATATGGATTTCAGCAAAGCTTTTGACAAGATCCCACGTGGGAGACTTATAAAGAGGTAAATGCACATGGGAAACAGGGTAATTTGATAAGGTGGATTCAAAATTGGCTTAGTTGTAGGAGGCAGAGGGTGATGACAGAAGGATGCTTTAGTGGCTGGAAGCCAGGGATCTGTGCTGGATCCTCTATTATTTGTCATTTATATAAACGACATAGATGACTATGTGGGGAGTAGGATTAGTAAGTTTGCGGATGACACAAAGATTGGCCGGGTGGTTAACAGTGAGGTCGAGTGTCTTGGGCTACAGGAAGATATAGACGGGATGGTCAAATGAGCAGATAAGTGGCAGATGGAACTTAACCCTGAAAAGTGTGAGGTGATACACTTTGGAAGCAGTAATTTGACAAGGAAGTATTCAATGAACGGCATGACACTAGGAAGTTCTGAGGAACAAAGGGAACTTGACGTGTGTGTCCATAGATCTCTGAAGGCGGAGGGGCATTTCGTGGGGTGGTGAAAAAGGCATATGGGATACTTGCCTTTATCAATCGAGGCATAGATTACAAAAGTAGGGAGGTCATGTTGGAGTTGTATAGAACCTTGGTGAGGCCACAACTGGAGTATTGTGTGCAGTCCTGGTCGCCACATTATAGGAAGGATGTGATTGCACTGGAGGGGGTGCAGAGGAGATTCACCAGGATGTTGCCTGGATGAAACATTTAAATTATGAAGAGAGGTTGGATAGACTTGGGTTGTTTTCGTTGGAGCAGAGAAGACTGAGAGGCGACCTGATCAAGGTGTACAAGATTATGAGGGGCATGGACAGGGTGGATAGGGAGCAGCTGTTCCCCTTAGTTGAAGGGTCAGTCACAGGGGGACATAAGTTCAAGGTGAGGGGCAGGAGGTTCAGGGGAGGATGTGAGGAAAAACCTTTTTACCCAGAGGGTGGTGACGGTCTGGAATGCGCTGCCTGGGAGGGTGGTGGAGGCGGGTTGCCTCACATCCTTTAAAAGTGGATGAGCACTTGGCAGGTCATAACATTCAAGGCTATGGGCCAAGAGCTGGTAAATGCGATTAGGTCATACAGGCCACGACAATAAAAGTGCCTCCCAGAGCTCTACATAAAGCAGTTGATGACCCCTATAAATAGCACTTGAAATAGTGTCTCAGGACTTGTGCTGCCCATGGCTGCTGGCTGGGAGTTGGAGCTGGTGGTAGTCAGGCTTTTTTAAAATTCATTCATGAGATGTGGGCTTCGCTGGCTGGGCCAGCATTTATTGCCCAAGCCTAGTTGCCCTTGAGAAGGTGGTGGTGAGCTGCCTTCTTGAACCACTGCAGTCCATGTGGTGTAGGTACACCCACAGTGCTGTTAGGAAGGGAGTTCCAGGATTTTGACCCAGCGACAGTGAAGGAATAGCGATATAGTTCCAAGTCAGGATGGTGAGTGACTTGGAGGGGAACTTCCAGGTGGTGGTGTTCCCATCTATCTGCTGCCCTTGCCCTTCTAGGTGGTAGTGGTCGTGGGTTTGGAAGGTGCTGTCTAAGGAGCCTTGGTGAATTCCTGCAGTGCATCTTGTAGATGGTACACACTGCTGCTAATGTGCGTCAATGATGGAGGGAGTGAATGTTTGTGGATGTGGTGCCAATCAAGCGGCTGCTTTGTCCTGGACGGTGTCAAGCTTCTTCAGTGTTGTAGGAGCTGCACTCATCCAGGCAAGTGGGGAGTATTCTGTCACACTCCTGACTTGTGCCTTGTAGATGGTGGACAGGCTTTGGGGAGTCAGGAGGCTACGGGTGATAAAATGGCATCGGCATTGCAATGATGTCCTTGAGCCTAATTTTAATGTATACATGAGCTTCCCCCTGTTGGCAGACAGGGACCTGTTTTAAAAACTGCAATGTGGTCAGGAAGAATAAACGTTTTTCTTTTTCCATTTATTGAGCCTGTTCTTGAACAAAAATTGGGTGGTGAAAATTATTCCTGTTGGGTCTTCAGTAGCTCATTTTCATTATGCACAAACCAAAGGTTACAGCCTTTATAGGGCACTACCAACCAAAGGAATAGTCCATTATTTACCGTATCCACATATATCATACAGGTGGGCCATTCCCTCCTGCATTCCATCCACAGTTGTGGAAAACAGAAACAATAAAAGTAGTTTAAACTCGATCGACAACATATCCAATTTTATGCAACGTTGTGCTGGGTTGTCATACGTGACCAGCCTCACTAAAGTGTTTGCATATGTCATGCTGCAGGGCTGGTTCCCACCCTAGTTGAGGAATTGGACACCAGTAGGTTATTGTTTGCCAACATAACACAATGTTAACTTTTTATTTTCTCTTGGGGAAACAGCACACAAGCAGGCTGTCTCCTTAGTGGCTTCCTCCGACAAACTATCTCAAATTGCATAGCTTTTAAACCATATCAGCTTTTCCTTGAAAGTAGAATCCCATTCCTTTGAACCTTTCACAAGCCATCATTTAAATCAATTATGATATATTATATTATTCAGCAAGAAAAGCTGGCTGCTTTTGCTTCTATATGACTCTGAACCGATACTCCGAGCATGGTACCACACAATAATTAAACTGGAGTTCACATAAGGTGACATTTTCTGTAGAATTGAAAATACTTTGTGAGCACAGAGAGGGCTTTCATATAGCGTCTGTTCAGCTCTTTAGCACAGAGGGCATTCTTACAGAGACTATTCAGTCTGTAACTGCATATAGGGTCTCCATGCAAATGTTGATAGATGTGGAACATGGAGTGGGGTCTCCACACGGCAACCTGTGCAACTCTGCTTCATGCTCAGGGTGGTCAGACACTATTCGCTGAGTTGATTGCTCATTCTCCTCTCAGACTTTCCCTGGCCATTGATTGTATTCACCCTCCCATTGCCTCAAACTGAACCCTACTGTGCCCTTGGTGCCCTCTTTCACCCTGAGCTAAGCTTCCACCCCACATCCACTCCATGCCAAGGACTGCCTACTTTCTATTCCATAAAATTGCCCACCTCTTTCCCTGCCTCAGCCAGTCTATTGTCCATTGTTACCTCCAGACTTGATCATTCTAATACTCTCCTGACCGGCCTCCTATAATCCACCTTCCATAATTTGAGCTCCTCTAATATTCCACTGGCTGTTTTTAAACCTGCACCAAGTTCCATTTATCATCACCCCTGCACTTGCTGAGACACATTGTCTTCTAACTTGTCCACCAATGCCACAAATTTAAAATTCTCATTCTTGCATTCAAACCCCTTTGTAGCCTCACTCCTCCTTATCTCTGTAAACTCCTCCAGCTCTACAATCCTTTGATAACTTTGCATTCCTCCGACTCTTGCCTCTTATACATCCCCCACACATTTCATCCACCATTGATAGCCGTGTCTTCAGCTGTCAAGGCCAATAGCTCTGGAATTCTCTTCCTGAGCCTCTCTGCCTCTCTACCCTACTAGCTCCACCTAACTGTCCTTCTTAAAACCTACTTCATTGGCCAAGATTTTGGTCATCTCCTCTCAATAACACCTCCTTTCACTTGGTGTCAATTTTTGTCTTCTGTGAAATGCCTTAAAATGTTTTCCTACGTTAAAGGTGCTACATAAATGCAAGTTGTTGTTGTTAACACAGAAAATATCTAAAACCTCCAACCCAGGCAGATTGTTCACACTCTTCTAAACAGGAGAGTGTGAGGATCCCAGGAGACTGCTGATCTTCTTTCAGTGGGGAGTGTGGGTTGTTTAAGGTCGGCTGTTCATCTAACTGGCGAGAGAGGGAGATGCTCAAGGCTGGCAGCTCATCCATCTCCAATGGAGAGGGGGGAAACGGTTCTAAAGGGAGGTTCATTCATCTCGGACTGGGAGGCGGGGACAGTACAGGCAAATCAAGCATAAGCATTTTTGAAAGGTCATCAACCTGAAACGTCAACTCGTATTTCTCTCTCCACAGAAGCTGCCTGACCTGCTGAATATTTCCATACAATTTTCAGTTTATGTTCCATTTTCCTGAACGCACAGTATTTGGCTTCCATTTACCACAGAGTCTGATCATCATTGTCTTACGAAACGACTTTGACTATTTATCAGAAATACACCTACTTTCACTTTATTAACCATTGTACAGAACCAGGCTTTGGTTACTGTGTTTCACTGATAAACAGGGGGCATTAATGAGAGCCTTGAAGGTTTACTCTGTCAGAATGGATAGCTTTGTATCTTTCTGCTCACACCACACCCTCAATGTGTCTCTTCCCCCCCCACCCCCCCACCCACCTTAAACCAATTTATATTTCTCCCTTGTTGAAACTATGCTGCAGTTCTGCCGAAGGGCCATGAAGGCTCGAAACGTTAACTGATTTCTTCTCCGCCGATGCTGCCAGACTTGCTGAGTTTTTCCAGGTAATTCTGTTTTAGCTTTGTATCTTGCTGTCTGAACTTGTTCCAAAATAGTTTATCAATCCCATTCCACTATTACATTTAGATTAACTCCTTTAAATGGAGTAGTTAACAGTTCTTTGGAAAGCTTTGGACATTGTTAAGAACTGATTGAGAAGGCACTGATGCTTCAAACATATTGAATAAAATGTTGTAACTTGTTGCCACGCGAGGTGAGATACCAGAATCAACTGAGCATGAATCTTTGCATGTTACAAGATTCCAGTTTCCTTGGCAACATGGAAAACAGCGACTGTGACATATTGGAGTGTTCCATGAGGGCAAGGGCTGAACCTTTAATACCATCGCCTTCTTACATTGAAACAATTGACCAACTGGAAACGTCACTTGTTAATCCATTGGACGAAGATTATGTTGAGAGTAAAAGGAACTCAGGAAATGCTAGGAACACTAACAAAGCCTGGTAGGATCAGTAAAGACAGGTAAATATTAACCTTTCAGGTGTAACCCTTCATCAAAATCTAATAACAGTTAGCTCCCTGTTAAACCGGATTGGGTATCAATTACACTATGTGGCTTTAAAGATCACATCCAGCTGTATTGCAGCAGTAGGATAAAATGATGCACCTTACATGGTATAATGCTCCAGCCTATAAGAATAGCTTACTTTCTGCGCTACTGTAAGCAGTACCGCCATAGAAGGCCCATTGGTGTTAATGAATAATATGCTGCATTGAGGTTGAATGTCCAGAGGTTCAGTCCTATTGTGCACTCATTTGGAGCTGGAGTCCAGATACAAGTGCACCAAGTGTACAACTGGTCAGGATTTGTCATCATTTCCCAAAGCTACGTTCCCTTTTTGCTGATTTCATCCCTGTCCCTGTCAATTTCTCAGTTGAATCAAACTGTTTGCATCTTGGGCTCTGAGCTGAGCAATAAATGTCACATCCTATCTGTCACCCACACTGTTCAGTAGCATCTTATAACAATAATCTCAAACTCTGCTGCATGTATTCAACTTGACACCAAGACCTGCTTTTTGCCTTTTTCTCCCCTGATTGCACATCTGCAATACAATAAATTTAATATGACCATTGTCATGAAAAAATGATTACCGCCACTAATTGCTTACAGGCACGTTGAACTTCTTAAGGAAGACTTGTGTGTTTTTAAAGAAATACAAGCAAGGACACTAAGCAAAAGATGTAAAGTGACCACTTTTTGGAAATTTCCTATGTGGATTATACTGACACCTGTGCTGAAAGAGCATGGAAAGGTGTTATGGCCTTCTTCAAGCAGAGACACTTGAAAGGGAGATAGGAAAGATGCAAAATACTGAACTTTAATCTCCTGTGGTTGCAGAGACAAAGACTGATTACCATGTCTCAGCAGTCATCTAAAATCCATCTCCTGTTGATTTATATCTCAGGATGTGTAAAATGGTTGGAGATGAAAGAAAACGGACTCTGGGCGCAAGACATGTTTTTTTTTCCCCCTTACAGGAATACACTGAGAAAAATGGGTTTAAAAGCTAGCGGCAGAGCAGTGCTGTGTGTGCTGGTGTGCTGTGTGTGTGTGACAGCAAAAACACGACCAACTAGTCACCCCTGCAGTTGCAGGCAAAGTCTCTCTCTCTCTCTCTCTCTCTGTTGCTGGAGGCAAGGCTCAGCAGAGGCCACATTCCAAAAGGAAACAGGACAGCTTCTTCAGCCAACCTGCAGAACCAAGTGTCTCCAAACCATCTGCGAAACTGCCAAAGTCAGCTCTACCGGAATCGCCCAACGTAACAGCTGCAACATATCTCCATCTATGCCTCACGGACAAACAAAATACTGATTTGTATATCTTTTTTTAACTTTTATTTGGACTATTAATTTCTCATTTCTTATCTGTGTGTTGTGTTTTAATTATTTTTCTTGGGTTTTTAGTAACTAATAAAGTTACTCTTTCTTTGATTCAAGAAAGCCTGGTTAAATTGGCTCCTTCTAAAAAAAAAAAATACATTTGGACTGGGAAAAGCTATCCACAAGGGAAGGCATCCCTTTTAAATTAACCTTGTAGTGACCAACAAGGGGTTGAATAAAAAAGGGGAGCCAGCTCATTCCTCATCCCCTGGGAGCATAACAAAATTGGGGAATCGTTTGGGAAGTTAACAAATTGGGGGACCTCACCCGGGTACCGGTCATAACAGTATCCTTACCTTTCAAGCCCTCCATGGCCCTGTCCCACTGCAATATCCTACAGGTTTAGATCCCCTCCCAAAAGCTTTCTGCTTCTGACATTGGCCTTTCGTATGCCTCCTATTCCATTTCCTTATCATTGGTGGAAGTGCCCTCAGCTGCCTTTTCCTATTTTCTGGAAACCCCTCAGAACTTCTCTGCCTTTAAGAGCCTCCTCAAAATACATCTCTTCAACCAGTCACACCTTCTAATTCTCCTCTTTCTAGGCTCAGTATTCATTTTCCATATGTTGCTTATTTGTGAAATGCCTTATGATATTATGTACATTACTAATACTACGTTGATATAAGTTGCTGACTTATTCAAAGTACTTGATTGTTGCCCCATCCATATCATGATTGAGTGATTGGGCACAATATCTAGCAATTATAGCCCAAGTAAGTTTAGTTACAGCAATAAGGTACACAACTTCTAAGGCTTAGATTATGTGAACTGTAGAACTGATTGCACCTCTTTTCTTTATTCCTTTGTGTGACGTGGGCTTCGCTGGCTGGGCCAGCATTTATTACCCATCCCTAATTGCCCTTGAGAAGGTGGTGGTGAGCTGCCTTCTTGAACTGTTGCAGTCCATGTGGTGTAGGTACACCCACAGTGCTGTTAGAGAGGAAGTTCCAGGATTTTGACCCAGCGACAATGAAGGAATGGCGATATATTTCCAAGTCAGGATGGTGAGTGACCATGCATCTGCTGCCCTTGTCCTTCCAGATTGTAGTGGCCATGGGATTGGAAGGTGTTGTCTAAGGAGCCTTGGTGTGTTCCTGCAGTGCATCTTGTAGATGGTACACATTGCTGCTGCTGTGCGTTGGTGGTGGAGGGAATAAATGTTTGTGGATGTGGTGCCAATCAAGCAGGCTGCTTTGTCCTGGATGGTGTTGAACTTCTTGAGTGTTGTTGGAGCAGCATGCATCCAGGGAAGTGGGGAGTATTCCATCACACTCCTGACTTGTGCCTTGTAGATGATGGACAGGCTTTGGGGAGTCAATAGGTGAGTTACTCATTGCAGAATTTCCAGCCTCTGACTTGCTCTTGTAGCCACAGTATTTATATAGCTAGTCCAATTCAGTTTCTGGTCAATGGTAACCTCCAGGATGTTGCTAGTGCGAGATTCAGCGATGGTAATGCCGTTGAATGTTAAGGGATGATGGTTAGATTCTCTCCTGTTGGAGATGGTCCTTGCCTGGCACTTGTGTGGCACGAATGTTACTTGCCACTTGTCAGCCCAAGCCTGTATATTGTCCAGGTCTTGCTGCATTTGGACATCAACTGCTTCAGTTTCTGAGTCTTCTCGAATGTTGCTGAACATTGTACAATCAGCAGCGAATATCCCCAATTCTGACCCAATGAAGGAAGGAACGTCATTGATGAAACAGCTAAAGATGGTTGGGCTGAGGCCACTAGCCTGAGGAACTCCCGCAGTGATGTCCTGGAACTGAGATGGTTGAACTCCAACAACCACAAACATCTTCCTTTGTGCTGGGTATGCCTCCAACCAGTGGAGAGTTTTCCCCCTGATTCCTATTGACTTCAGTTTTTCTAGGGCTCCTTGATGCCATGCTCAGTCAAATGCTGCCTTGATGCCAAGGGCAGTCACTCTCACCTCACCTCGGGAGTTCAGCTCTTTCATCCATGTTTGAACCAAGGCTGTAATGAGGTTAGGAACCGAGTGGCCCTGGCGGAACCCAAACTAAGCATCAGTGAGCAAGTGATTTCTAAGCAAGTGCCGCTTGATAGCACTGTTGATGACCCCTCCATCACTTTACTGATGATGGAGAGTGGACTGGTGTGGTGGTAATTGACCGGAGTGGATTTGTCCTGCTTTTTATTGATGGGACACACCTGGGAAATTTTCCACATTGCCAGGAAATGCCAGTGTTGTCACTGTACTGGAACAGCTTGGCTGCAAGTTCTAGAGCACAAGTCTTCAGTGCTTAGGTAGACAGCATTACTGTGGAATAGTTTCCAAAAAGCCCACTGCATAGTTCCAAGTCAGGATGGTGAGTGACTTGGAGGGGAACTTCCAGGTGGCAGTGTTCCCATCTATCTGCTGCCCTTGTCCTTCTAGATTGTGGTGGTCATGGGTTTGGAAGTTGCTGCTGAAGGAGCCTTAGTGAATTCCTGCAGTGCATCTTCTAGATAGTGCACACTGCTGTTACTGTGCGTCAGTGGTGGAGGGAGTGAATGTTTGTGGATGTGGTGCCAATCAAGCAGGCTGCTTCGTCCTGGATGGTGTCAATGTTCTTGAGTGTTGTGGGAGCTTCACTCATCCAGGCAAGTGGGGAGTATTCCATCACACTCCTGGCTTGTGCCTTGTAGATGGTGGATAGGCTTTGAGGAGTCTGGAGGTATCTAAACCAAACAAAATCAGTTTTGAGTTGACCTGTAGATACCACCATTTGGAGTCAGCGCTTTGAGTCCTCCCCAGCACAATAGAGCCTGTATTACTGACCTGCAGTGGGAGTGACCCAGTGTTAATCAGTGATGGCTGTAAACATGTCCAGGCAGGTCTGTGCATCAGTGGATTGCAGAACTACTCTGAACTGAACTTGTTGTATTTGTTTCTTAACAACTTAATCTTGATGTCTTTCCAGGGTCCTATACAGTTGGCGCTGCTTCATTCCAGGGAAGCTGAAACCAGTCACCCAATACAGAGGCTGTACAAAATGAAAATGCTAAACTAGACACAGGTCTGCCACCATCTGAAAGAGAAAAGAGATATTAATAGCTCAAATTCATTAAAATTTGGGTTTCTGATCAACAAAAGTATTAACTTGCCTTATTAATTTGAGAGTTTAACAGACCTCTTAAGTATCTTCAGCATTTAATGTTTTTATTTCATATTAACACACCAAGTTCCATTCCCCTATTACCCACTGTGCTCGCTGTTGGTTCCCAGTCAAGCAATGCCCTAATTTTAAAATTCACATACTTGTTTTCAAAATCCCTCCATGGCCTCACCCCTCTCTATCTTTTCTCCAGCCCAATTCTCCTCGAGTTCTGGCCTCATGTGGCATCTCCAATATTAATTGCTCGACCATCGCTGGCCGTGCCTTCAGTTGCCAGGGCCCCAAGGTCTGGAATTCCTTCCCCACACCTTATTGCCTCTCTACCTCATCCTCCTCCTTTAAGACACTTCTTAAAACCTACCTATTCGACCAAGCTTTTTGGTAACCTGACCTAATATTCCATATGCGGCTCAGTGTCATACTTTGTTTCATAGTGCTCCTTTGAAGTATCTTGGGACATTTTATTTTGTTGAAGGCGCTATATAAATAAGTTTTTGTTGTTGTTAACTTCTAGAATTTTCTGGCTTTCTTGCATACTTCCAGCATTCACTTTTTCCTTTTTATACGAAACACTGAATAAATGAGTTTTAACTCAATGGGTGACATTTTAGACCACCCCATCCAGTATGAACAGGGAGGGGTGGGGGTTGGGATTATTAAAATGGAGTTTTATTGCCTCATTCCTGTTGGAACCATGGAGGCCACCATCTTAACTACTCACTAGAGTTGCTTGGTTGAGTACTTTGTTGGAAGCAGGCAAGAGCTTCATACGTTTGTGTTATTTGGGGCCCCACACACAGAATTTTAACTCAAGCCTGAATGGGGAAGCCAGGTGATGGTGGCTTAGCAGCCACGGGGAGGACCAAGACGTGCCCTCCAAGGTAAGCTGAAATCTTTGTGAAGCCAGGAGCAGGGGTGCTCCTCCAAGCACCAAAAGGAAAGTCTCAGCTGCCCTGCTCTGGAATCTTGCCCTCCCCCCAACCCCTTTTCCCTTCTACAAGATGCTCCCATAGCTGCTTCTCCATAATCTAACTGCTTGCCAGCCAAGGCACTAGATAGCCACCCAAACTTGCATTCCCACCTGATGGACGGCTCCTAGTTTCTGTCCGTCCTGGGCTGGGAGCTGACCAGTGACTTGCAGCCATGACTTGGGGTTTAAAATATGCAAGGCCTGAAATCTGAAGACAAAGAGTCATGTTCGACTTGAAATGTTAACTCTGTTTCTCTCTCTACAGATGCTGCCAGACCTGCTGGCTATTTCCAGCACTTTCTGTTTTTATTTCTGAAATCTGGGTCTGTGAATGCGTTTGGTACACACCCCGCACAGATTCCTGTCCCCACCGCCTGCACCCACCCCCTCCTACTCCAAATCTGCTGGAAATTAAAATTGATCCCTATGACTTTCTCAACTGGCATTCCCTGTGTATACGCAAACAGGAAGTGACATTTAGAGAAAGGGATCCGCAAATGCATTCACAATTAACTTAATCATACATTATTTATTCAAATTATTTGTAATTTACTTATTTGCAAAGAGAGGGAAATTGTATCAACAAACCACTGCAAACAAATAATCAAACACCTGCTTTTAAAATGGAAAAGAGATAAATCAACAATGTAGATGCCCCCCACCAAAAGAATCT
Organism: Cetorhinus maximus; assembly: GCF_964194155.1. NCBI lineage: Eukaryota > Metazoa > Chordata > Chondrichthyes > Lamniformes > Cetorhinidae > Cetorhinus > Cetorhinus maximus. The sequence continues at coordinate 18,393,674 of NC_135884.1, read as the reverse complement.
GTTTTTTTCCTTCATTAAAATGTACAAGTTTTCAAACACATGTACCCATATCAAGTTATGCATTCTCAGACATGCACACACAGAGATATGCATGTTCAAATATGGAAACATGCATGTTTGCATGTGAATGCACAGAGAGTCATGGTCTCACACAGTCTGGGACATAAAAACATCATCAAATTGTCTTTGGTTCATAAAATTGTCAAATTCTGTGCTAATTTAATTCACTCTGCCAAATTTTGCACTCTGAGCTTAGCATGTACAGAAAATACTTCTGAAGTGTAGGTAAGGGAGCAGCTAATTGACACAGAGCAAGCTCCCATCGTGGAATCTTTTACATCCACCTGAGAGGACAGACAGGGCCTCATTTTAAAATTGCATTTATAAAACAGCAAGCTCCAACAGAACAGCACTCTCTCAGTACTGCACTTCTAACTCAGAGGCAAGAACGCTAACAACTGAGCCATTGCTGATGGCATGCTCTCAGGGCATTGCCAATGTTGCACTTTGCTGCCATCAAGAGATGTGTGGGAGCAGCTCAATGAAGAGAATTCTACTCCTTGACATTTCCTTGTGTAGCACAACAGAAGTCAGAAGCTCAGTACAATAGAGATGAAATCTGTATCCTGCCACTCCACATCACGGTGCCATGGTGCTCCAATGCATACTGATTCTCTTTGAATGCAAAGATAAAAGAATGCCTATGTGGGGTTCCATATCTTTCTTGTTCCTAGCTGTAGCCAATAGCTACACAAACACTGAGTGCCAACAAACCAACCCTCTAGCTTCACAATCTCCAATGGTTAGCGTAAATGGAAACAAAATGCCATTGAATTATGAAATACATAGAAAGTGCATTGCCTTTGTGCTTCCATATGATGTTTTAGCAGTTGACATATGATTATGTATTTTTCTCACTTAATTGACCCCCTCAATTGTACGCAGGCATATGATCACAGGCATTATGAATAAACTAGATCTTGGTGTCGCATGAAATGAGTTTGGCACCTCCGATTGATTTTGCTCTGCAAATGAATAGAATTCAGCAACTACCTGAACCTCTAGCAATGTTATATGATTAAAAGTATTTGTTTTCCTGTTTATCTGCAACATTAAGAGCCTGAGACCAGTGGGAACAGTTTGAGTTCTGCTGTGACTTCTGAACTGGCTGTCTTTCCACTGAATGAGGTGAAGCAGGGTGTTAAAGGGCAGAAGTAAATTACAGTCCCTAATCTAAACAGCAGCTAGTGGTGTTGAATAATCTCAGCAATTACTCATGTGAGTCCTTTAGTTTTCAAAACTATGCACTCTCTGGCTTGACCCTGTGGCAGATGTTTAATTAGTTTGTTGGCAATTAGCGAGGGATTGTGTGAATAGCAGATTTTGGATGAAATTGGATCCATGAAACAGCACAGGGGCTTGCTATTATATGAATTGAAACACTACCTGTTGCCCTTTGGTAAGAGCAGATGTTTCAGTCATGGCAATCGTTGGGCAATTACTGACATCCAAGACAAGCCACTGCATTTTCCTTTCATGCTGAAAATGTAAATTTAGACATCTGTTTCTAAAACCTCCTTGAACTCTTCAATTTATCAAAACACACACAGACCTAAAAGACACCCACTCTCTAAGGTTACCCCTAGTACATGATTATGCTAACATTATTTTAGCCATTTACCAGCAAATTAAATTGCTTCTGATTATGCATGGTAAAATTTGTGCCTGCTTACCTATAAAGTATAAGGAAGAGCACCACTGCACCCCCCACCCCCCCGCCCAAGGCAGAGCTGGGGTATTTCTCCATGCAGAAGGACAATGCCAGTGGTCTGTTCAACTGGAAAGCTGGTACAGGACTGAGAATAGGCCATCTATCCAATAAAGCAGGCACTTTGATGGCCAGAACCTTACTGAGAAGAAGACCTGCTCAGTGATTCATTGGATAGGAAAGAAGATCACTGGGCAGCTCTTGGCATTAAAGAGGCCTTGGGAGAAAATTCAGCTCAGGGCCGCCATTTTTCCAGTGTAAAATTGGAGTCAGATCTCCAAATTTCATATTGTGATCTGTGCGCACAAACTTATTGGCTTGGGCTACTTATAGTTGTCCAAGGTGGCTGTCTGAAACAAGTGACAGGTTCCACAAATATGCAAATTGGGGTCCTAGGAATGCAAAGTTCAAGTACAAATGGGCATTGTTTACGAAGGGGCAAAATGGACCTCTTGAAAGCGGCTCAAAGAAAGTCCAAGGAATGTTATAGATATGGCTTGCAGACTCCTTCATAAAATATCAGCAACATTAAAGAGGAGACGATTTCTAGTGCCTGCGAATGACATCTAGTTTCAAGAATTGTAAATCTTTTAGACTGATCCTGCAAGATCTTCATCCTTGGGCTTCCATCCCCTACCCCTTGGCTCCTTTTGAGGTCCCCAGCATCACAGATGCCAGTCTTCAGCCAATTTGATCACTCCACGTGATATCAAGAAACAGTTGAAGGCACTGGATACTGCAAAGGCTATGGGTCCTGACAACATCTGGCAATAGTATTGAAGACTTGTGCTGAAGAACTGGCTGCTCCCATCACCAAGTTCTTCCAGTACAACTACAACACTGGCATCTACGCAGCAATGTGGAAAATTGGCCAGGTATGTCCTATCCACAAAAAGCAGGGTAAATCCAACCCAACCAATTACCATGCCATCAGTCTACTCTCAATCATCAGTAAAGTGATGGAAAGTGTCATCAACAGTGCTATCAAGCAGCACTTAGGTCAGCAATAACCTGCTCACCAAAGCTTAGTTTGGGTTCTGCCAGGTCCACTCTGCTCCTGACCTCATAACAGCCTTGGTCCAAACATGGACAAAAGAGCTGAACTCAAAAGGTGAGGTAAGAGTGACTGCCCTTGACATCAAGGCAGCATTTGGCCTAGTGTGACATCAAGGAACCCAAGCAAAACTGAAGTCAATGGGAATCAGGTTGGAGTGATACCTAACACAAAAGAAGATGGTTGTGGTTGTTGGAGGTCAATCATCTCAGTCCCAGGATATCACTGCAGGAGTTCCTCAGGATAGTGTCCTAGACTCAACCATCTTCAGCTGCTTCATCAATGACCTTCCCTCCATCATAAGGTCAGAAGGAGGGCTGTTCACACATGATTACACAATGTTCACCACCCTTCATGACTTTTCAGATACTGAAGCAGACTGTGTCCGTATGCAGCAGGACTAGCACAATATTCAGGCTTGAGCTTATAAGTGACAAGTAATGTTTGCACCTCACAAGTGCCAGGCAATGACCACCTCCAAAAAGAGAGAATCTAACCATCGCCCCTTGATATTCCATAGCATTACCATCGCTGAATCCCCTGCTATGAGCACCCTGGGGTTACCATTGACCAGAAACTGAACTGGACTAGCCATATAAATACTATGGTTACAAGAGCAGGTCAGAGGCTAGGAATTCTGTGGAGAGTGACTCAACTTTTGACTCCCCAAAGCCTGTCCATCATCTACAAGGCACCAGTCAGGAGTGTGATGGAATACTCTTCACTTGTCTGGATGAGTTCAGCTCCAACAACACTCAAGAAGCTTGACACCATCCAGGTCAAAGCAGTCCGTTTGATTGACACCCTATCCACCAACTTCAACATCCACTCCTTCCACCACCTTAAACATTCATTCTCTCCACTACTGATGCAGATTGGCAGCAGTGCGAACCATCTACAAGATGCACTGCAACAACTCACCAAGGCTCCTTCAACAGCACCTTCCAAACTCATGACCTCTACCACCTATTAGGACAAGGGCAGCAGAGGCATGGGAACACCGCTGCCTATAAGCTCCCCTTTAAGTCACTCACCATTCTGACTTGGAAATATATCACCGTTCCTACACTGTCACTAGGTCAAAATTCTGGAACTCCCTTCCTAATAGCACTGTGGGTGTACCTACACCACATGGACTGCAGCGGTTCAAGAAGGCGGCTCACCACCACTTTCTCAAGGGCAATTAGCAATGGGCAATAAATGCTGGCCTAGCCAGCAACGCCCACATCTCATGAACGAATAAAAAGAGCTCACCAGCCCCTCCCCCTCTTATTGGTCTTGTTGTCTGCCCCTGTGCTGTTCTACAGAATTGATCTAGTGGGTTCAGGGCAGCCACCACCCCAGTGCCTGTGGACTGGGCAGTCTCCTCTCCACAATCGCCATTGCTGCCCCAAATGTGACCTCTGTGACCCCATCGGACGTTGCAATCCATAGTTTGGGAACTTCTGATCTACCCAAGAGCTGTAGAGCTTCCTCCTCATGTCTACACAGACCCCTGATAGTCACTCTTCTACCCATGGCAATGTTTTACCTATGGCTGTGTGTATCTCTCGCCTTTGAATCATTGTCACTAAGCAACACCTACAGCAAGGTAAGATTTGTGATCAATTTCAGTGGCCTACATTGAGGTGGGATTTTAGATTTATTTAATTTTTCTTGCAAGGGAAGATGATTTATTAGATTCATTTCCAAGACATGACAGTTTTACAACATTTGATATGTCTGCTGATAAACAGCTAATATTACAAGCTGTAATTACTGGAGAGACAGACTGACAAGTTTCAACAAGCGATGCTTCAACCATCAACAGCATCTGCTCTGCACAGAATGCATGAACATTTCATTGTAAGAGACTTATACGACTTATACACCTATTGTTTCTCTATATAGATGGGTGGTATAGCTCCACAAATGTCTCAATGGATAAATGTGCATATTGTGTCATTGAGCTATACATGCCAGAAAGGTTTAGCACATCTGGCAGCACTACAGTTAGGAAGGGAAAGACAGGCAGGTTTTCCTGTCCTGATTGCTATGAAGTGACACTTGCTGTAAAGTACGTGTTTGGAAATTGTGTGAGAGTAAGGTCAGATGTGGCTGCCATGTCTCATATGGTTGAACAACCAGACAATATTCACTGCCCAGGGCCTGTATGTGAAGAACTGCCTTTGGAATGAGACACTAAAATCCTGAAGGAACCTGTGGAATGATGTGTGACAAGATTTACTGTACTCTAAAGAGGAAATGAGGCAAAACTGAAAAATAAATGCCATAATAGAAACAGGTAGCTGGAGACAATCATAATGAGGGTAATAACCCTAAGGCTACGGAGTAATCCTGGCACTTTAACATTGACCCAGATACTGAACCTAACCCTGAAACTAGACTTGGACCTGACACATCAACATTGACCCTGACACTGACGCGAACCCGAGCATTGCGTAGTGACCCTGACATTCCCTGGTATTTCACCTTTGACCCAGATACTGAACCTAATGCTAACACTGCAGAATTAACTCTGATGTTTAGTGTGATGCTAAAGTCTGAGACTTCAGATTTTATTCCAACGCTGACATTAACACTGACAGTACAGAAATGTCCTTGACACAATGGCAATGGCTGCCATTTCTATATGATTATTTTGTTTTGTTGCCACATTGACCAATAGTTTTCATATGCTTTATAAATGACACAAAGTATCTTCCTTACATTAAATGTTCATGAATCACAATTATATTGTTAAACATTGATGTACTAATACGAATTATAGGTTTTAAAACATCATACCGATTAACCTTAAATTATCAGTCATCTTGATCAAGCTGATTGACACTGCTTTGGCTCTAACTTTGGACCCTTTTACTCAGTACCATTATTTATATGGAAGGCCCAATAGCAAGTGGCTGTGAGCCATTAACATGGACGTGGTCAGTATCAATACAGCCAGTCATGTTGCAAACATAATTAGTTCCGAAACATACACATATTTATTACTGTGACCTTTAGTCCCATTATAGACATGGTCAGGAACTGTTCATCCTGTTTCATGTAGCTGGCAAAGTCAGATCTGTTATAAATCTGCTGAAAATCCTCAGCTCATCTGGTCTAACATCAAATTTCCCACCTGGCCTGATAAGTGAAGGGGTTTCTTAACACCTCAGTGACATGTAGGTGGAGGGCTGGGGCAAGGACTCCCTACATTGGGACATACCACAGCCTTGAAGGAGGTCAGAGCATTTTTGGAAGCTTGTTTGCCCAGTGAAGTTTATCAGGCTCCTCCTGGGACATGGGGGTCACTTTTCGGGTCCAAGCCAGTGAAGCAGCCTAGCCTTTTGAAGGTAAAGGCAACTTTGGGAAAAAAGGTTACATGAAGCTAGAAAGCCTTCTGCAGTATCCTGGCATCTTGCCAAGAACTGCCACATGATGGCACATTCCACAGTAACCCAGAACAGGTTGGCACCCGAGATATACCCCTGGTGGCAAAAGAATTAGAGGAGAGATGAGGATTTGTTTTTTACACAGCAAGTTGTTAAAATCTGGAATTCACTGCCTGAAAGGTTGCTGGAAAAAGACACAATAGTAATTTTCAAACGGGAATTGGATATACCATCAAAAAGGACATGTATGCAAGACTATGGAGAAAGCATAAGGGAGTGAGAGTAATTGCTTTCAAAAAAACTGGCACAGGTATAGTGGGCTGAATAGCCTCCTATGATTTTAGTGACAGGATCACAAACTGCCTGAATGTAGATTACTTGACCTCCCACTGACCCTGCATACTTGGCAACAGAGGTCACAGATGTGAGCAAACAAGCCTAATTACTGAGATTGCATCCCAAGAATTTTCTAAGCCCACAGTTATTACTGGGACAGTCAATCTTGTTGCAAGCACAGCAGTAATGGAGTGTTGGATACAATTATTCCTCATGCAGTTGGCATGTTCTTCATCGCTCTTCTATCCATCCTAATCTATTGCATAAAGTCGAATCTCATTCTAAAGAGCAATGGAAAGATTTTTGCCTCTGACTTTTCCAATACTGGTAACAAATATCACCACAGAAGAGGAATAAAAGGCCCCCACAGAGAGGCTCTGTTTCCTTGCGTTAGTCTACAGTCAACATTTTTTTGGATTTTAAATCTGGAGAGGAAGGTAAAGTTTGTAAACCCTCTTCTTCAGCAGACTGAACATACTGCTTTCATGGAGTAAAGAAACAGTGCACGCAGCAGCTGGGAGTTAACTAAATCACCCTGTTAGCTCTGGCTAATCCTTCCCTTTGTCGCTGTTGACCTCAGCTCTCTTGTTTTATTCTTCTCACTGTATATCACTCATTTGACGGCACCTTGGTGACAGGATTCCTCACTTTACACACAGATCCCGCACCAGCCCTTCTTAGCCCTTTGCTCATCAAATTTTAGGTACATTGAGCACCATGCAAACTTTTTCGACAATTTTTATTCAAAACGAAGAAATCTGACTTGAAGGATGCAAGCTTTGTGTTTTTGCAAGGCACTTTCTTGATTGGCCCTAGTTATTTTTTAACCCCAATTAAAGGATTTACTCTTTTCTTTCACTTTAGATTCTTTGGTCTTGATTTTCCTCTATTATCCTGAAATTGGGTGTGCCTAAAGAAGAAAAGGCAAGGAAATTGGACTTTGAGGCCAATTGTCATGCTCCTGTGCTGATTCCCCACTGTGATGACTCTATGGAGCAGACTGGTTTTGTCAAGAAACAGTAAAACTGTATTACAGAGACATTTTTAGTGCTTGCACGTTTGACCAGATCTCTTATCAGAAAAGCCCTGTCCCCCGGATTGCCCGCACTAAGAGCTCACTGGTTGGGGACCCCACAGTACATCACATGACCCATGATTGGCAGGAGGGAGTGACTATACATCCAGTTACCACTTCCTTCCCTTTTAGTTTTTTTACAATTACTCCTTACAGAAAAACATTTAAACAATCCAACGAACATATATACAATTTCAGATGATTATAAATCAAATCTCTGAGGTGCTCTTCTTATATGGCTAGAGCAGCGTAGCTCTACCACTGGAGGTTCCTGAACAGGATCAGCAGGATCTGGAGCTGCACTATGAGGCAGATCATCGGAACTGGGCAGTATAGGATTTAGCAACTCTTCTGAAACATCTGCAATGTCTGCCCTGGGCCAATCACGCACCTCAGAAGTTGACGGTTCAAAGTTAATCACAGGTTGATCAGTTAATTGTTAGAATGTCTCTCTGGCATGGATGTGATCTGCGTGCTTACAGACGACTCTATATCCCACTTGCACTTGGAAAGATAATGGATCAGTCTTTGAAACAATGGCTCCCAGAGCCCAGACAATCCTTCCAGAACTCATTCTGTCACGTTTGGAGGAACAATACACTCAGTTGTTTTGGGGAACTTTGTCAGTTTGGCATTTCCCTTTTCCACAGTGTCCATCATGTTCTGCTGGACGTTGAGGTCTCAAAAATGGAACCTTTATTTCCACTTGTTTCACAATTTCAACCATTTCATTTTTCAATGGTTCTCAGTATGTTTGAGGCATTTAGTGCTTTTTATTCTGGCTGCTTGAACTTCAGTGCTGGATTACATTTTCCAATCTTATTTCTGTCTTTTCTTTCTCTGTCTGCAGCAGAGCTCATATTTGTCCTCCGCTTCACACACAGTTGGCCAGGTCTCTCTCTTGTGAATTCTTAGCTTGCTTCAGTTCTGTAATTGTGCTACTCTTGGCTTCATTATCCACTCGCATCTTGGAAAATCCCTCGGCAAGCAATCAGCGCTGAATGGCATTGTCCTTGGCTCCACATGCCAATCGGTCCCGCTGCGGATCGTTTAAAACATCTCCAAAGTCACAGTATCCTGTTAACTGCTGAGGTTCGCTACATAGATTGTGAGGGAATCTCCTGGGGCTTGAATTCTTGAATTGAATTTAAAGCGCTGCATTATCGCAAATGACTTCGGCTGGAAGTGTGTTTTCACTAGGCCCACTAATTTGCTACATGGCTTGGAACTGGGTGCACTTGGGGCCATCAGGTTACGAATCAAGTTATATATTTTACTACCGCATACACTTAAGAAGATCGCTTTCCACTTTTTCTTGGCGGCTATTTCATTTGCTACAAAGTAAAATCTGAGGTGCTCAACATCCTGGCTCCAATCTTCAATATTAGCATCATATGGATCGATTCTTCCAAACAGCAGCATGACTGGTGAGTAGTTTTAAAAAAAATTCGATTTACTAACAGCAAAAGGGCGAGGTGTAGAGTTGAAGTTGATTTTACCCTTGTCGCCAAATGTGATGACTCTATGGAGTGGATTGGTTTTGTCAAGAAGCAGTTAAAATTTATGAGAGAGACACTTTCAGTTCTTGCACGCTTGACTAGATCACTCATCAGAAAAACCCCGCCTCCTGGATTGCCCACTATGAGAGCTGACTGGTCGGAACCCCCACAGTAAATCACATGACCCATGATTGGCAGGAAAGGGTGACTATACATTGGGTTACCACACCTACCGTCTCCCCCTTCCCTGCCTGCCAGTGTCCATCTCGCTCCATTTCCCTGCCACCTGCAGCTGATTCCTTCAATTTCAGGGAGGGGCAGTGGTAATTCCTTGGGCAGAGGCCGAAGGCCTAACAATGCCTCATTTGGAGGGAAAGAGCCCAGGAGTAGGCACCGCTCCCTTCCATTAGGCTTTCAGCTCCAGTACTTTCAGGTTCAACTCAGTTTGAGGCCTGAAAACTGCAGGTCCCTCCTTGATCTTCAGGGCTGTTCTATCCCCTCTTTGAATTGCCCAGGATTGGTCCAACTGCAATTTTCTTAGGTTAAGTGGGAGCCAGTGAGGAGGTTCTCCTTCTTAGTGATAAGTATCCTGCATAACTGATGTCAGCCTTGGCTTGGTGGTCACATTCTCGCTGTTGTTGGAAGGTCAGTGGTTCAAGACCCCTTGTGAGAGTTGAGCACATAATTCAGGCTGACAATTCATTGCAGTATTAAGAGACTGCTGCACTGATGACAGCCATTTTTCAGATGAGATGTTAAACTAAGGCTAGTCTGACTTCTCAAGTGGATATAAAAGATTATTAAAGATATAAAAGTGTGAAGTGATACATTTTGTCAGGAAGAATGAGGAGAGGCAATATAATATAAAGGAAATAATTTTAAAGGAGGTGTAGGAGATGAGGTACCTGGGTGTATATGAACACAAATGATTGAAGGTGGCAGGTCACGTTGAAAAAATAGTTAATACAGCATACAGGATCCTGGGCTTTACAAATAGGAGCACAGAATAGAAAAGCAAGGAAGTTATATTAAACCTTTATAAAACATTGGTTCAGCCTGTTACGTTGCGTTACATGTACATTTAAGGGGGAGTTTCTTAAACTGTTGTCAATCACTATCACCTCAACAGGATGTGATGTATTATCCCCATGATTTGTAAATCATTCTGTAAGCAGCAGCAGGAGGAGTCAGGCGCATATACTTAGTCTCCCAGTTAACTCTATTTGTATATAGCCTTACCTTCAAATAAAGAACCCACATCATTGTTTGACCAACCCTTGTCAATAATTGATATGTTTATGTTGAAGAGAAGAACATAACATGGTGGCAGTGGTGGCATCCTGGTTTTGAAGATTTGACTGAACAGAATAAAAAACTCACCCCTTCCATATCTAGCAGAAAAACTCACCATGTCAAAGCGATTCTACAGCTCTGTAGGAATCCTACACATTGTACCTTCATTCTGGGATCACATCTTGCTCCAGCAAGCAGGCACCAGGTCCTGGTAAGATTGTTTGAATTTGGGAGAGCTTAATCAGTATAAGTCAAAAACTACAGACATCTCCCTGGATCTGTGAGTTGATCTTGTGGACCTTGAAATAGAAGATGTTCTGCACATTGACCTTATGTATTTTGGGCAATCCAAAGTGCTGCAGCAGGAAATATCCAATGGTCCTGTACTACAGCAGGTATAGACGACAGTGACTGCTGGATAGCCAGAGTCCCTCCAAGATGTTCCAGGGGCTATAATACCATTTTGGCCCTATAGAGGTAAATTCGGAATATCTCAAAAAGGCATCTTTAAGGGAAAACAAATAGTTATCCCAGGACCCATGCGACCTGATATCCACCAATTGTGGCGCCAGACACACACGGAAATTGATTGAATCAGATGATTGGCTAGGGAGATGGTATATGGGCCAGGAATTCACCAAAACATCAAAGAGGTCCTGAGGGGATGCGAGGCATGTCAAACCTTCATACAGCAACCAGAAAGAAGCACTATTGCCTCACGTGGTAACCACACATCCATGGACCAGACTCACAACTGACCTCTTCAGCATCAATGGAGGTGCTCTCTTGATTGTAACAGATCATTTTCCAAATTTCCCATTATTCATCAATTACACGACATGTCTAGTGCAACCATTGCGGACACATTGGGCTGTAACTTCCAAGTTCCAGGACAATGTAACTGGGAGGTATGCCAAAGAAACACCGGGGAAACCCCTTGGAATTCCCCAGGTAGGGATTGCCCGGGAAGTTCAAACTTCCTCTAGGCAATTGCCCTGCACTAGCAATCATCCAAAACTGCGATTTGAATTGCAAACTTCAGATAGTCCCGGCAGTCTATCAGTAATAATTACCAAAAAGGTTTGAAGAATTAAAACCATTTCTAGATTCTGGGTACCTATAGCACTGACCCACCCCCCCTCCTTGACTCACCACAGGACTCCCCCTATGCCCCCACTACCACCGATGACCCATCTCGGGACTCCCCCACGCCCCAACTTCCCCCCACAATGGGACTCCCCCCCATGCAACCCCCGATTACCCACAGGAGTCCCCCCACCCCACCTCCCCACTGACCCCCCCTGCCCCTGACCCAACCACCCCTCCCCCACAAAATCCTACCTATTTACCTTATTCACTTACCCTCTCCCTAGCTTGTCAAAATGGCTGAACCTTTAAATTTAAACTTACCTGTTTTACGGCAGCTAGTGCTGTAAAAAAGGGGCGTGGCTTACTTACTTTTGACTCAGCTGCCCATGACTGTAGGCCTCTGGAACCTGCAGCGCTACACAGATCTCGCCCGGCCTGAGACGGAAGTTCGGGCGACCTAGGAGCGACTGGCTGGATTTCAAGGTAAGTAATTTTAAGCAGATGTTACAGGCCATTAATTTCAATCTTTGGTCTGCTCGGGGCACCACAGGAGGTTGTTTTCCACAGCAGACCCTAATACACTGGACAACCCTTTAAGGTGAAGTGTGAGAAGTTGGGAGTCAACCATACCACTTCATCACCGCATTACCCCACAACCAATGGAATGGCGAAGTGTATGGTTCAAACCATAAAATCATTAGTCATGAAGTGCTGTCAAACAAAACACAATCTACATGGGGCCATGTTGAATCTCAGAGTGACACTGCTTAGTGTGACTCTCCCCTCACCTGTGGAATTGATATTCGGTCGACAAGTGCGGAGAAACCTCCCCAGTCATCACTTGTCAACAGTCCTGAGTGTACAAGGTGCGTTATTCGAGAAACAGGGGAAGGTGAAGGAAGCCTATGACCAGCATGCAGGTAACAATTTACTCAACCTGAACATTGAACAAAAAGTTTGTGCACAACACCCAACAGATGGCACAGGGAATCCAGCAGAAATCATCAGCATATGTCTAGAACCAAGATTTTATCAAGTATAAATGCCATTGGTGTGACAGTGTGATGAAACAGATGCCAAATCAGTGTTTCTGGCTGTGTTTTTGTTCTGAATAATCCTACTGTGAACAAAATACTGTCTAAGATGTAACACAATCCAAACGCTCCTAATCAGCATTCTGAAAATGTGCAGTGGGGTTCCAGCAAAGATCATCGTGACCAAGTCTGGATGGATAAGCAAACATCTGATACATTTCAGAGGCTTGTGAATGTATAGTTCTGTGTTAAAGTACATTCAGACACTATGTTATTCTGCTTTGCTGTCATGTAAATAGTTTGATTCTTTAAAGATAAACCTTTAGTTGGAAAAAAGGGGATATTGTGATATGTGGTACATCTACATTTAAGGGTTTGTTTCTTAAACTGCTGTCAATCACTATCACCTCAACAGGATGTGATGTATTAGTCCCATGACTTGTCCTCAGTCTGCAAGCAGCAGCAGTGGAAGTCAGATGTATATACGTAGGGCCAGATATTTCGTTCATCGGGCGGGCATGTGCCTGACCCAAATGAGCGTAAAATGACACATGATGACATTGAGCAAGCGTCCCAACGTCATCATGTGATATTTCGGTCGGCGGGCGCATGCGGGAGTTGGCAGCACGCCCACCAAAAATTAAGTGGCCCATTAAGACCATTTAAGTCAGAATTAAAAGAAATTTTTCGCTGCCCTTACAGTTGGCAGGCAGGCAGGCGAATCGGCCAGGTGGTCTTTAGATTTTTTGCGAAACTTCATCCACGGGCGGGTTGAGGTTTTGGTCAGTGATTTAAAAAAATTAAAAATTTTCAAACTAATTCCTAACATGTCCCTGCTCATGTGACAGAGTCAAATGAGGGGACATGTTTTTAACTTTTTAAAATTCTTTATTTTTTATTTTAAAAATCTGCAGCTCCCTGATGTAGCTCTGTGCCTCAGGGAGCTTTAACTGCCCGCCCGTTTCATGTTGGATGGCTGTTAATTGGCCAGCCAACGTGAAATTGCATTCAGGGCCCGATCGCGGGCGGCGGTCCATTTCATGGCTGCTCCCGTTCGCCGCTGCCAAGCCCACCCAATGACTGGAAAATCCTGGCCTTAGTTTTCCAGTTAACTCTATTTGTATATAGTCTTATCTTCAAATAAAGAACCCACATTAATGTTTTACCAATCCGCGTCATATGTTTGGTATGTTTACAGCAAAGAGAAGAATGTAACAGGCCTCAACTGGAGTACTGTATCCAATTCTGGCCACCACACTTTAGGAAGGATGTAAAGGCATTGGAGTGAGTGCAGAAAAGATTCACGAGAATGGTTCCAGGGATGAGGAACTTCAGTTACATGGATTGGTTGGAGAAGCTAGGATGGTTCTCCTTATAGAAGAGAAGATCAGGAGGAGATTTGATAGAGGTGTTCAAAACCATGAAGGGTCTGAATGGAGTAGATAGAGAGAAATTGTTCCCATTGGTGGAATGGTCCAGAATCAGAGGATACCAATTTAAGGTGAATGGTGAAATAAGCAATGACGACTTGAAGAAAATGTTTTTACAGCGAGTAGATAGGATCTGGAATGCATTATCAGGGAGTGTGGTGGAGGCAGTTTCAATCATGGCTTTCAAAAGAGAATTGGATAAATTGCAGAGCTACAGGAAAGAATTGGGGATTGGGACTAGCTAAATTGCTCTTGCAGAGAGCTTGCATGGATACAATGGGCTGAATGGCCTCCTTTAGTGCTATAACCATTCTTTGTTCCCATGGCACTAATTGAAGAAGAGCGAAATACTTCAGATGTACTTCAATCATTGTTTGAGGCATCCTGATGTCATGAAAAGTGCTATATAAATGTAAGCTCTCCCCTTCTTATTTCATCATGACCCTGGAAGATGAATCGGTGTCTCAGCAGTGGGCAAATGTCCTGCAGGCCCTCATGCCACACACATCGTCTGAGAACATGGACTTATAACCATTTTCCTAAAGGTCTAAATCTAATTACTTGGAGGTACACAAGGGTATCCAAAGATGTACTAGCCTCTAGCCTCTGATTTTATCTATACTTTTCTGGGGAAGCGTACAATCAGCATTTCTTTCTCATGTATCCATGACACAGCACTGTGAAGAATTGACCTATTGTCCCCACCATGCTGCTAGTTTTATCCTAGGTTGCTTCAGGAAAAATGCATTTTTCATATTACAAAAGTCCTTACTAAATACTTAATAAAAATGAAGTAGTAACAGCGCAGGAATTCTAGGACATGCAGCATTACAACAGTTAAAAATGTTAAATGGGAATGATTCAGAAGAAAGCTTTGTCCGTTGGTAAGTGGGAGTGGATGGCAGAGATTTTCCATCATTAGGCAGACTTACATCCTCTGTGTGGCTACATCGTCTGAATTTTAAAGTTGGCCATGTTGTTGTCCAGACAATGTTTTCATTCATTTCAGACAACCCTGTAAAAGCTCAGAGTATTTAGAGTCATGTACAAGCTGGCACTTTAAAGGATCTCCACTCAGAACATATTTACTTTACAGAACCCACCATTTGTCATTGAATCAAAAGTATGGTAAATAAATACAGTAAAGAAAGATTTGCTTTTGCTTCATTCAGGAAAAGAATTACGGCTAATATAGAATCGCTTTGCCAGTCATATGGAGATGGGAGTTATCAGATACAAAACTGACAAAACATGAAGCATAAAAGCTTCATTTTAGATTTGACATTTACAACAAAGTTTAATGTTTATATTAATTGATGTTATGAAATAAAACTACTTTGAAGGCTTGTCAAAGCTGCAGAGACGGGGTTTAGATGTGGCAAATAAAAAGTAAAGAAGAGGTGCAGGCATGAGTCTGCCAACGTGTGATAGAGCAGCCAGTTCCAGTCTAGTTTGATGAGATTTGAAGAAAAGGTAGTGCTATATGGGCCACTCATGAGGAGGGATGTCCTCTGTGACATTCCATTGTACCATCCTCATAAGTCAACATTGCATCATGCCTGCAAGGAGGTTCAACTAAGTTCCAGGTGTCATTAGGAAAATAGTATTAAATCCAAGGAAGAGACATACAAACTGGCCAGAAAAAACAACAAACCTGAGGATTGGCAGCAGTTTATAATTCAGCAAAGGAGGACCAAGGGATTGATTAAGAAGGGGAAAATAGAGTGCGAGAGTAAGCTTGCGGGGAACATAAAAACTGACTGTAAAAGTTTCTATGGTATGTGAAGAGAAAAAGATTGGTAAAGACAAATGTAGGTCCCTTGCAGTCAGAAACAGGAGAATTTATAATGGGGAACAAAGAAATGGCTGACCAACTAAATACATACTTTAGCTCTGTCTTCACAAAGGAGGACACAAGTAAAATAACATACCAGAAATGTTGGGGAGCACAGGGTTTAGTGAGAGGGAGGAACTGAAAGAAATCAGTATTAGTAAGGAAATGGTGGGCAAATTGATGGGATTAAAGGCCGATAAATCCCCAGGGCCTGATAATCTACATCCCAGAGTACTTAAGGAAGTGACCCCAGAAATAGTGGATGCATTGGTGGTCATCTTCCGAGATTCTATAGACTCCGGAACAGTTCCTACAGATTGGAGGGTAGCTAACGTAACCCCACTATTTAAAAAGAGGGGTAGAGGGAAAACAGGGAATTATAAACCAGTCAGCCTGACGTCGGTAGTGGGGAAAATTCTAGAGTCTATTATAAAAGACTTAATAGCTGAGCACTTGGAAAACAGTGGCAGAACTGGACAGAGTCAGCATGGATTTACGAAAGGGAAATCATGCTTGACAAATCTACTGGAATTTTTCGAGGATGTAGCTAATAGAGTTGATGAGGGGGAGCCAGTGGATGTGGTTTATTTGGACTTTCAGAAGGCTTTCGACAAAGTCCCACATAAGAGATTAGTGTGTCAAATTAAAGCGCATGGGATTGGGGGTAGTGTATTGTGATGGTTAGAAAACTAGTTGGCAGACAGGAAATGAAGAGCAGGAATAAACAGGTCTTTTTCCAAATGGCAGGCAGTGACTAGTAGGGTACCGCAGGGATCAGTGCTGGGACCCCAACTATTCACAATATATATATTAATGATTTAGATGAGGGAACTAAATGTAATATCTCCAAACTTGCAGATGACACAAAGCTGGGTGGGAGGGTGAGCTGTGAGGAGGATTCAGAGATGCTTCAGTGTGATTTGGACAAGCTGAGTGAGTGGGCAAATGCATGGCAGATGCAACATAATGTGGATAAATGTGAGGTTATCCACTTTGGTAGCAAAAACAGGAAGGCAGATTATTACCTGCATGGCTATGAATTGAGAGAGGGGAATGTGCAACGAGACCTGGGTGTTCTCGTACACCAGCCACTGAAGGTAAGCATGCAGGTGTAGCAGTCGGTAAAGATAGCAAATGGTATGTTGGCCTTCACAGCCAGAGGATTCAAGTACAGGAGCAGGGATGTCTTGCTGCAATTATACAGGGCCTTGGTGAGACCATACCTGGAATATTGCATGCAGTTTTGGTCTCCTTATCTGAGGAAAGATGTTCTTGCTACAGAGGGAGTGCAGCGAAGGTTCACCAGACTGATTCCTGGGATGGCGGGACTTACATATGAGGAGAGATTGAGTTGGTTCGGGTTATATTCGCTGGAGTTCAGAAGAATGATCTCATAGAAACCTATAAAATTCTAACAGGACTAGACAGGGTAGATGCAGGAAGGATGTTCCCGATGGTGGGGGAGTCCAGAACCAGGGGTCACAGTCTGAGGATACGGGATAGACCATTTAGGACTGAGATGAGGAGAAATTTCTTCGCCCAGAGTGTGGTGAGCCTGTGGAATTCGCTACCACAGAAAGTACTTGAGGCCAAAAAAATTGTATGTTTTCAAGAAGGAGTGTTGATGGTGGTGATATTATCTAAGGAATGTGCTAATGGTAACATTAAGGGTAGAAAGCAGGATGAGCAAGTGACAGATAGCCCTAGTAGGGCTGGGGTGGGGGGAAGGGATCGAAACAGGCTAAAAGGTGGAGATAAAACAATGGATGGAAATACATTTAAAAATAATGGAAA
This sequence comes from Cetorhinus maximus, assembly GCF_964194155.1. NCBI lineage: Eukaryota > Metazoa > Chordata > Chondrichthyes > Lamniformes > Cetorhinidae > Cetorhinus > Cetorhinus maximus. Next base: position 18,376,091 of record NC_135884.1, on the reverse strand, counting down.
CAGGTGGGAAAGGAAAAATATATTTTAAAAATTATAAATTATTGGAAAAAGGGGGATCGGAAAGGGGGTGGGGATGGAGGAGAGAGTTCATGATCTGAAGTTGTTGAACTCAATGTTAAGTCCGGAAGGCTGTAAAGTGCCTAGTCGGAAGAAGAGGTGCTGTTCCTTCAGGAGTTCAAGTTTATGGAGGGTGGAATGTGGGTGGCTTTTGAGGATGTAGGGTGAAAAAAAATAGGCTTAACTGTAATTCCCTTTACATTCAAGTAGCCTGCTGAGATTCACCATCAATTCTCACATGAATAATGGCTAAATGCACAAGATGTTGTAAAGACATTGCAACCAATATAACTATACCCAGGCTTGGGAGTCAATACCTTCAACAAAGACAGATATGGAAGAAAACTGGAAGTTAAAATATGCAGGGCAATTTTCTGAATGTGTGCTCCTGGTGTACAGTGTTACTGCTTGGAGCATATTCCAAGAAATCACAGGTATACTTCCCACAATTTTCTATCCATTAAGGTTAACAGAATAGAAAATCTTGGACAGGGCGGTCATAATGTCCTATTATATGCTACAGGTGGGGGAGGCTCCATACTGGAAGCCTAGATTCGGAAAATTGGACTGAGAACTTCCTTTAGGCTTACATTGAGGATGATCTATTCAACATGTTGTGTTGTTACAATATTATGTTTTGTGGATCACAAGTACTTATTTTGGTGCTTGGCCAAGGGTCTTGAGCTCCATTTTCTTTAGCCATCTCATATATCAACATAACACACTTCTGATTGTCTGGTATTTTCTATGTAAACATATTATTCAATATATTATACAATGCCTAACACATTTCAAGGTATGGTATCCTGAATGTAATGGGTGTCACAGGAAAAAAAAATATTACTGCATTGCTGTTGGAGCTATATCCCATACTAGCCTCTGTCAAGCCTATGGTGATGACTGACACTCACAGTATTTTCCATTCTTCCATTTCCTGCTACATTTCTGAGCTTCCTGCTTCTCCAAGCCCCCTTTCTCTCTGCTGGGTACTCTACATTACCTAGCCACAGCTCATAGGCAGGAAACAGTTGACAGCAGAGTACAGCTGTTTTTCATTACTGTTCACCTTTGTTTGTGTCATTCTGAATTCAACTCTCACTTCAAGTAAACTGAGATGGTCCATACTCCTAAGACACAGATGTAACTCTCAATGGGCCTGATGTCTGTCAGTCTCAATCTGCAGCATTAGAAATGAAGCCACTGTTCTGTACCTATAAAGAAGTGGGATTGAATTGTCCAATTGTTTAACTTTGAATCAGCTCACCTCAGTCTTGGTGGGTGCTGAAGAAATATGGCTTTCCTCACCCTCTCTATGTGCAGGAGAAACACTTAGCATCATGTCATCTGTGTATGAGAAACACACAAAGGTCATGTATGGCACTGTGTGGAAGACATGAGAAAAACTCAACGCCCTCTCTCATCAGTGTGCAATTGTTGCTTGAACAATACATTCAATAGATGCAACATCGTAGATACTTGTAATTATTGGCTCTCTCCTCTTGAGATTATTAGCTGCCTTGAAATTACGGGCTTTCTTTTCACCACCTCATCAATTCAATGTCAATAAATATTCCTTTCACCATCTAATATGCTAACTCAAAGCTTTTATTGCCCTTGGTGCAAATGGATAGTGTGACAGTCAAGGTGCGACTTGCGGAGTCCTGTAGCAAGCAGCAAGTGCAGCTAAAGTTAGTTATACAGATTAGTTTAGTTTTGCTTCAAATGAAGTGCTGCATGGTTAAAGCAGCACAAGATGAAAGGGGGCATGCCAAGGATATCAGCAGGCACCTGAAAGTACAAGCGATCATTGATGGCATCCATATAACCATCTAGCCAGTAGATTCTTGATCTATCTGTGTCACCAGCATTTTCTCATCCTCACCTGTGCATTTTATTTCATCAAAGCGCTACCTCCTCAAGCTCACTAACTTCATCCCCAAAGATGTGTGTCGCTATACCGATGCTTGCGAACTTCGGTGAGGGGCAGGATGCTGTGTGTTGCTGTCTTGTTCTGGACCACTGGAAATGCTAACATGTTGCTAGATCAGGTCCACAATGTTAGAAAGGGACAAATGCTGGACCCAAAGCACATCCTCAAACTGAGTTACACTGCAAGGTACTGTGTGTAATGCTAGTATTATGTATGGTTGTGGATGTGCCTGTGTTGTTCTAAGTGAAAAAGAGTGGAAGCATAAGAGCAGGATTTGATGGGCAGCTCTACTGCATCAATTTTCTCTATTCTCTCCAGGCTCTATATTATGTGCCCTCTTAAGCAAACAGAGTAACCATGAGATTTATTCATAATGAGCACATACATAGTGACAGACATCCTAGAGGCCATCTTGACTGTCAATAAGTCACTATGAATCACTTAGCTATGACACACTGCAAAGATTCGATGTATAAAACCCTTAGAAAATGTGACCATGGCGAGACGTTCAGCTGTGAGTTGCATCTTGAATGTTCATGCTGCTGAGGCATGGGGGTTGGTTAGCTCAGTTGGCTAGATGACTAGAGTGTGATATAGACTGATATCAACAGCATTGGCTCAATCCCTGTACTGGCTGTCATAGTTCATAGCAGGCTGCCTTCTATACTCACTAGAGTTTAGAAGGATGAGAGCAGATCTAATTGAGGTATATAAGATACTAAAGGGAATAGACAAAGTTGATGTGGAGCGGATGTTTCTCCTTCTGGGGCATTCTAGAATGAGAGGCCATAGTTTTAGGCTAAGGGATGGTAGATTTAAATTAGAGATGAGGAGGAATTACTTTTCTCAAAGGGTCATGAATCTGTGGAATTCACTACCTCAGAGTGCAGTGGATGCCGGGACACTGAATACATTTAAGGAGGAGATAGACAGATTTTTAATTAGTAATGAGTTGAAAGGTTATGGGGAGAGGGCAAGAAATTGGAGTTGAGGCCGAAATGAGATCAGCCATGATCGTATTGAATGGCAGGACAGGCTCGAGGGGCTGAATTACTTAATCCTGCTCCTAGTTCTTATGTTCTCATGTTCTCCTTGCCTTGCCCTCCCCCATGCTTGATGCAGAGTGATGACCCTAAAGTTATATAACCACTTATCTCTCCCTAACAGAGGGAGATGCCTATGGCTAATTACCTTACCCTGCTGAGGTATGGACATTCATGTGGTACAGGGAGAAACTTTTGTCCTCAGCACTACAAGTGCAGAGCTTCAAAGCTTTGGAACATGATCTGGAATTGGGGTGTACAATTTCCACCTAATTTCCCTCATGATTTTCCGTCCACTAAGCATTAAAGATGAGAATTTACCCTGTAACGAAAGAGCTTGTTACAATTTTGCAAAGACAAGTTAATGAAGGAGCTCAGCTTCCAGCCTGTTGGGAATGAGGTTTACTAACAAAAAGTGCAATGAAACTACAGGGAAAGAAATGGATTTATAATTTGAAATATTAGTACAGGTCCAGATGAGAAAGAAATATAACTTGCCTGATCCTTGGTGGCTGTAATTACTCGCTACATTATTAAATCTAGACATGCCTTAGCATGTTTTGGGACCACAAAGCAAGATTAAATGATCAGCTCCAAAATTAACGCTAAGCATTACTACGCTAAAAGAAAAACCTCAATCACAGGTCCTTAGAAGATCAGAAATAACCCAAAGGGGCACCAAATTCCCCTTATAGGATCTGACTGCCTCTAGTTTTGATGCTGTTGTGTCAAAGTAAACAAGGAATTGTTAAAGATAAATATCAGGGGATGTGGAGAAAAGGCAAGTAAATGTAGTTGAGAGACAGAACTAACATTCTGTGTTTGAATGGTAAATGGTGGACAGGCTCAGGGGGTTGAATGGCCCACCCATGCTCTTATGTTATTTATTATCTTTATTATGGCCACTGAAGCCAGTTTCTCATAAGGATCTCAGATTTGAAAGTCCATTGAAAAAACACAAATATACTGCGCATTTTAATTCAGAGAAGTAAAAGGACACCATGTTATTTAATAATGTAGCATTCTGACAATCATACCGTCCATGCTGAACTGCAATTCTAAATAAAAAGAATCTCTGCTGATAACCATGTGCCCCCAGTCTAACTGGATGATGCATTTTCTTAAAGGGATTGCATGGGTGGACATGGGTGACTACACTTTCTCACTCCCCACTTCCTATGAAGACTCCATTCTGTTCTCCCAGTTTTTCTGCTTGTCACATGTACTCTGACGGTGCAACCTTCCACACAAGTGCTTCTGAAATGTTTCCCCTTTTCCTCAACCAAGTAATCCTCTCCACCATAACTGACAGGTCCCTCAACTGTGTGTGGTCCATTTCACACACTTCTGCTCTCACCCCTTGCCCTCTCTCCCAGAACCATGATAAGGTTCCTCTTGTCCTCACCTTCCACCCCAGCAGCCTCCATATTGAATGCATCATGCTCTGCCACTTCTGCTACCTCCAGTGTGATGTTAGCACCAAACACATCTTTCCCTCCTCTCCCCTTTCAGCATTCCAAAAGCACCATTCGCTCTGCAGTACCCTAGTCCACTCCTCAAACACCCCCAACACCCCTCCCCTTCCTACAGCACCTTTCCGTGCAAGCATAGAAGATGCAACACCTGTCCTTTTACCTCCTTCCTTCTCGGTGTCCATGGCCTCAAGTACTCCTTTTAGATGAAGCAATGATTTACTTGTACTTCTTTCACATTAGTATATTGTGTTCACTGCTCATGGTGTGGTCTCCTCTACTTCGAGGAGACCAAAATCAGACCACTGAGTAACCACAAAGTGGGTAACCGCTTTCCGGAAATGCTCCATTCAGTCTGCAAGCAGGACCCTGAACTTTCAGTCACTTTAATTCTCCACCTTCCTCCCACTTTCATCTTGTGTCCTCGGCCTCCTACAGTGCTCCATTGAAGATTGACGCAAGCTCGAGGAACAACACATCATTTTTTGATTGGGCACTTTACTTCCTTCTGAACTCAACATTGAGTTCAATCATTTTAGATCACAACCCCTGACCCCATTTTGTTTCCCTGTTCTTTGCTGGTTTGGTTTTTTTCCCCCTTGTTTCTCTCTTTTCTTCCTTTTCTTTACATTCAAATGGCAGCCGTTCACACCTCTTCTAGATGCATTGTTTGTTTCTCTACCCCCTTTGGTCTTGCATCATACACCCTTTTGCCATTTAATATCTTCCACCCTCCCCACTTTCACTTGCTCAAAACCTATTACATTTCTAACTTTTCTCAGTTCTGGTGAAAGGTCACAGAACTGAGGTGTTAATTCCGCTTCTCTCTCTGCAGATGCTGCCAGATCTGCTGTGCATTTCCAGCATATTCTGTATTGATTTCAGATTTTCGGCATCTGCAGTATTTTGCTTTTGCATTAAAGTTTTCCAGAAGCAAGGCTGGTGGGGGCAGTAACAAAGCTGCCAGAGATTCTGGATGGAGTGGTAACAAGGCCACCAGCATGATTACACAGCCGTTAGGAGCGACGGCAATAAAGGTGGGAGGGAATGGTAATGAGGCCATTGGGGTTAGCAACAAAGCAGAAGGGGGGAGCAACAAGGTTGCCAGGAGCTGTAGCAATGTAGCAAGGAGAATTGCAACAAGGCAGAGGCCGCAAGGTTAGTCAAGACAAATGGAAACTGATATGGTTAAAATTGGAAACTTACCTGCATAAGGAGTGAGAACATGTGCGAACATCTGTGAGTTAGTCTGTAGAGCCAAGATGAAGCAGATTCATTCTTTCCCCTCAATCTCTGGAGATAAAACATCCAACGTGAAAAACCAACTTTGGAAATCTCATGCAACAAGAAAGAACTAATACTCTTGGTATCCAGTGAAACAAGAACTGGAATGTTTCTCAAACTATCTCAAATCACTTTAAACCCTGCTGGTTTCACATGCCTTGTTTGCACGCCACATGAGAAGATAAGTGTCCACTCTGCTAAACAAAGTTGTCCAACAAAATGTGATATTGGTTGGTTACATAGTTTACAAGGAAGTAACTGCCCACCACCCCCAGTTCAAAGACACTACCATACTTAACACCTTGCTCATTGCTCACTGAATTTTTCAAAGAATAGGTTGTAACAATGAAAACCTTTGCACTAAACTATTAATATTTTATTTAAATTATGTGATAGGTTTCCCCAGAGGAATAGAGGGAAACACACTGACTGCTGTGGTACTGAACTACCTGGATTAAATCCCTTGATATGTGCTGTTAGCTGGCCTCAGCTGGATGAGCATTACAGATCCTATAATTGGCCTGAGCTTTCCCTCGATTAGGGGGGAGAAAATCATCCCAGATTTCTGTTGAAAAGAAACGTATGGGTGCTTGTTGACTTTAGAATAGGACTTGGGCACCTTCACTTCATGTTCCCCACTGTCTAAGCTCACATATGAAGGTGGTTAGAATGAAATAACATAACCTCAGCAAAAGTCTGCCTTCATGAAAAAAGAAACTGGGCAAAATATTGGTTAAAGGGAATTAGATGATAATCTTTGCTACATCAGATTCTGATGATTGGTACCAGTTGATCAATACCTTCAGATCATAGCTCAATGTGGTACTTGCATAGGATGCTCTTATTCAGCAATTAAGCATGTCTGGAGGCAGATTTCAACCTTCACTACATTTAATTTAAATACAACTTAATCTGCAAAAGGAGTGTGATTCAAGGAGAACACTGTACATTTCACTGATGACTAGTTTGAAATTCACTCCCTCTAGAAGCCAATAAAAACAATAAAAACTTCTACGAATAAACTATCCAGTTCAGTAATGTGTGCACACACCTACAGTCTGAACTCAAGCAGCCAACTGTGAAAGAGCTGGTAGAGTACACAATACATGACAGTTAATTAAGGCAAATCCATTTAGATTGTTAGCTGACTACATATGGTAAATAATTGAGTGGAATTTGTAAAGAGCATTGGCAACAGAAGACATAATGGCAGTGAAGCAGCAAGGAACCTATAATCGGACTTTGCAGCATAAAGGTGCTTCACTCAGAGGTTGTTGGCCATGCTGGGTTAATACCAACCTATTTAAACTGAATATTCTGACAACTGTCATTGACTTATTGGTGGCAATAGGTTAACCAATCTAGTGGAAAATTGATAATATAATCATAGAGGCATACACCACAGTGGGAGGCTATTTGGTACAATTGTACTCATGTCAGTTCTTGGAAACAGCTATCCAATTAGTCCCACTCCCCTGCTCTTTCTCCACAGCCCATGTAAATTTGCAGTTATTATTTGAAGTTGAAATCATTTATTATTTTTATATTTGTTCTTTGAGAAAGAATGCTATGACATTTACCCTTTCAGTCCTGAATAAAAATATCAACTTTAAAACAATATTTTATCTCACTCTTGATCAAATCTGCATCAGGCAGATGACCAGGTTTCATTCTTTTCACCGCTTGCTTCTCAACCAGCCAAGCTAACCGGCCTGTTCACCTCCTGATGCCATTCAACAAGACTGTTCAATGCATCCTTAAGCTGAAGTAGTTTTCATTATTACATTGTAAGGGTTGTTATTGTGAGACATGGATATTGTACATAATAAGAATTATTCATTGGCTTAGTACTGATGCACTATTTCTGTTTCAGAATTGAAAATTATATTGTAGACCATGCAATTCTTTAACTGCATTGAAGTTACATTGGATATGATGTTGGTTCCTGTAAGTGATGCTTATTCCTTGGTTAAATGCTGTAAGGTTAGCTGTAGAGGACATATATTGACTCATTTTATAGCCTTGATTAAAGCTGCACATGGCCCTGAAATTAATGTATTATGACCAGCTTCTAGAACCTGAGGCTAAATGCTTTAACTATTCTTGTCCAATTCATGTTCAAATTGGACATGAAATTGTCAATTTATATGAGCTCGACAGTTACTAGAAGATCTGTTTCCCAGAAAGGCACCAGAATTGATGTTGGTGAGGAGGATGTTAAAATCAATTTAAAAATGAAATCCCAAATCCATTTCTGAAAGTTGCTCCATTGGAGACCTACCTCCTGGCTAGCTGTTGAGTACAGTACAACATAACAGGATTCATTATTTCCCCAATGAGGGATCAGTGTGAGGATTCTATAACAACCTTTCATTCACCTTCATAAGCAGTGGGTAAAGATTGAACACCCAGAAAGCAATTGTAAAATAGTCCTGTTTTGACAGAGCATAAAGTTGGGAAGAGTAAAAATATTTGCAGCTGATGCTGCTACAGTTTCTTTCCCTGGTTTTCTGTCCATTTTAGTGATATTCTACATTGGTGGTAGTGACAGGAAAATATTGCCAATGGAACATAAGAAGTAGGAGCTAGAGTAGGCCACTTGGCCCTTTGGGCCTGCTCTATGATTCAATCAGATCTTCTACCTTGACTCCACCTTCCCACACTACTCCTTATCCATTAATTCCCTTAGCATACTTGACCTCATCCTCAGCAACTTGCCTGCCGCAGATGCATCTGTCCAAGACAGTGTCGGTAGGAGACTAAGTCAGTCAGTCGTTGTGGAGACTAAGTCCCGCCTTCAGGTTGAGGATACCCTCCATTGTGTTGTGTGGCATTACCACCGTGGTAAATGGGATAGCTTTCGAACAGGTTCAGCAAGTCAAGACTGGACATCCATGAGGCGCTGTGGGCCATCAGCAGCAGCAAAATTGTACTCGAACACAATCTGTGACCTCACGGCCCTGCATATCCCCCACTCTACCATTACTATCAAGCCAGGGGATTCAATGAAGAGTGCAGGAGAGCATGCCAGGAGCAGCACCAGGCATACCTAAAAATGAGGTGTCAACCTGGTGAAGCTATAGCACAGAACTACTTGTGTGCCAAACAGCATAAGCAGCAAGTGATAAACAGAGCTAAGTGATCTTACAACCAATGGATCAGATCTAAGCTCTGCATTCCTGCCACATCAAGTCATGAATGGTGGTGGACAATTAAACAGCTCACTGGAGGAGGGGGCTCCACAAATATCCCCAACCTCAATGATGGAGGAGCCCAGCACATTAGTGCAAAAGGTAAGGCTGAAGCATTTGCTACAACCTTCAATCAGAAGTGCCCAGTGGATGATCCACCTCGGCCTCCTCCGGAGGTCCCCAGCATCACACATGCCAGTCTTCAGCCAATTCAATTCACTCCACATGATATCAAGAAACAGCTGAAGACAATGGATACTGCAAAGGCTATGTAGCCTGGCAATATTCCAGCAATAGCACTGAAGACTTGTGCTCCAGAACTTGCCGTGCCCCTAGCCAAGCTGTTCCAGTACAGCTACAACACTGGCATCTACCCGGCTATGTGGAAAATTGTCCAGGAATGTCCTGTACACAAAGAGCAGGACAAATCCAACACAGCCAATTACCACCCCATCAGTCTACTCTTGATCATCAGTAAAGTAATGGAAGGGGTCATCAACAGTGCTATCAAGCAACACTTGCGTGGCAATAACCTGCTCACTGATGCCCAGTTTGGGTTCCACCAGGGCCACTCAGCTCCTGACCTCATTACAGCCTTGGTTCAAACATGAACCAAAGAGCTGAACTCCCAAGGCAAGGTGAGAGTGACTGCCCTTGGCATCAAGGCAGCATTTGACCGAGTATGGCATCAAGGAGCCTTAGCAAAACTGGAGTCAGTGGGAATCAGGGGGAAAACTGTCCACTGGTTGGAGTCATACCTAGCACAAAGGAAGATGGTTGTGGTTGTTGAAGGTCAGTCATCTCAGCTCCAGGCCATCACTGTTGGAGTTCCTCAGATAGAGTCCTCGGCCCAACCATCTTCAGCTGTTTAATCAATGACCTTCCTTCCATCATAAGTCCAGAAGTGGGGATGTTCGCTGATGATTGCACAATGTTCAACACCATTCGTGACTCCTCAGATACTGAAGCAGTCCTTGTCTAAATGCAGCAAGACCTGGACAATATCCAAGTTTGGGCTGATTAGTGGCAAGTAACATTCGGGCCACACAAGTGCCAGGCAATGATCATCTCCAACAAGAAAGACCATCACCCCTTGATGTTCAATGGCATTAACATCACTGAATCCCCCACTATCAACATCTTGGGGGTTACCGTTGACCAGAGACTGAACTAGACTAGCCATATAAATACTGTGGCTACAAGATCAGGTCAGAGGTTAGAAATTGTGCAATGAGTAACTCACCTCCTGACTCCCCAACGCCTGTCCACCATCCACAAGGCACAAGTCAGGAGTGTGATGGAATATTCTCCACTTGCCTGGATGAGTGCAGCTCCCACAATACTCAAGAAGCTTGACACCGTCCAGGACAAAGCAGCCCACTTGATTGGCACCACATCCACAAACATTCACTCCCTCCACCACTGTCGCACAGTAGCAGCAGTGTGTACCATCTACAAGATGCACTGCAGGGATTCACCAAGATTCCCGAGACAGCACCTTCCAAACCCACGACCACTACCATCTAGAAGGACAAGGGCAGCAGATACATGGGAACACCACCACCTGGAAGTTCCCCTCCAAGTCACTCACCGTCCTGGAAATATATCATCGTTCCTTCACTGTCGCTGGGTCAAAATCCTGGAACTCCCTTCCTAACAGCACTGTGGGTGTACCTATACCACATGGACTGCAGCGGTTCAAGAAGGCAGCTCACCACCACCTTCTCATGGGCAAATAGGGATGGGCAATAAATGCTGGCCTAGCCAGTGAAGCCCACATCCTGTGAATGAATATTAAAAAAAAGCACAAAGACCTCTGTCTTGAATATATGACAGCATTCGCAGCTCTTTGAGTGGAGAATTCCAAAGATTCACAACCCTTTGAATTAAGAAATTTCTCCTCATCTCAATCCTTAATGGCCAATCTCTATTCTGAGACTGTTACCCCCATTCCCTAGGTTCTCCAGCTAGGGAAAACAATTCCTCAGCATCTACCCTGTCAAGCCCCTTAAGCTGTTTATATGTTTCAGTTATGTCACCTCTCATATTTGTAAATTCTAGGGAATATAGGCCTAGTCTACAAAATTTCTCTTGATAGTGAATTCCCAATATCAGTCAAGTTCAAAGGGGAAAGATTCTGAGTAGAAACAAGGTGCTTTCACCTTGTAGAAGAGGGGCAATTGTGCCACTTCATTATGCCTGATGGCTGAGAGGTCTGGCAGCAGACCAAAGACTTTGATTAGAGCTTGGTATAAAGACAGGCCTAAGGAGGCAGAAATACTTAACTTGAAAAAGGGAGGATTCCGACAGTATGTTCAGTACAGATGAACTAAAAATGTTGGCATGACTCTTGAAATGATTTACTAACTCCAGCTAAGGCGCACAGTCAAATTCACGCTGCACTGTAAACAACTCCATAACAACCAATTTATAAGTAAGTTAAGGACGGATGTATGTACACAAGAACTCTCCATAAATAGTCGTCTTATAGCAAGCATGTTCTAACCACTCTCAGACCCATTCGAACGTTATCTCTCTTGCATGCTAATATTCGCTTACTGATACGCCACTTTTATGATATAAGGCCAATGTTAGCTTTCTGTATCTTATTTTTCCACATGTCATTGTACAATAATTTAGAACAGAGATTAGGAGAATTTTTTCTCTCAGAGGGTTGTGAGTCTTTGGAGCTGTCTTCCTCAAAAGGCAATGGAAGTGGAGTCTTTGAATATTTTTAAGGCAGGGGTAGATAGATTCTTGATAAGCCAGGGCATGAAAGGTTATCGGGGGTAGACGGGAATGTGAGGTTGAGGTTACAATCAGTTCAGCCGTTATCTTATTGAATGGTGGAGTAGGCTCGAAGGGCCATGTGGCCTATTCCTGCTCCTAATTCGTATGTTCATATATATAACCTGTTCTTAAAAATTTGCTGTTGTTACTGAATTTTTCCCTTGAGAAAGGAGCAGGAAGCAATTGTGGATTTAAAAATTCATTGTTTTATCTTCTTCATTTTGTACCTGTCAACAATACCTTCCCGCTGTTATTCTAGGCAGTTGGTAGCAGTAAGCTGACTGATTGCTATACATACCCTAAATAGAACAGAGTGGAATAAAACAGACTGACAGACTGTTACACAGAATGCAATGGAATCATCACTGCTAACTATTATGAACCTGAGAGATTTAGAATACCAGGATGAATATCTATTATACTGTAGCAGAATCCATGGGCTTTGGGACAGAAAACCAACAGTTTCATTATCTCCCATTTATCAAAGTTAAATCAGGTGGACCTATATATATTGGAAATGAATGGTGCAGAGTTTTCTGGCTTCAAATCCGGGCTAGATTGATGGGATGAGATTTCATCTATGAAAGTGAGTCCGGCATGATGCTGAATTGGGCAGACTCAATCGAGTTCTTATGGGAATGGGTCTAAGGCTCAAAATTGTTCCAAATTCAGCACTAATTAGCAATCTCATTTAGAGGAACCACAGTATCAGTAATGATGACCATGTAACGACTGAATTGTTGTAAAAATCCATCTGGTTTACTAATGCCCTTTAGGGAATGAATTCCGTCGCCTGGTCAGGCCTATATGTGACTCCACAATAATGTGATTGACTCTTAGCTGCCCTTTGAAATTGTCTAATAAGCCACTCAGCTATAAAGAAGGTACCTCATGACCACCTTCTTAAGGGAAATTAGGGATGGGCAATAAATGCTAGCCTTGTGAGCAACATCCCATAAATTAATAGAAAAAAAATAGTTTTAGGGGACTTAATCACACTGCCCTTTATGTATTTAGGAAATAACATAACTTTTGGATGTAGCAATTGTATCCCCTTGAGTCCTGAACCAGATATTCATGTATTTCATACGTGTAATTGTTCAATTTTTTTTAAGGCGCCCAAGCAGACACTTGGTTAGATAAGGCCAGACTCGGTAAGCTGCTGTATTTCACAGTTGACATAACTGGATTCACCTAATTAAATCTTCTGTACAACTAATCTTTATACAATAATGCAAAGTAAAGAACATGCCGCACTAGCTCACGTTCATGTTGTTATTTAACTTCATGTGTTATTTAACTTAAAAAGAATGGCTTCCAATGGTCCTTCCGCATCTGTTCATGTCAGATTTCCCTTGAACAAATCTGATTGACTTCACAGTGTATCTTGTTTCATAAGGTCTGTCATACTGAATCCCCGCTTCTCTCCCTCTCTCTCTCTCTCTCTCTCTTTCGTTTTCCCCCAGTTCATAGCCAGATAGAGGATGAAAGAACTTTTGAACATAATGGGTGTGAATTGTTCTTTGATTAGCTTGACAAGCTAATGACCTATCTATTGGTTTATCTCTGAGGAAAAACTTCAATTTAACATAATGGATCAGATTTTGCTCTCAGCACCAGCCATTCATTGTTATTGCACGTGCCCAAAGACTTTCTATGGAATTTTGCATTGGAACGTACTGTAAATTAGAGAATGGTGTGTCACCCACTACAGGTGATTTGGGACCTGTGTGAACAGGGCAAGCAACTGTTTATCTCCTCATCCTTAACCATTCAAATTGAAGAATTGTTCATGTGCAGTGCAGAGCCTGAGCCAGAAACTGTCAGTTTAGAATATTTAGTTCAGTGCCAGATCAGATACAGGAAATACAATAAAGAGATGAAAAGAAAGCTGGAATTAAGAGGAAGAGATAAAAGAGACATGATTTTAAAAAATAATTATTGTATTATTTTTAAAATTTCCCACAATGATTAAAATCTGAAGGAGTGAGACTCCACATTTAAAAATGAATTTTCAATGCCAGAGGTTCTTTGGTAGTCATTAAGATTTATCACACCAATAAAAGCATACATACATTGGAATGGAAAATGCCTAACTTTTTCTAGCAAGTTTAAACCCTGTCTCTGAGGTAGGTGTAGCATTTTTAAACTGTTCAATGTATTTGGACAATAGGTCAGGCAGTGAAATACCATTATCGTATAGCATTTGGAAGAGCAGGCCATCTCAGGCAGCAACTTCCAGATTTCCACATTTAACTGCACATATGCGGCCATCTGAAGTTGCTGTCTGATTTTTGATTGTTAGCCTCACATAGCTGCAAAAGAGGGGCAGGCAGTCAGGCTGGATGACTCCCTTGGCCACTCGCTACCTGGACCAGTTAATGGATACATTGGCCAGTGTCCCCTATTTATACTCTTTTGATGAAACAAAAATCACTGAATAAATAAAATAATAAATCAGGGGGGGTAAACAGCCCCCGATAGGACAGCCCTATTTATACGTGCTCAAAGACAATTAATACTCATCACCCGTTTCTATTAATCTGAACAATGTAATTGACATTAACAAACCTTAACAATGTAATTGATAAGATATTGACATAACAGACTACTAAGAAGATTTGGTTGAAAATTATAGTTCTGTTTGAAATAAAATCTAGCTTTATCAGGCCATTGAAATGTAGCACTGGGCATATCACAGTCAAAAAAATGGGACTTTAATGGACCTTAAACACTTCCATTGTTTAGATACCATCATTCGTATTCCCCAGCTATGTAAATTTTTGTTGCTATATTCTATGAACTGATTCTATGGCATTTAAATAGGACAGCGAACCACAGATGAATGTTGCACAGTGAGTTACCTCCAAAGTGTTGAAATTCACCATATCAACTAAGTGGCATAGTAAGTGATGGATTAGATTGAGTTTATCAGTTCCGCCTCTGGTTAATATATTACTGCAATGCAGTTTATTAATTAATACTAACATTAGATACATCATTGTTTAGTTTGGCTCTGTGTCAACGCTGAACTTTTAAATAAGAGTCTCACATAAGGAACCGCGCGGTGAGGAATCGCAGATATTGTGGAACCTCTGGCGTGACCCTTTACAAATTGTTGATTGTTGCAATACGGGCCATGGTTAGTGAGGGTCTGAAGAAGGGGACACTTTTCCCTCCACTGCCCCAGAAGAAAAACCACGAGCCTGAAAGAGGGACTCAGAAAAATGGGCCAGGCATTAGGGCTTGGTCCGAAATCCTCAACAGCGCTGAGAACTCATTGCAGTCCAGACTTCAACCCACAAGAATTTGTCGAGGTCGCTCAGCTTCGATTGGAGTCTGTGCGGCAGGTGACGAGCTCGGCTGCCCTCTCCTAAAAACACAACCCCCAATAGCTGTACACTCTCCAAGGAGGTCCAGCGTCAGCTTCAACCTTCACCCAAAGGACTTCAACACGCAGTGGAGGCTGCCCGTCCCGCAAGAGGCCATTCTCACGCTTCCTAGATCCATCCTGAAGAAAGGGGGTCCCGAGTGCAACGACTTGGCTCTGAGTCAGGAGGAAGACAATTCCCCAGCCTCTGGCATGTCTCCAGTCAGAGACTTACCTCCTGCTGTCAGGGGGCCCCTCTCCATGGGCTGCGTTCGCAGAAGGTTCAGTCTCCAGCAGGTGATGTGCAGCTCAGAATTCGCCTCTGTTCTGCTGGAGCTCGGGAAAGGGAACAAGGACAAGCTGGCATCCCTGTAATTGGAGGCAAGCTTGCAAAAGTTACTCGCCACCTTAAGAATTTGAGTCCGAGGGGATCTGCATCAGCTTTCGAAAGACATGTTTTCTGGAAGGTTTTCTAGTATCCAGAGCAAACCTCAGAGCCTGCGGTTGGGAACTGCATTCCCTCTTCCTTCACATGGACTAGGAATAGGACAAGATGGACTGGGGAAAGATCTAAGAACTCTTGCTTTCAAACATTTTATAATTCAGAGAGGACAATGTGAGATCCCAGTTATTTGCAATCACCATGCATTGAATCATATTAGAAAATGATTATTTTTGGATAGTTCTGAGGTGGTGGCGTGTTTCTTCACCGTACCTGGACCAAACTACCTGCCTAGAGTTAAAGGGCTCCATATTTTTAACAATAACATATCTTTGATCTTTACATGTATATATAGTTTACTCAGCTGCATTTAATAAACTTCAGAAAGAATCTCGCGTTTCTCTGCCTTTCAGGATCATTCAACCCATTAACATAAAGACGATACAAAAGCTGGTGGAGAGAGAAAGATCCGTGACTTTTCATCAGAACTGGTAAAAGGTAGAGATGTCACATGTTTTAAAGAAGTGTAGAGGCATGGATAGTGGAGGGGTGGGGGTGAGGAGCAGAATAAAAGGAAAGACCTGTGACAGGCAGGAGAGATTAAATGACAAAAATAAAAATACCTGCAAAAACCCAGCAGGTCCGGCAGCATCTACGGAGAGGAACACAGTCAACGTCTCGAGTCCGCATGACTCTTCAACAGTTGGGTTTTTCCAGGTATTTTTATTTTTGTTTTTGTTTTGGATTGCCAGCATCCGCAGTTTTTTGCTTTTATCTTAGAGATTAACTGACAAATGGGAAGTGGGAGATGGGAATAAGACGAGTAGAGGATGAAAAGATGGGTCTAGAAAAGATGCAAAATGAAAAGGCAGAATCATGGCTAACAGCAGCCATCTAAAAACAAAAAAATATATGCAAAAAGAGAAGGCTTGAGCAGAGATAGTGACCTGAAATTGTTGAACCTAGTGTTGAGTCTGAAAGCCTGGCAAGTGCCTAGCCCTAAAGATAATGCACAGTTCCCTGAGTTTATGTGAGACTCATTGGAATACTGGAGGAGGCCAAGGACATAGGGGTCAGTGTGGGAGCAGGGCAGAAAATTAAAATGACAGACGAGTGGAAGTCCAGTTCACACTTGCAGGCTGAATGTATATTTTTCATGCTGCAATCACCCCCAACCAGTGTTTGATCTCCCCAGTGTAGAGGGGGCAACATCGTGAGCAGAGAATACAGTACACTAAATTGAAGGGAGTACAAATAAATCATTGTTTCACCTGGAAGGAATGTTTGGGGCCTTGGATGATGAGAAGGGAGGGGTCAACAGGGTGGGTGTTGCATCTCCTGTGCTTGGATAGGAAGGTGCTGTGGGAGGGACAGTAGGTGTTCAGCGTGAGCGAGGCCCCTTTGGAATGCTGAAAGGGGGGAGGTAGATGACAGCCCGCTGGTCACTTGGGCAGGGATTTGGTAGTTGAACATAGCCCCCAATTCACAAATGCAGAAAGCATCACTTTATAAGGGTAGATTCTGCAATCCCTACACTTACTGAGTCACTTGCATATTTGCCTTCACTGACAAAGCACAGCAGCATCTGCTGTACTCCAGTCCAATACTTTCAAGGTCAGCCTCATCTTTCCATCTGAAGAAATATTATGTATTTGATATTTGTCAAAGTTGGAAATATAACATTGGCTAAGTCCAAACTGCCCAAAAATCCAGATGTTCAATCCAAATTCTTCTGACTCTACGCCACCATAAATTTTGATGGAATTTAATGAAATCTGAATAGTTGAATGTGACTGAAAATATCCACCAAAAGCCATCAGAGGTCAGCGGATTTGTGACTTCAGTAACCCCAGCAGATCTAAAAAGTGAAGTTTATCTGGTAGTACCCAGCAATGCCTTAACATTAGACTGGTATTAATACAATCAATACATATACAGCAGTGTCCCTAAATGAATTTGTTAATTGCTAAAGTGAAGTGTTTTGTTTCTAAAAATATGTTAAGATGGCAATCATCATTTGAAATATGTTGGATGTCTCAAGATGTCTCACATTGCACATATGCTAAATGGAAGAAACTTAGTAAATCTAGAATGAATATAGCCCTCAGTCTGGTATATATTAAAACTCCAACATAGCAAGGCATTGCAATTACATCATATATCATCACGAGCTTCCGGCCACATATCTGTTCCATCATCAAGACAGCCTACTGTCAAATTATCCTTCTCAGCCCCTGCCTCAGTTACTTTGTTGCCAAATCCCACATTCATGCCTTTGTTAGCCCTAGACTTGACTATTCCAATGCTCTCCTCACCAGCCTCCCATCTTTCACACTCAATAAACTTGAACTCATCCAAAGCTCTGCTGTCCATATCTTGACACACAGCAAGTCCCATTCCTCTATCACCCCTGTGGCTGCTGACTTATATTTGCTCACAATCCAGCAATGCCCAATTCTAAAATTCTCGTCCTTGTTTTCAAATCTCTCCATGGCCTTGTCCCTCCCTCTCTCAATAGCCTCCTTCATTCCTACAACCCGCTGTGATCTCTGCACTCTTTCACAATCTTGACTTTAATAGCTCCACCATCGATGGCCATACTCTCAGTTGCCTTGAACCTCAGCTCTGCTATTCCAACCTTAAACCTCTCTGGCTCTCTACCTCTCTTTCCTCCTTTAAGGTGCTCCTTAAAACCTACCTTTTTGACCAAGCTATTGGTCACCTGTCCTAATTTCTGCATATGTGGCTTGGTGTCAAAATATTTTTGATAATGCTCCTGTGAAGCATCTAGAGACACTTGACTATGTTAAAAACACTAAGTACAAGTTGTTATTGTCTTCAGCAATGGTGGCCAGAGTCTTCCAGCAACCACCCCACCCCCAGCCACGGTGGGTTCCCCGCAGTGGGGCCGGCAAGCCATTGAAATTCCATTCACATCAGCGGCACCAGAAGATCCTGCTGGCATGAGGGGCTGGAAAATTCCAGCCTGTGTTTCTGCACTGCATGGCTTCTCAAGTATACCCTTTGTAGCTTTGCAGGAAGAAGACAATGCGGCATCCATACGATTTTTATGGGGAATTGCACTATATGAGGTCATGCTTGCCATGATGAAGAGAGGTTGAGACATTTATGCCTTTAAGAGAAATGGCCTTGAAAACTAGCAGGAGGAGGAAAAGTCAGTTGACGCAATGGCTTTGAGTAAATAAGGCTATTGAGTGTTTGCAGAGATTGTCCTTAGCAGAAGTTGTTTTTCTTAGATGGCTAGGAGCTGGCCAAGAAAGACGTTATAAGGTAAATAGGTGAATGAGTCTGTATGAATGGTCGAGAATATGCCTTGGTACCAGAGCCTTGATAATCCACCACCCTTGTGAGGTTATTGATCCTCTTTCAGTCCTATGTGTATTCTTGAGGCATTACCACCTGGTTCAAGCATGGACAAAAGAGCTGAACTCTCAAGGTGAGGTGAGGTGAGAGTGACTGCCCTTGACATCAAGGCCACATTTAACCGAGTGTGGCATCAAGGAGCCCTAGCAAAACTGGAGTCAATGGGAATCAGGGAAAACTCTCCACTGGTTGAAATCATACCTGGCACAAAGGAAGATGGTCATGGTTGTTGGAGGTCAATCATCTCAGTTCCAGGACATCACTGCAGAAGTTCCTCAGGACAGTGTCCTTCAGCTGCTTCATTAATGACCTTCCTTCCACCATAAGGTCAGAAGTGGACATGTTTGCTGTTAATTGCACAATGTTCAGCACCATTCATGTCTCCTCAGATACTGAAGCAGTCCATGTCCAATTACAGCAAGACCTGGACAATATCCAGGCTTGGGCTGACGAGTGGCAAGTAACATTTGTGCCGCACAAGTACCAGGCAATGACCATCTCCAGCAACAGAGAATCTAACCATTGCCCCTTGACTTTCAATGGCATTACCATCACTGAATCCCCCCACTATCAGGAATCCTGCGACGAGTAACCCACCTCCTGATTCCCCAAAGCCTGTCCACCCTCTACAAGGCACAAGTCAGGAGTGTGAGGGAATACTTCCCACTTGCTTGGATGAGTGCAGCTTCCACAACATTTAAGAAGCTGGACGCTGTCCAGGACAAAGGAGCCCACTTGATTGGCACCACATCCACAAACATTCACTCCCTCCACCATCAACGCACAGTAGCAGCAGTATGTACCATCTACAAGATGCACTGCTGGAATTCACCAAGGCTCCTTAGACAGCACCTCCCAAACCCATGGCCACTACCATCTAGAAGGACAAGGGCAGCAGATAGATGGGAACACCAGCACCTGGAAGTTCCCCTCCAAGTCACTCACTGTCCTGGAAATATATCATCGTTCCTTCACTGTCACTGGGTCAAAATCCTGGAACTCCCTTTCTAACAGCACTGTGGGTGTGCCTACACCACATGGACTACAGCAGTTCAAGAAGGCAGCTCACCACCATCTTCTCAAGGGCAATTAGGGATGAGAAATAAAAGCTAGCAAAGCCCACATCCCCTGAATGAATAAAAATAAATAAATAAACAAAGGCTGCTTGACCGCATCTGCCACCTCCCTCCAGACATGAGTCTCTTATGGGACCTTCTGCTCTCAGTGATCAGCAGACATTCCTTCCTGGCCTTCGCCTCCACCAGCAGCATCTTTAAAG
Organism: Cetorhinus maximus; assembly: GCF_964194155.1. NCBI lineage: Eukaryota > Metazoa > Chordata > Chondrichthyes > Lamniformes > Cetorhinidae > Cetorhinus > Cetorhinus maximus. The sequence continues at coordinate 18,355,849 of NC_135884.1, read as the reverse complement.
ACACATCAGAAATTCCAGCTGCTGAAACTTCAAGGTTGCTGCTCATTCGCCATCTTACTGAGATGGAAGTTTGCCCTTTAATTGACCACAGCACCAGAACTAGATTTCCTTCTCGGCAGTGGTAAGACAATAAAAAGTGGTTTTCTAGCGTCCAAGCTGTCCTACATCGTGAATGAGGAGAAAATTGCAGTCGGCAAGCTCATACTGGCAGATGTGAGGATTGTCCACTGCAAACCCACCAACAACAGAAAAACCAAATGGGAGGGTAATTGGAGCAGGATTGTTTGGCCAATATCTGTATTCCAAAATGACAATTATTTCTTGTGACCACCCAAAACCCGGCAACTCTTGAATACACATTGCAGCATGAAGAAAATCCTGACAATCATGTAATGTTGTGGTGTTGCTTCCATTAGTTTATCTTGATGTCAAGTAGCAAAGGATCCCTCCAAACCCAGCCCACAGATTGAAGAAAAATCCAACACCTGATCTGGCAGAAGATTAAATCCCCAATTATATTCGGTGGGAGTTTTGTAATGTTCCAATTTCACGAGAGACAGGAGATCACTTCAGGAATTGTGCTTGACTAATATATACACTTTAACCAGAATAATTCACCTTAAAATAATTCTGCTTTAAGTCCTTCATACATTGTTCCATTGTGAATTGATTAGAATTAATTAATTAATAATGCCACTCCTGTTTCTTGAACTAAAATGTTTCATTGAATTAAAAGTGCAGTGAAGTTGCCCTATCCAGGATTTCTTAAGGTTCAAGGACTCCTCATCTATTTAGGCCTCCCTTAAAAAAATTACCCAGTCTCATTGAATTAAATATCACAAAGTGTTAAAGCATGTGACTGGATTTCAGGAAGCCAATTCAGCAAGGGTTTTACCCATACATTTTAGGAAATTTAAATAATGAAATTTTTATGAAGTAACAACGTTACTCGTAATTTTTAACTTTAGATCTTTCTGTGCTGTGGGGCATAAACTACTTAAACTGTATAACCAACTGAGTTGTCAATAGTGTATTCCTGAAACATCCTTCCTGCACATGTAGTAGAAAGGATTAGAGGGTTATGCTGATAGGGCTAAATGAAGAGAGATGGAAGAAGGTTTATGTGAAGCATAAAGTATGGACCAGTTTCTGTGCTGCACACTCTATGCAATGTAAGGTGAATGTGCACTAATAATATGAGCCTGAAAGTGAGACAAGATAGTCCATGAATCAAATGACGATTTGTTGATTAAAATGTCCATTCTATTTTATTTCAGTACTTTGACATCATGAACCATTGGATTCGCCAGACCTTGTCTGTTCTAAGAAATTAAGCAGAGTCAGATCTAGTTTGTACTTGCTTAGGACACTGTAAGCTTTGCCTGTGGCCACACTATTTTGCTTGTGTCGGATCTCTGAACGTAATCAGATTCAGGCCTGGTCAGTACTAATCCTGACTAATTATGTTTGTGAATATTAAATGCAACAGCCTTTATTCCTTCAACCTAATGTGACAACTGTAATCGAACTGAATGTTTAATTTGGACAAACCATCTGTCATTATTAGTAGTGTCACTTTGTTCCGCAGGAAGGGGGAAGATTTTATAGATGCTTCTGGTGGCACTGGCGAAGGCATAGTTCCAACAACAATTTTTAATTAATTACAACAACAGCAAGAACAACTTGCATTTGTCTGGTGCTTTTAACGTAGTAAAATGTTCCAAAATGCTTCACAAGAACATGAAAAATTTGACACCAAGCCACATAAGAAGATACTAGGACAGATCATCAACAGCTGGCAAAAGTGCTCGGCTAAGGTGCATCTCAAAGGAAGGGAGAAAGGTAGGGAGGTGAAGAGGTTTAGAGAGGGAATCCCAGAATTTAGGGCCCAGGCAGCTGAAAGGACAGTCGCCAATGGTGGAGCACTTAAATTCAGGGATACGCAAGAGATCAGAATTGGAGGAGCACAGGGATTTTGGAGGGTTGTAGTGCTGGAGGAAGTTATAGAGATAGGGAGGAGAAAGATCAAGAAGGGATTTGGAAACACAGATGTGAATTGTAAAATTGAGGCATCTCCATATCGGGAGAAAATGTGGGTCAGCAGGCACAGGGACGTTGGGTCAATTTGGCTTGTTCACTAGACTGTACAAAGCAGGAAACAATGGTGCTACAACCATTTACTGCCCCCCCCCCACCCCCACCCCAATACATTCATAATCCCGTCGGGGGGTTGTACAGGGGTGGGAGGGGGTGGGCGCAAACCCAATCGGCGCCGCCGATCGGTTCTGCGCTGCCATTTTACGTGGGCGGGCCAATTAAGGCCTGCTCATTGTGACGCTCGCCCGGAAGTGCTGTGCACTCCTTGTGCGGGCGGTGGGGGGTATTCCCTGAGTGGTTCCCTGCACTGTTTCACACATGCACGTGCCTCAGGGGGATTTGTTTGTGTTAAACTTTCAAATAAAGGATTTTTAAACTTTTGAAACATGTCCCCTCATGTGACAGTGTCACTTGAGTTGGGACTTGTTAATGACGTTTTGGAAAAAATTTTACTGATTTTTTTAACCACTTCATGAAATCTCATCCCGCCCGTGGATGAGGTTCCATGAAAAATGTGAAGGCCGCCTGGGCTCTTCGCCTGCCCGCTAACCTTATTTAATTTAAGCTCATTTAATTATTTAAATTAGTTTTTAACAGGCCTATTAAGGCCTTTGACAGTTCGGCGGGCACGCAACTGACAATCTAAATGATGCGCGGTGACATCGGGGCGCACTCCTGACATCACCACACGTCATTTTACGTGTCGGCGAGAGGGCCCCGAGGGGAAAATGCTGCCCATAGAAAAGTTACGATGCAGAAAGAGGCCATTCAGCCCAATGTGTCTGTGCCAACAAACCTTAGGCAATTACTTCTGATTATTTCCACTTCTTCCTGTGTTGCAAATTGAAAGAATTGTCTTCCTGAGTACACTCAAAACAACCATTTTATTTCTTCAAATGATTGACTTTAACAGATCTTTATCTGGTATAAACTAAGAGCTGACAAGAAAGCAGAGTAATTAAATTGAAAGTGAATGACCCGCAAGGCGAGATTGAGAGTAATCAATTGGGAAAGCTTAGAATGAGCAAATGGGTCAAAGTGTCTCCTAATGACTCTATGAGTTTTAACAGTGAGTAAATGTACTTTGCCTCTGAGGAGACTGCTCATTGCAGATTAATTATCTCTTAATGGCTTCATGTTTATTGGTTCAAGTGGCATAATCCTTCAGTACACAGCTTTGGCATGCTGGTAACGAGTTACAGAAAGCTTTGGAAATGTCATTTATGTAGCAATTATATGTCTCTCAGAAACACCTCAAAAATGCCACATAGAATTAATTACATTATACAGCGTGGTGCTGTTGTGTGTTAAAAGTACAGCAGCCATTTTGAGTACAGCAAATTCCTACAAATAACAATGATATAAATAAACAGTTAATCTTTCTGGTGATGTTGGTTGAACAAGGAATTTTGGCCAGGAGAAAACTGTCTATGCTTCGTTGAATAGTGCCATGGGATCTTTAATATTCACTTGTATCACACAGATACTCTGTTTGATGTTTCACCTACAAGATGGCACCATTGAAAATTTAGCACTTGGGCAACACTGCATTTAAGTGTCACCCTAGATTATGTGCTACAATCCGGGAGCAGAATTGAACCTACAACCTTTGACCCTGAGTCAAACTGACACTGTGACCTTACTCCAGCTCTGTCGTGTTAGATTTCAGGTGGATCCAAGTTGGAAATGTTCCTTGGGATGGAATCTGTTGCATCCCCACCTCCCAGTCATTTTTCAGGGGGAAGCCCAGTGAGCTGCAAAGCATTCTCCCATATGTGGGTAGGGACATGCAAATTAATTTAAAATGAGGGAAACATGAACTCCACTATGCTTGGCAGTGCATGCATTCTTTGAATTCTGAGGACACAGTGTGCATATTAGGCCCCAATGGACAATGTTTAAATAGTAGTGGAGGGAGTATAGGACTTTATCCTGGGACAGCACCGTGTAGTCACTCTGGCATCATTAATAATCAGTGTTAAGAGGACAGTTTTCCATGCAACTTTCAGAAACACGCCTGATAAGACGAAAGCAAGAATGGCCTTATCCATTTGGCAAAGTTCTTCTTAAAATCAAATTGTTTTTCCAAGTGATCATTTTGATTAGTGCAGACTTTAAACTGTGCCATGTGTGCATTAGGTGTGATTATGGTAAACATGATATTTACCTTCACCACTGAAGGTGGATGGAGCTAATGTTTTCACCCCTACTAGTCTGTTTGTCTGTAAACAATATATCTCAAAAACTAATGAACAGGTTTCAACGAAGCTTTGCACACAGATAGGATATGGCCCAAGGAAGAACTGCTTAGTTTTTGGCAAAGATGTAGATCTGGATACAGACCTTGGAATTTTTTTAAAGATCCATTAACATTGGGAGATGGAATGAATAGACTTTTTTTTAGAATGTTGTGGGTTGTTTTATTTAGAATGTTGTTGATTGTTTTAGAACGTTGTGGATTGTCCCAGCTGCTGTGGTGGAATTTGTCACAGCTGTCAAAATGTGAGCAGAGTTTTCAGAGCAGGTTGTTGGGTATGGATTGGCCTGAAGCCTCCTCAATGAGATGGAAGCTCTTCATAAAAAGATTTCTTTCCTCATCTGTGTAGTTACAGAACATCAACTAGGCAGAGAAAAGCCTCAGGGAAGAGCAGCATAAATATGACAATGTTGAGTCAACACAGCATGGCAGAGGTATGCGCTCTACTGAGTTACCCTTTCAATTTGTTGTGGATGCATCTGGCAGACAAGAGGGCATCTCCCACCTTGGATTGTGGCCCTTTATCTTTATCTCAGAAATACTGACCAATTACATTGTAGATCATGAGGAATAATGTGGATGAAAGATGGTGAAATGTCAGCAATCCAAGCCTATCAGGTTGGGATTGGGACAAAGCAATCACGAGTCGTGTCATTAAACGGATGACACTCGTTTTGTTTACGTATTTCTGACTGTAAAATAACGTGTGAATTGCAACCACAATAAGGACTGAGGCACTGGGGCGACCTGAACTCCAGGTGAAAGGATATGAAGCTTCATGACGATCACGTGTTAAAATTCGAAAACAAAATCCACTGCCCTAATGATCTTGCTCATTTTCCATCGGCTCATAGATTGGAAATAACCAAAATATAAATTAAAGCAGAAAACTGAAAATGTGCATGTCCAAAATATTATAACCTGCCTCTTTCCCTTTGCAGACACGGGCTGGCTGCTGTCTTTGGAGCATTTTCTGTGTTTATTTCTGATCTCCCAAAGTTGCATCGCTTCCCCTTTTTCATGTTGAACATCCGAGATGTTTGTTTATATGCAGACATCCAAGAGGGGGGCTTTGAAGAAGTAAATCCCTTTGATAAAATCCAAATAAGAATCCCAAACAAAAAAAAACTAGCTGAATCCAGCCATTAGAAGCTCAAACAGTCCATAATAACACGAGCCTTTCATGCAACCCTGAAAGCCCATGAGAAGAGCGCCAGGATTTGAACGCGCGCCAGTGGCTGGTACGGGTGCGCTGTCGCTTTAAGAAAATGTTGGCGACTCAAACCCCTTGAAAACTGATCTTGCTTCTGTGAGGTTTTTTTTTAAGGATTTACATTCAGTGCCTGGTGACAGATTAGCCACAAAAATCACACAAATCCGGCAACCCACACGGACCTCGTTTAATGGGATTCTATATGCATTTCGTAAAGTTATTTTAAAGGATGCAAATTGGCTGCAGAGGACAGTGAAGAAAGAAGCAAGGAAAGATTGTGCAAGCTGGTAAGGGTTTAAACGATTCCCACTCACTCGACAGACTATTATTTTTTTTTACCATCTGAAGACGACTCTCCATTACTGGATTGGGACTGTGGTAGAATGAGGTGGGTCATCCCAATCTTGCTACTGACCGCCCTGGGAGGAGGCTGGGGCTGTCAGCTACCCCACGACTGGAGACCACAAAGTGAGCCGTGCCGAGCTGAGCTGGCCGAAATCATCATCTACGCGAAGGTGCTGGCTGTCTACAAGGACACTTACAGCGTCTATAACTACCTGCCCTGGCAATATGACACCGACCTCTTCTACTCAGCAGAGGTCGAGCTGCTGTGTGACCAGGCCTGGGGCAGTATGCTGGAGATGCCAGCAGGAGCCAGATTTAACTTGACTGGACTGGGATATTTCCCTTGTCACTCTTACACAGTCATGGAAAACAACACCTACTATTTCTTTGTCAGGTAAGATTAGCTGAGGCAGTGTGGAGTTAGGGAATGGGAGGGGGGTGGAGGAGGGAGGGAGTGGGGGTTGGTCTGGGCGGCCAATAGTTCACAACAAGAAGGATCTTACACTCTCTCTCGCACTGAGTGCATTTCTCAGTCCCAGCGCCTAGGAGCAGATTGACCCCATTTGCACACAGATGTACATCCAACCTGTTCCCCTCACATTCAGACGTGTTCTGCAGTGCTGCTCAAACCTTCCTGCATGGTAACATAAAACGTCACGATCCCCTCAAATGGATGGGCATCTTTTGGACAGATCTGTCTGCACCCTAACTGTGGGGTAAAACGCTTGATTCTCGGATACTTTTCCATTGGGTGGGAAGTGAGGCCAGTGCATGAACAGTAACTTCAGGGAGCGCCCGACTTACCACTTTGCCTTCACGCTTTCAATAACCAAAACTCTTGTTCAAATTCTATTCGTCTGCATGTGGGGGTTCTGCTGGTTGTCTTCTTCCGTCGGGAAAGCCGGTCCAGTGCCAGTGGCAGCAATCTAACTTCGAACAATCTGTCTCCCGCCATAGTGGTGGATGGTCTTAGCTATTTCTGCAAACATTTATTACAGAAATGAGGTCCATTTTGGGATGGGGAAGGGGGGGGGAGACATGATTTGGAGGTTATAACCTAAGTTGGTTGGAGATAGGGGGATGATGGTGAACGTTCTTATTAACATCCGATGGCGTTGCTGCCCTTTAATGCATTAGGTACAAATATTTCCGGGCAAATAATATAGTGATTAAAGTGACTCAGGTAATAAGGTGGAGACTTAGATATTTCTGCTCAGTTGATGAAGGGGAGAGGTTTTCTCTCCCCCCCCCGCCCCCCCAAATCATATAAAGGAGAGGACGTTTTCTGTCCAACAAATTCCTCGCCATCGGAGAGACATTTCAGTCTGATGGAGAAAGAATGTCCCTTTGCCATCGCTTCGAGATGGGGACGCTTCCAATTTACCTTGCGGAGTACATGCTTCTAGTTTTCGGATTGGGATGGAAATGTACCCGTCTGTCTGATGAAAGCACTTTGGTCCATCAAACGCAGATGCCCCCCCCCCACCACCACCTCTATCTGATGGGGATTTTTCTGCTCATCAGACCGAGATGTTTATATTTGATGCAGATGTTTCGCTACATCAGGCGCAGGCGCTTCTGTTTATCTGATGGAGATGTTTATATCTGGTAGAAACGATTTTGTTGATCAGACACAGATGCTTCTGTCCATCAGATGCAACAGTTTCTGTCTACCTGATGGAGATGTCCTAGTCTATCTGATGGAGATATTCTAGTCTATCTGATGGAGATGTTTCTATCTGATGCAGATGTTTCAATCTGATGCAGATGCTCCAGTTCATCAGAAACATATATCCCCAGCTGCTGCAGATGTTTCTGTCAATGAGATGGACATTTTTCTGATATGTTTGCCCATCAGATGCAGTTATTTCTATCTCTCTAATGGAGAAGTTCCAGTCTGTATAATGCAGATGCCTCTCTCACATTGAGACACTTTTTGTCTATATAATGGTGATGGGACATTTTTGCCCACCTGGAAATAAATGGAATTGGGAGAGGTTTCTGTCCATCTGATGGCATTAAGGTTGTTTTGGGAGTCACTTGCCTTTAAGTAGGTCCGACTATGATTGGCAATAAAACAGGCACTGGATTTTGTCAGAATAAGCTCAGAGATGAATTGAACAGTCATTTAGAAAGTGACAAGTCAAACTATTATTGAGAAATTCATTTGAAAAATAATGGTGTTGAGTTGATATGTTCCAGTGGTGAATCTCTCCATAACAAGTGTAACTGAATCCAATCATAGGTGTGGCAGATTACAGGAAAGAATCTGCAAAAACAGTTATCAAAAGTCTTTTTGATGGTTTTCTTTCCTCTAGTTTTCAAACAACAGGAGAAATGAAATGGAAAGTTCAAAGTGGCCTCTGAAGACAGCTTTCTTTCACATGAAAATTAAATCATTATTGGTATTGTAATAAAAAAACTTTGATATGATTTAAGCCCAGCCACAATTAGAGATTGGCAAGTGAGAGTGTGAACAGTTTGCATGATTAGAATGTGCTCCTGCCTGGCACTGGTCTCCCTATTATTGCCAAGCATACATGCCATCCCATTGTGGAAGTTAGTGATGCTCTCAGGCTGCCACACCTTAGTAATTAAAACCAAGTTTTCCTTTAAAAAGAAGTATTCCTTCATTGGATGTGGGTGTCACTGGCAAAAACCTGCATTTATTGTTCATTCTTAATTGCCCTTGAGAATGTGGTGATGTGCTGCCTTCCTGAACCACTGCCGTCAGTGTGGTGAAGGTACTGGCACAATGCTGTTAGGCCAGGCATCCATGGTTTTGACTCAGTAATGATGAAGGAACAACAATATATTTCCAAGTCAGGGTGTTTGCGACTTGGAGGGGAATTTGCAGGTCATGATGTCCCATGCACCAGCTGCCCTTGTCCTTCTAGGTGGTAGGGGTCATGGGTTTGAAAGATGCTGTTGAAGGAATCTTGGTGAGTTGCTGCAGTGGATCTTGTAGATGGTACACACTGCAGCCGCAATGCACTGGTGGTGGAGGGAGTGATTGTTTAAGGTGGTGGATGGGGTGCTGATTAAAAGACTTCATTTGTCCTGGATGGTGACGTGCTTCTTGAGTACTGTTGAAGCCACACTCATCCAAGCAAGTGAGGAGTATTCCATCACATTCCTGACTTGTTGGTGCTGGAAATGCTTTGGGGAGTCAGGAGGTGACCCACTAAACACAGAATTCCCAGCCTCTGACTCGCTCTTTCAGCCACGTTAAAGTTCTAGTCAGCAATGATCCCAAACTGTTGATGGCGGGGATTCAATGATGATAATGCTACTGAATGTCAAGGGGAGGTGATGGTCATTGCTCGTACTTGTGTATGTTACTTGTCACTTGCTCCCCAAAAGCCTGAGTGTTGTTCAGGTCTTGCTGCAGACGGGCATGGATTGCTTCATTATCTGACAAATGCAAATAGAACTGAACACTGCAATCAACACCGAACATTCCCACTTCTGACTTTATGATGGAGGTATAGTCATTGGTGAAACAGCTGAAGATGGTTGAGTTTAGAACACTGTCCTAAGGAACTCCAGCAGCAATGTACTGGACTTGTTAATATACTCCCAATGAAGGAGGCACTTATTCACCCAGCTGCCAGCTGGCATGAATCCTCTGTGCAGTTATTATCATTTTAATAACACTCTTTAAAATTCAGGCTAATTGTTTAGTAAAACAAACAAGATATCTCAGAAATTAAAGCTCCCCCTGAGAGGATTTGGCTTGGTTTAAAGGGGGAAAATGCAGTAGAGTATGTTCGTTTGGGGGTTTCAATGAGACATGTATTTAGCATAATGCTGTATTTCAATTATACACAGATATTAACACTGTTGTATGGTTTTAGTTTGCAATATGTAAAAAAGCTCTCGACTGTCTTTCAGTCGACACTGCCAGCCTGTTTTCAAAGGATTTCACCATCAAAACTGTGGGTTCATATATTAAAACAAGATTAAAGGGTATTAAAGCATACTATCTCAACCCTCACCAAGTTTAGTTCGCCGTGCAAGGAAAGCAAAACTCATATTGGCAACATTCTTCCATTTTAAAGTCAGTCTCCCAGGTTTGTATTGCTTTTACAAATCATTTCCTTTCAGAATACTGCAATTTATATCAACATACAAAACAACCTAAGAAACCAGAAAAAGCCAAGCAAATGTTTCCAAAAGAGCAACTCAAAAGTTGCTCTGAGTGTAACCCTACATTGGTCCAGAATTTACTGTAACCAGTGAACAAACAGTGCCCACGTTTTGCTAGGCTTGCCCTTGCGCAGTTAGTTTCTGTACTCAGGTACAGAAAGTAAAATAAAGGAGAAAGAAAGATAGAATGGATTAAAAGAGATAAAGAAGACAGTCAGCAAGAGAAAAAATAAAAACAATTTAAAAAACTCCTACAATGCACAGCTGAAGGAATGAGACTCCATGTTTGTAAATTGTAATTTTCAATGGCAGAGAGGTTGTTTGATAGTAATTAAGACATATCACATCATTAAAAAAGTGACTTGGATTGAAATGGACAAGCCCTAACTTTCTGTGGTGTGTTTAGTCAATATATATGGCACAAGTGCAGGAACTTTATGTCATTCATTATATTTGAATGGGGAGTCAGATGATGAGATACCTTTTACATGCAGTTTAAAGCAGAGCAACTGACCTTGGACAACTTGTGGATTTTCACATTTAACTGCCTATCTGCACTTACTTAAGTTGCTGTCTGATTTGCACATAAATAATGGCGAGCACAGTTATCTTCACTGTCACAGTAAATTCTGGCCTAATATTTAATTGCATTGAAAGTGCAGTGGGATACCAGCTACTCATAACTTAAGATGCTTATGCAACAGAGATTGTGGCAAAATCTTCAGAGAATTTTGCTCATTTCATGCAGAGAAATTGTTCTTAATATGTATTGGTATTCTGCTGCTAAACCTGATTGTTAAGTTGTTTGATTCTCCTCCTTCAGTTCAAATTTATGCTGCCCTCCCTGCATCATGTTGCATTCTCCTCCTTTCCCCTCTAGTTCATGACAGCCACTCTTCACCCTTCTGACCTTAAGCTGCTGACAACCACATGAAAAGCCTATCATGCTTTTCGAGACCCAAGGTCTTTTGCAGAAGGAACACTGAATACAAAGCATAAAGTAGAACCAAAACTGTGATGTGATGAAAGAGATGGTAGAAGGGAAAGATTTTGTGGAGACTTTTGACGGTGGGGCAAACGCATAAGAAACCTTAGTAAGAAGAGTAGTGGTGTTGATGGGATTTTGGAATGGAGATTGCAAAGTTAGGGTGTATACAGGACATGGGGAGATTCAAAGCCAAATGATATGTTATATTGGTCAGGGAATTAGCAGAGGTTGTTAGAAGTAGGTGTATGCAAAAAATGAGGCAGAATTTCGACTTTGGGTGCAATAGGTGATCCAGGCACAATTTGCAGCCAAAGCTGTGTTAGTTTTGAGAAATGTGTTTTTTCCTCAAATGTATATACCCGACTTAAAATCTACCATGAACCAGCACAATCGGGCAGTGTTTTAGAACATATTTTTTAAATTACGTTTTTCTTTAAAATATATTCCTTGTTATATTTAAAAGCGGTAACTTGGTGCAGTGAGATTAATACTGAAAATGAGTTTATCACAAAAAATAAGTATCTCAATCGGTGTCTAGTCCACCACCTACTAGTAACCATTTTTAAAAATAACTGAAAATGACTTTAAAAATATATACAGAACCCTTTGCTAGTTATATTGGAATACAGTAATCAATTTCATATACACACACAAAAGCTTCAAGTGTGTGGCTATTACTGTCCTTGTGCTGGGAAGAACCAGCTTAATTTTACTGCCTTACTGAGGGCCTGCAAACAAGTGCAATGAATGCAAGCTCCCAATAGTGATTAATTTGATTTGTATGTGTGTAATTTAAAAAATACATTCTAATGCACTACCTGATTGTGCTGGTTCATGGTAGATTTTACTTGGGTATATACATTTGAGGAAAAAGCACGTTTCTCAAAACTAATGCAATTATGGCTGCAAATTGTGCCTGGATCACCGATTGCATCCAAAGTCGAAATTCTAGCCCATTCTTTGCACACCCTTGCCTCTAACAACCTCCACTAATGGGTGTGGGTGTGGCCAGTTTTGTAGGCAGGGCCTACATCCTAGAGCAATGTTTTTTAAACTTGAACAAAAGAATTCACCAATTTTAGGTGAATTGCACTGAAAAACCAGCACAACTGAGCAGAAACTCCAGGCTAATGTGTTTATTAATAATCGCTAACAATCATGTGAATCAGCAATTGCAACAGCACTTCATCTTCTGTCTCTCTCACTCTCTCATATCTACAGAAACGTCTGAGTTTTACTTTAGATGCCTACACATCCCCATCCTTTTCCTCAGGGATGGGAATAGCCACAGCCCCAGCTTATTACAGAAATACTGCTCCACATTTATTAGACAAGCTAGGAATTGGAACATCAGTCGAGTGGTACATGACATGTCTGTCTGAGACTAACTCAACTCAGAGTCCAGACTTGAAATGTTAAGTTTTCTTTACTATACAGACTGGCCTGCTATTTCCAGTCTTTACTGCTTTTACAACTATAAAAAGTTTACACCAGTGCCAAAATGATTTAATAATGCGAAACAAGACTAGCATCGCTAAATCCATTCTTCACAACACTCCCAGACTTGTAACAATTCACCAGCTTATTATTCTAACAACATAACACTATATTGCCAAATCAGATTGCTTTGCAATATCAAGCTGATATCAAGCAATCAGTGAAGAACCTCTCCATGAACTTATAACCAGGTAGTGCTAATTGTTGTCATATTGATATTAACTGCATAATATTTCTAAGTAGAATGTTAATTAATAAGAACAATTATGCAACATGATTACTTGCATCTTCAAAAGATAATTGCAAGGCTCAAATCACAATTCCAATATAACAATACCAGAGGGAGACAAGGTGATATTGCACATGAGGTCACTTTGGAGAGCATAAAGTGAGTTTGAAACAAATTATTTGCAGCACTCAGCATTATTATTTGAAAATTGAAGTAATTATTTCCATATGCTCTAAAAAGCATCTTTTTTGGTTATTTCTAAAAACTATCGCAGTCCCCCCTCAAACAAATACCATTATATAATGCACTCAAATTGCATTGAGTGAACCCTACTTATCAACAAATTATGTTTTCATGCTTTTATAGTAATACTGTAATTCCTGTTTATTTTGAACAATGCAGCCAACTTTTTAGAATTAACTGTCTCCTTGTTTTAATAAAATATCCCAACAGATTTGGTCAAATTTTGCTTCATAACATATCATCAATCATGCAGTGAGACCACTGGGAAGAGTATAGAGCATTAATCACACAATGAGACCACCCACCAATACCATCAATCACGCAGCAAAACTGCTGGATAGGACATAGTGCACAAAACAACATTAAATTACTTAATAATCATACATTATTTATGACTCCATTGAGTCCGTTGTATGACATATATTTGTTCACTATTAATATCACTAGAGAGCATAGAAGAATACAAGGCAGTATGGATCACGATGTTCCAAAAACTGTGGAGGGAATTTTGAGAAGCAAGGAGAATTGGGTTAGGGTACTCAGTTAAAGAACCTCAGCAAAGGCTGCTGAAGCTGTCATTGGATTCCTGACCTGCTACAGCTCTCACCGATTCAGCAGGGACCATCAGCTGAAAATTCCATCCAGGACCTTTCAGTTATCTGTGTTTACATGATCAGGATAATTTGCAAAGGATCTATTTGTTATCTGCATACTGGATGGTTTAGCACTCTTCTCAAATGGCCACAAATTTAATGTAGACCAGAACGTACACAATTTAAAGCATCTAAAATATTTACTTGCAATTCAATGCAATTAGAAACCACAAAACAATTAGGATTAAGGATGGGGTTGTTTAAGTGCCAAGATGCCATTTCAGAGAATTTGGCCTTCTTTAACTAGTGTGGTGCGAATAGGTATTAAAGAGAATCTGGATATCTCTAGGACCTTATTACACAACCTTAGCTTCATGAATTATAATATGGAAAAGAAGGGGGTTGGTCTCAAGCCATCAATGTTTTTTGCTTTAGGCTCAGACTAACATTTCTTATCTGAATGTTGCAACAACCAGCTATTTAAAAAACTATTAAACATACACAGTTCAATTAGGATAGAAACTTGGAAAGGGTAGGCCTGTCCCCTACAGAAACTGATTAGTATCTTTCTCTATGCTTCCCTGAAGCGAGAACAGCGTTTTCCGCTAATTTTCCACTCTGAAGAAAAAAGAACTTACATTTATATAGCATGTTTCACATTTCTGGACATCCCGAAATGCATTGGAACAGATTAATTTACTTTTGAAGTGTAATTATTATTGTTATGCAGACAAACACAGAAATGGGCATATATATGCCAATATGCATAAGGCAAGGTCACAGAAATAGCAAGTGAATGAATGGCCAAATAACCTGATTCTGATGAGAAAAGAATGTTGCCTAGGATATCAGAAGAATACTCTGCCCTACTTCGAATAGTGGCATGGAATCTTTTACAGCCACCTAAAAAAGCAGATAGGGCCTCAGTTTATCATCTCGTCTGCAAGATAGCATTTCTGACTTTGCAGCACTCATTCAATACTGCACTGGAACATCTTACTAGAACTGGAGCTTGAACTCATAGCCTTCTGTTCAGAAATAAGAATTCTATTAACCGACCAAGCTTACATTAGTAGACTTCCTCCTTGTGCATCAAGTGCTGCACATTGGTAGGTCATTAGTAAGCCACTGTTAGAATATTTGCTTCTATTTTGGGTGCCACACAATGAAGATTGTGCAGAAGAGGTTCATTGAGATTATAACCTGGCAACAAAAGTTAATATTACTTCTGAAAACTGAATATTTTCCAGTATTTTTATTTTCTATTTCAGGTTCCCAACATCTGCAGCGTTTTATTTTTTGTGTTAATATTACCTTGCCCAATTTTAAATAAGCACAGAACATTTTGTGGCCCTCAGTAAGTAGAAGTAGCAATTGTCCAACCTCTTTAGAAAACCTGACAATTGTTTCTACCCCATCCCCATTCTGGAGATACTGGCTGCTTCTTCCTCTTCCTCCTTCCTTCCTGTGAAAACTTCTTAAAAGCAATTTCTGTCCTTCCACCTGCCCTGTTACTCCTCTTAGAAACTAAGGGCAGAATTGTTCCAGACTTGCACTAAGTGCGGTAGTGGGCAGGAAAAATGACTTTTTACCCTCTGGCCACAATGGCGGGTTTTCGTGCCGTATCGTCACAATCCCGCCTCATTAATCATGCATTCCCAGGAAACATGCTGTTTCGCTGGTGGGCGGCCTCCAATTCACTCATCACATTGTCATCTCGCCACGTCCTCATGCTGGGCGCCATATTTAAAGTGCAGCCATGTGCACACCCCTCAGTGCTTCCAGCCCAGGACAGCTGCACAGAAGACATGGTCCAAAAGGCAAGAAGGCTGCAGCCCCCAGTTCAGTGATGCATCCCAGGGATGTCTTCTGGATACCATTGGCGTCCGCCGCGATTCCCTTTACCCCCGCTCTGGCCGCAGGAGACCCATCAGTGTCACCACTCCAGCTTGGGAGGCGGTCGCATTAGTGGTCAGTGCCAACACTGCACAGAAGATGTTCGCCATCCAGTGCAGAAAGAGGATGAATGATCTGATTCGTGCTGCCAGGGTAAGGCAACCATCTCATCATTCTAAACTCACACACACACAAGGCCATCACACATCCACTGGCATCTCACTCACTGCCAGCTCAAGGGACATCACCACTCACTCTCTCTCACACACAACCTCACATCTCCATCTGGATTCATCTCCTCTGGAGACTGCCTCCTCAGCCCTCACCCTCTTGAAGCTACTTGCACATATCAACATGTGTCCCCACACGCACCCTGGGATACTCCAGCAATGCCTTAGCCCTGTAGTCTCTTCCCTTGCCTGAGGCCACTTTTCCCCCTTCCCTAAGCAAGCCATAGTCCTGCAGCCATTGAAAAGCCATCCCTGCCTTATGGCTGGTCTCGTAAGTAGAGACCTGCCCATAAGCCCCCCTAAAAGTGATGTATTGTTGCCTGTGAAGCCTGGTGTTGATGACCGCAAGTGCTGCCCAAAGCAAGGTAGGCAAACAAACCTCAAAGTCCTGAGCAAAGTGCAGCTCGCCAGGTGCACATCACTTATGTTCAGTTGTGAAACATGTGCCCAGATGATCCAGCGTGGGGGGTGATTCTGGTGAGCTGGGCTTATAATAATATGCAGATGTATTACAGTGAAGTTCCTGGCATGTGGCGGTGGGAAATGTGGCCCGCCATTGATGGGCAGAGTGGACAATTGCAAACTGCTTTCACAACGTGGCGAAACCGATTTTTGGCCTCCCTGCCATGTTGTCTGCTCGCACCCGCTATGAAGCCCAATGCCAGCGGGCACGGAAAATTCCGCCCTAAGCTGACTGGTTCGTGGAAATAAAAGTGTCAAATTCTGAGGTCATTACAAGACAATCCAGGTTTTTCTGGTGTTTTGAGAATCATATTCCACTATTCCATTTGTTTGTAACTGGTTCACAAACCATTGGTTCATGGTGCCCAGAGTAGTCAAATTCTATTTTTTGTACATTCTGTATGATCACAGCCGGTGTTAATTGTTGCACAAACCAAATCCCAGAGGGAAACTTGGCTTATGGGCCACAACCTTTTTTTTTTGTATTCTGATAATGAGAAGAAGATGTACTAAGCTCAGCAGTAAAAGGTCCAGTAACACTTTTGGGCTTTTAAAAATGAAAAGTAAAAGTTTTATTTTAAAAAGAAAACTTAAGCACACAAGATTACAATTACACAATTAAGGTTAGTCTTACAAAACATTCCCCCAAAAACCATCTACTTGGTCAAACCCACAAGTAAACCCCTTCCAGGCAACACTCCCTTATAGATATTAGCTATAAAAGAAATCCAGTAAATTACACAAGGCAAATTTCTGTAGCTTCGATAAAGGTGTACCATATGACCTTTACCCTCTTCCACTTTGTGGTGGAATTCACTTGAGAATAAAACTGCTTGCTGCAGTCCAAGGCTTTTCTGGCTGGACTGGATGGGTGATTCAAACTGCATCTACCTCCAGCCCAGCGCTCCAACTATCTCAACCGCTCAAACAGCTCCAGCTATCTCCAGCCATCTCTAGCTCAACAGCTATCCACAGTAACTCTAATATACCTTTTTCCCTTTCATCTTTCTATTGTTCTCACACCCTTTTGAAACTCAAACACTTCCAAATATAAGACCTTTTTTGTCCATCTTGTCTCTGCTTTTGGGTCAATAAAATATCATATCCCCACTACTTGTTTACCTATGAACTCCTGCAAGATGTAAACATTTTCCTTAGTACCTCTGACTCCCCTTTGATATTCAAACAAACTCTCAACTTACCTAAAAATGCAAATGTTAGATCTAACCTATTTACATGTACCTCAACTTAACACCTCTATACTTTTCATGTTCCCCAGACAACCTGACTCCTATCAAACTATTTCCCAGCCTAATTAACTCACACACACAAACACAGACCTAGCTTCCTTTACAAAATAACACAATGCTCCCTAAAATATTTTTTAAAATAACATCCATTCTCACGATATGTGAAAAGTAATGTTGCAGACAGGAGGGGGATTAATTTAAACAGCCCTGATTTCTACACTCACTAACCATCTGTAAACAAAAAGGTGTTTTTGATTTCTGATTTCCCCATTTATAAGTGGCGGCGTGTTTTTCTCAGCCCTTCAGTTTGGAGTGATCCAATCCTCTATTAATAACCCCACAGAAAACTTGAGATAGGGTAAAATCAGAGGTTTGTTTATTTTACACAGAAACAAATGTGGGAAAGGGGTTTCTCAATGTCTGCCCCTTTTTGCACTCATGCAGTAAAAGACGGCTAAGGGAAAGAAAGGGGTACAGGACCAGGCCACTATAATAATGAGTGATGTTTCACGTGAGTCCAGAGTCCAGGATCAAAACTTCAGTGGTGTATTCCTTCAGAGGTTAGCAGGCTGAAATGTTGCAGGATGATCCATCTTTCCAGAAGCAAGGACTTCCTTGATGGAAGAAGGCACATAGAGATGAATGAGTCTTATAGGCACTGATACAGGAGTTCCAATATTCCAGTAGTACATAGTGTAGATGAGGGCCAGGCAATTTTAAACCTGGATAGAGCTCTTTCTGCTGCTAACTGTTTGATGATATATGGCAGACAGAGGCAGGCTGCATGCCTGGAGTCCTGCTTCTCTTCTGAGGTCAAACAGTGACTGAAGATAAAATTCAAAAGCTGTATAATTAAAGGAATTCAGACAGCTCAAGTTTCGGTCATGTGACAGAGTAGTTTCTGGTTGAGATATTCAGGTAACGAAGCCCCTGGTTGAAACCCATTGTGTTTTGGAGCAGGTAATGGCGGGGCCATTAGCACAATATTGGAGATTATGAGTCACAGTAGCTCTACCATTGTCCATAACTGTCTGGTGCAGATGTATAGTCTACCATCCTTTGTGTCGGCTTGGCTGGAATGTTTATATGACGCAGGGTATGTTACATTCCGGGGGTTTGATGTGTTAGCCTTTGTTCGCTTTCAAACTGCTCAGAAACTTCCAGAAACCAGCATGTGATCAGCTGCAGCCATTTTCTCAGCCCAGCAATTGTACATTTGGAAAAACAGAAAAAATAATTTTATAAAGTAGCCAAGCTGACATAGATACACTACCATCTAGAAGGACAAGGGCAGCAGATAGATGGGAACACCACCCCCTAGAAGTTCCCCTCCAAGTCACTCACCATCCTGACTTTGAAATATATCACCATTCTTTCACTGTCACTGGGTCAAAATCCTGGAACTCCCTAACAGCACTGTGGGTGTACCTACACCGCATGGTCTGCAGTGGTTCAAGAGGGCAGCTCACCACCATCTTCTCAAGGGCACTTAGGGATGAGCAATAAATGCTGGCCCAGCCAGCGAAGCCCACATCCCATGAATGAATTTTTAAAAAAAATATATATATATTTTGCTTCCTGTCTCCTGGATGGGACAGTAAGTAGAGTCCATTATTGCTATTCCATCAAAGTCACACACATGTTGGAGGGAATCTGAAGTTAAATATGTATCAGTGAGGTTCTCATGAGGAGTAGCACAGCACTGTCGTACTCAGAAACACTGTCAGCCGCTGGAATAATACAGTGCTTTAACACACAGCAAGGGGTATCATGTAGGAGCTATCTTGTCAATTTCTTGCACAGGCTTATGAAATTTCATTCTATTTCAGGCTGGATGAGAATTACAACATTGTACCACAAGGAATCAATTTCCAGGATCCAATTTTTCCAGACACTACCGAGAACAAGCGGATGTTTGCGAGTCTCTTCCAGTTCTCTAACTGTACCAGTGGCACCCATCATCACACCTACATGCCGGAATGGGAACTGCAAGAGGATAATCGGGTAGGGCTATATTGAATAATCTGTATAATTAAAAATCTAGGTCTAGAAATTACATCTCACTAAGGGTCCAATATGGCGGGTGCTCATTCCATGCTAAAATTGTGCCACCCACCGCGTTAGTTACGACTGGTTAGTAGGTATCCAACGTCTGAAACAGGAGTTAGGCCTATTATATAGGCAAATGTCTTAATAGGCTTAATGCCTATTCAGACCTCTTTGCCAAATTGGACTGCAAATATCCTCATCTTGTCTCGTGTATGCTGTGGTCAGTTTCTTCAGGTGCCCAGCACTGTCCTTCAAGTGACCACTGGAACTGTCACCAAAAAGGTAAGTCCAGTGTTATTTTACTTACCTTTCTGTGGAGCTAAGGAGATGAGTCCTTCTCCACTGGTGCACCCCAATCTCAGTCTCCTTTGACCCCAATTTGGATGTTTCCTGGGCTCTTATGCCATGCCACATTTATCATACCACAACAGCAAAATGTCACACATCTCTAAAGCACAAAATCATAATTGGCTCAGCCAGTTAGCTGTTAACTTAGCAAAGGTCCGAATGACTCGACGTTAAAAAATTAACAAATGTTGTAAAAAGTACCAATGAAAAGCAAGTAACCAGCGGAGCAATTGAATCCCTGATATTTGTGTAAAAGCCTACCATTCAGCAGGTGCAAAAGAACCAAATTATTCAAATTATTTCTTTATACTATTTTTGTGAATGCAAGTACCATGCAAGGCAGAGAAAAAAGTCATTTACATAACTGGGAACTGGAGGTTTGGGGAGGAAATAACAAGCTCTTAGTGTTTTCTGCAGCTTTTGTGAATTTTGGGAAATAGTGAGTGGGAACTAAGAGTTGCTGGCTGGTTTGACATTAATAACATTTATGCTTTCTCAAGTCAGTCATCACTGTAATAAATTTGTGTTAAAGTGAGGGCTGAACTGCTGTCGACCTTAAGGTGGAAACATAGACTCAATAAATGTGAAAAATCACATAGGATATTTACTAGTGCCATTATTATGTACAACTTACTTCTTTGTAATTTGATAACAAGCTCCTGGTATTACTACACCTCATGAATCCATGGTGCTTTTACCTTTAACTCTTTCATCTACAAATTGCTGTCTTTACCATACCTTTACCATGCAACCCAGTGCCCTGACATGCTACATACAGGCACATTAACTAAGGCCGCTGAATGACTCAGCCAAAACAAAAAGTCCCTGACTGGGGCTGAATCATCCAAAGTCATTCCACATTGCTGAGGAATTAAATAAGCCAGTGGGGTCTGGCACCAGGAGCTCTGATTTTTATGTATTACAAAGCAAAGAGCAAAAGACATATTTTAAAAGTATGTTCATCAAGCGTAGCATGGTCTTTAGTTTGGAAAAGAGCAATTGCAGTGCTGTTTGCTAGAGAAGAATCTATTTTAAATTCTGACTGCTTGCCTCTGCACACATGACCTCTATTTTCAGCTTTTCTAGCTATTCATTTTTGGTTGATGTATTTAATCTAAATTTGGAGTAATGTCAGGGTACTGGGATATTTATAATTATCACCAGTGACCTTACTCTGTTGTAGCAGTTGGGGCGGAAATCGACATCTGCAATAGAAGAATTTCAAAAGAAATTTACAAGACATCTTCCCAGAGACGGAATAACTGTTTGTTTTTGTCCACCTACCACCCTGTTTCTCAATGTAAACAGGAGGTAATAGGACAAATATTGAAAAAGAAATGTAATCACTGACTTACCTCTTGATGTTCGCCTGCTCCAGTTTTCAGGCGGACCTCATTATTGGTGGTCAAGCACTTTCCAGAAACAGGCAGGGTCCTACTAAATATATTTCAAAGAGGACGTTGTTCAGATTCAAAATTTCATGTAATTCAAGAGTCACTGCTTTTTCCTCAATCCATCCACCAATCGTGGGTCATACAGGAAAGGAGGCTGCCATTTAGAGTGCTACATACATAAAGGGATTATAAGCTACAGATGGGTCAAGCTGAAAGCATTTCTGGCATTGACATTTTATCATTATTTTTGAGATTTTTAAACCTTAATGGCTCCCTTGGTTCAATGCTTTGCTGCTTGATGGGTTCTTTGTATTTCTTTGCCACTTCAATTTGTTGCTCCGTTTCCCTTCCGAACTTTCCAATCCTTCCCTTTAAGGCAGATTTGTCCAACCTCTTCGCTTGGGGGATGGGTGGGGTATATTTGCATATTTTTCTCACTCTCAAGGTCCAATGAGCAATATTCAGAAAGCTAAGGTTTGGCACAACAATAAACTGAATTTCAAAAAAAAAGTTGAGGTTTAAGGAAAGAAACAATTGCTGAGCAAAAGTATAGCAATGTCATAGCAATAAATTGTTAAGTTAAAAAAAAAGAGTAATTAATAAAAGTGACCAGAGCGTGAGAGGGTCAGAGTGTGTGTCCAGCTCACTCCCGGTCTCAGGGTGCTCACTCACTTACTCTCACCCACTGTGAGTGGGTGTGCGTGTATGTGTTGGTGTGTGGTGCTGAGAGTGAGTGAGAAACCTGAGACTGGATGCAAGGCAGACCCACACTCACCCCCACACACTCAGTCACTCAGTCTCTTGCACTCCACCCCACACACTGGGCGGAATTTTCCCATCCCACCCGCAGCGGGTTTTGTGGCGGGTGGGAGCAGAGAATCCAGCGGCAGGAAAAAAATCGCAAATCCAGCATGAACGGGAGGGTCAGGAGGAGAGACCCAGACAACAGGGGCGACTCACCAGGCCTAGGATTTATCGTCCAAGAGTCTCCTATTTACAAATGAGTGAGAGGCAATGCTGTGCACGTCTGTGCTTGTCCCAAACTCTGGTACATTACATATGTCACATTCTTCATGAAGACCTGACGCCACGTGGAGTTGGAGGGTATCCCCTGCTAGTGGCTGTGAAGGTGACCGCTACACTCAATTTCTTGCTCTCTGGTTCTTTCCGAGGATCAATAGAGGACCTGTGCGGCATCTCTCAGTCCGCAACACATCGAGGGATAAAGGAGGTCTCAGATGCCCTTTACAGAAAGGCCCATCATTAGGTCAGGTTTGCTGTGGACAAAGATAGCCAGGCTGCAAGATTCCCCGGCTTCGCCGTCATCTCAGGCTTTCCAAGAGCCCAGGGTGCAGTAGACTGCACCCATGTGGCTAATCGGGCTCCATGGCTAATGTTTGTTAACCACAAGAGCTATCATTCCAACAATGTACAACTGGTGGGTGATCACCAGAAGCACATACTGCACACGTTTGTGCATAGTCCCCTGGGAGTTGCCATGACTTCTACATCCTGAGTCACTCCCAGGTGCCTGAGATTTTCAAGGGGTCATTAAGTCTGCATGGATGGCGGCCTGGGAATAAGGGGCACCCACTGAAATGCTGGCTGATGACACCAGTTATTCACCTTCAGAGTCATTCCGAGGAGAGGTACAACCCTGCTCACAGCTCCACACGCTCCCTTATAGAGCAGACCATAGGGCTTCTGAAGATGCGTTTCAGATGTTTGGACCACTCAGGTGGCTCTCTACAATACACTCCCGACAGGGTTTCCCACATCATCACAGTGTGATGCGCCCTTCACAATCTGGCAATGCAAATAGGGGAACCCCCTGCCAGAGGATAAATGAGAGGAGGAAGAGACCTTATTGGAAGATGATGATCCAGAGGCCCAGGAACCTCAGGAGGCCCTCAGGGTCAGTATGAGTGTGATCACGCAATGGAGGCAGGAAGGCATGGGAGACGTGCCCGTGATATATTAAGACTTGAAGCCGTTGCCGCCATCCAGTGATACAAACATTGCTGCAGCTGAGATGTGGACATACCGGAGGATCTCCTCATCCCATACATGTCTTTTCCTCTGCCACTACCACTGAGGAGATACAAATGCCGCTAGGATATCAATGCTAATGAGCTACCTTCGCTCAATGGTGTTCCTTGAGGAAGAAGGGTTAGAAACACTTACATCACACACTTCCAGCCACTCAGTCTCTCACACTCCCACACACACTCAGTCACTCACTCTCACTCCCCCACACACTCAGTCACTCACTCTCACCCCCCCCATACACTCAGTCACTCACTCTCACTCCCCCACACACTTAGTCACTCACTCTCACTCCCCCACACACTTAGTCACTCACTCTCACTCCCCCATACACTTAGTCACTCACTCTCACTCCCCCCACATGCTCAGTCACTCACTCTCACTCCCCCACACACTTAGTCATTCCCTCTCACTCCCCCACATGCTCAGTCACTCACTCTCACACCCCCACATACTTAGTCACTCACTCTCACTCCCCCCACACACTCACAGACACATTCTCTCACACTCCCCCACACACTTAGTCACTCACTCTCACTCCCCCCCACACGCTCAGTCACTCACGCTTACTCCCCCACACGCTCAGTCACTCACTCTCACTCCCCCCACACACTTAGTCACTCACTCTCACTCCCCCCACATGCTCAGTCACTCACTCTCACTCCCCCCACACACTTGGTCACTCACTCTCACTCCCCCCACATGCTCAGTCACTCACTCTCACTCCCCCCACACACTTAGTCACTCACTGTCACTCCCCCCACATGCTCAGTCACTCACTCTCGCTCCCCCCACACACTTAGTCACTCACTCTCACTCCCCCCACATGCTCAGTCACTCACTCTCACTCCCCCCACACACTTAGTCACTCACTCTCACTCCCCCCACACACTTAGTCACTCACTCTCACTCTCCCCACAAGCTCAGTCACTCACTCTCACTCCCTCCACATGCTCAGTCACTCACTCTCACTCCCTCCACATGCTCAGTCACTCACTCTCACTCCCCCCACACGCTCAGTCACTCACTCTCACTCCCTCCACATGCTCAATCACTCACTCTCACTCCCTCCACATGCTCAGTCACTCACTCTCACTCCCTCCACATGCTCAGTCACTCACTCTCACTCCCTCCACATGCTCAGTCACTCATTCTCACTCTCCCCCATACGCTCAGTCACTCACTCTCACTCCCTCCACATGCTCAGTCACTCATTCTCACTCTCCCCCATACGCTCAGTCACTCACTCTCACTCCCTCCACATGCTCAGTCACTCACTCTCACTCCCCCCCCACATGCTCAGTCACTCACTCTCACTCCCCCCACACACTCACAGGCACACTCTCTTGCTCCCACACACACTCACAGATACATTCTCTCGCACTCCCCCACACATGCTCAGTCACTCACTCTCCCTCCCCCCACACACTCACATTCACAGACACACACACACTCTCAGATACACACATGCACAGGAACACTCTCTCACTCCCACACATTCACAGACATAGGGCAGAATTTTGCCGTTGGCGAGCGATCTCGGCGATGGTGGGTGGGGGCAGACGAGAAGCTGACGTCCGCCTGCGATCGGGACTGGACCGCGATTTCACCCTTGTGGGCCAATAGAGGGCGAGCGGGCCGGGCGCGAGTGAGCACTGCATAAACCCCCTGAGGCACGGAGCTGCCTCAGGGAGATAAAGCGTTTTTAAAAAAGAAAATGAAGAAAATAAAAATGTAATAAAACATGTCCCCTCATGTGACTCTGTTGCATGAGCAGGGACATGTTATGAATTAAATTTCAAAGCTTTTACTTTATTATTATTTGCTTTTGGAAACATCATCCCGCCCGTGGATGAGGTTTCCAAAAAAATGCAAAGGCTGCTTGGCCTCTTGGCCTGCCCACCAACTGTTAGGAAGCCCCACCTACCATCCACCCATTGTACGCAGGGGCAAAGTTCACCCTGGTAAATGAAGTGACCTTTGATTTATTTCTGCCTTGAAAATGCCTGGGCCTTCTGGCCTACTCTACTCCAAGTCTGTCAGGAGAAACGGACTGGTACTTTGCAAATGCCAGGTAGTGGTGGTGCCTGAATGGATTCAGGAAGGCCCCGTCCGGGATGGAATCTCTGTCCATCCTAAGTACACTTCCCCTGAATCAGAGCATTGACCTCCTGAACGATACGTGGGGCTCACCAGCGGGATTCAGGCTGTGGTTGGGGCCTGGGTCCCTGAAGATTGTGGGGGAAGGAGAAAAAAAAAATCAATCAATATTTTTAAATCGACACAATGGGCTGGATTTTCATTCTCAAGGCAGGTAATGGGAGTCGGGAAAATTCCCGGCTCGGACCGCCCACCTCGAGAAAAGGTGCCCACAAGGGCAGGATTTTCATTGTGGGGGTCGGGTACAAGATGCAGTCGGGCCAGTCGACCCAGGAAAAAGCTTGGAGGCAGCCACAGGAACTGCTGCGTGCGGAGCTGGGCTGCAGGACTTTGTCCCAGTTATAATAAAAACAGAAACACTCTCCAACCCCCACCCCTCACACTACTTCACCCCACACACTCCCCATGCCCCATCTCTGCTGCCTCATGCCCCCCCATCCACCCCCCTATGGCCTTTCATGCCCCCATGCCAAAGTATGCCCCCATCCACCCCTTTGGCCCTTTGTGCCCTCCATGCCAAGGTATTCCCCCACGCCAAACAAATTCCCCCAAACAAATTCTATGGCCCCTCGTGCCCGGTCATGACTTCTCCATCACAAACAAAAACAGAAGATGCTGGAAAAACTCAGCAGGTCTAGCAGCGCCTGTGGCTCTAAGAAGAGTCACACGGACTCGAAACGTTAACTCTGTTTCTCTCTCCACAGATCCTGCCAGACCTGCTGAGTTTTTCCAGCATTTTCTGTTTTTGTTTCAGATTTCCAGCATCCGCAGTATTTTGCTTTTGTCGTGACTTCTCCATGTCCATTCACTCACGAAAGATTGTATAGAAGCAACTGACCCTAAAGGTACAGCGGGATGTGTGAAAACAAGCTTTTAAAAAACGTACACGCATTGATAACTTCCCACTTTTAGTAGGCAAATGGATTTCTGGGTTCTCGGCCAAGCATACATAATGAGTGGAGACAATACATGCTAAATGGTCCCATTTTAAAGGGGATGCAGGAGCAGAGAGATTGGGATGTTTGTACATAAATATTTGAAGGTGGCATGACAGGCTAATAAAGCTTAAGGGATCTTGGGCTTTAGAGAGCCATAGAGTACAAAAGCCAGGAAGTAATGCAGAACCATTGTAAAAAGTTCATTTGTCATTATTCTCCTTGAAGCAAAGAAGGTAAAGAGGCAATTTTCTAGAGGTGTTTTAAAGCATGAAGGGTATACATAGAATAAATAAAGGGCAACTGTTATGAATGGCTAAATGGTCACAATGAGTGATTAGAATGTGGAAAGGATTGCCTGGCTAGGTAATGGAAACAGATTCAATCGTAGGGAATTGGATAAATAATGAAAGAGAAAAAACTGCACAGGTACGGGGAAAGATCACAGGAGTGCAGCCACCTGGATTGCTTGTTGAAAAAGTTGCTGCCGATTTGATAGACTAAATGGCCTCCTTCTGTGCAATACTATTCTATATACATGATATATAAAGAAAACTAGGAAGTTTTCTTCCCAGCGTAATGGTTAATATTTATTCCTTAACCAAGACTAAAAACAGATGATGAAATTTGTTGGAATCTGGCCATTTGTTGACTGCTCTTTGTCGGCCTATGCTGATTGACAGCCAATTCACTGTATTATAATAGTGGCTACACTTCAAAAGTACTCATTTAGCTGTAATATACTTTGGGACATCCTGAAGCGCTATATAAATATAAGTTTTTTTTTAAATTGTTACACAGAAAACAGTTTATATATAGATAGATATGATAAGCAAAACAGGCATTAGATATGCTGTTGGGATTTTACATGGAGGTGATGTCTCCACCCACTGTCCGGAAAGTCAGGGGCAAACCCGCCTCAGTCATCCTGGAATTCAAGACTCAATCTTATGCTGTTTCCGCCCCTCTAAGGCAGGATGTCTCACCCCCAGGGAGTCTCACCCCCAAGGACTGCCTGCTAATCCGAGGGCCTGCAGCTCTTTGGTCCCAACAGCGTCACCAGCAGCAGTGACCACTTTTGGGACTGCGGAGTGTCCCAGAGCAGCAGCTATTGAGGAGGCCCAGAGTGCAGGTAAGTGGGGCTGGGGACCATTGTGGCCAATCAGGCAGTCCCTGGCAAGAGGGGAGGGGGCTGATCGCGACAGAAGCGAGGCCTCTTCCAGCGGAGGCAGCCCTTGCCGCTGGAGGGGGCCCCTCTATGCATCACAGGGCGCTTGATCAGGTGGGACCCCCCCACCCCCACCCAAAGCCTGCAGAGAGGCTACCAGGTTTTACTGGGTAGCCTCCCCAGGTGGCAGTGCCTACCTGCTGTGGGTAAAATACCGGTGGTGGCGGGAAGAAACCCTCAAGTGGTCATTAATTGGCCACTTAAAAACCTCAGTTGGCCTAAGGGCAGACGAGCCACCCACCACCTGCCTCACTGATGGTTAAATACCAGCGGAGGTGGCATGGCAATGGGCACAGCACCTCCTGCCATCCCACCCAATTTTACACCCCGCCATGGTTCCCAGCCTGCTCCCAGTGGGGTGATGTGGAGACATAATGAATATAGGGAGGCAGTGGTGTAGTGGTAATGTTACTGGCCTAGTAATTCAGAGACCCAGGCTATCACTCTGACGCCATGGGTTTAAATCCCACCAAGGCAGCAGGTAGAATTTACATTCAATTAATAAAATCTGGAATTGAAAGCTATCATTGATTGTTGTTTAAAAAAAAAACCTTTAGGGAAGGAAATCTGCCATCCTTACCTGGTCTGGCCTGCATGTGACTCCAGACCCACAGCAATGTGGTTGCCTCTGAAATAGCCTTGTAAGCCATTCAGTTCAAGGGGCAATTAAGGATGGGCAACTAATGCTGGCCTTGTCAGTAACACCTGCGTCCCATCAAAGAATAAAAACCACATGCATACATAGCAACATATTAATTTGCGATGTATTTGTTAACATTTCCCATGTGAACCTGATAGCGTTCATGTAATAAGTTTTACTAGCATCACCGCGAAGATCGAATACTACCAGAGTTTCCAGAGGCTAAGTTCCTTCCTAAGAGTATTCCAAAAGATGGCAAAACTATTAAAACTTTAAGAGTGAAGGTTGTTTCACTCCCCCAAACCAAAATTTATGTACTTTAAAATAGTATTTTATGAAACATTATGTTCGTAATTGATGTTAGGGGCCTAGAGAGTATTTTCCACAATGTAAAATGTAGGAATGACTGCTGAAATCATAGTCTAGATTCCAGCAAACGTACCAATTCACAGAAAGTGTAATCCAGAACTCAGCAACAAATTCTATGGAGACCATAGTCTGGAACTCAGGAATATATCTTTGTAGAGAGTACAGTTCAGAACCAAGGGACACACCTGTGCAGAGAATACAGTCCAGAAGCCAGGAATATATAGCTGTGTAAACAGCATTTTACTGAGTCTGCGGTAATTGTCTGCATTTTAAAAATGCTCAGAAAATGGAAAATGTCAATCGTGTTTATTTTGGCTGCAGTATAGAGACCCTATGCAGTTCCTACAGAATGTTTTCATGTCTGATAAGGATCAATGGTTTTTAAGAGGAAACATTTGTCTTTGATTTTATCTGTGTTTGACTATAGAATGTCGATTCATCACATCCTACTTAAGGACTACGTATTTATTTAAGCATAGAACACAATTTCATATACATAGATGGTGATAAATTAATCACAGTTCCAGAGACTCTATCAAAACTATCAAATCTCTTTGAAACACAAAGCAGCTACAACTTTGTTTCTGATGGTAAGGAGCTGAATTGATATTTGTGATATGGGGAGGTTGGAGTGATTGAATAATTCATTGTAAATATATGGGAGTAAATCTGTAAATATTGAGGAATTAAATCAGCCATTGTAAATATTGAGGGATGGAATTGTAATATGGGGACAGTCAACCATTGTAATGTAGGGGGACTGAATCATTGATTGTAACACAGGGGTTAATTGTAATATAGGATCATGTACCAGTAATTGTAATATGGGAATTTAACTGTAATATGGGGCACTGAATCAATTGTTGTATTATCGAAAAGCAGAATACTGCGGATGCTGGAAACCTAAAATAAAAACTGAAGCTGCTAGAAATGCTCCGCAGGTTATGGCAGCATCATCGACCTGAAATATTAACTCTGATTCTCTCCACAAATGCTGCCGTAACCTGCTGAGCAATTCCGGCATTTTCAGTTTCTGTTTCAATTATTGTAAAATGACGGGTTAATGATTTGATATAGTATGGTGGGTGGGCGGGGAGAACTGAATTGTCCATGCAAGAAGAAAAGAACCGAGTCAATCAGAGTAATACCGGGAGTGCTGCAAATCACTTGGTGTAACAGGGAAGAATAGAACTAGTTACTATAGTGTTAGAGGGAGATTATATGTAAAATTGGATAATTCAATTGCCCTTGAAAATAGGATTGCATTGCATGATCAACCCATGTCCATTCAAAGCTACACAGGCAGCATGCAAATTGGGTGCTGCCTGCTAATTATGATAGTGGCATGTAGCCCAGCTCTAAATGTGCTACTGAGTGGCTGCATGCCTCAAAAGGGGGTCCAAACTTGTGCGACGCTAGCACCACTTAAAGACAGCCTGCATTACTTAAAACCAGAACGCAGCTCTTAGAGGGGATCAGCTGCTTGAACTGTTTCTGAAAGTCAGTCTGCGTAGGAAGATGATTGAAAATGCTGCTACAGGGCAGATAGTGTGCTCCAAGGTTCTCTGATGCAGCACTGAATGCTTTACTGCAGAAGTTGGACAGGAGAGAGAGCTCCTCTTCCCACGGTGAGTCAACAAGCCTTCCAGACAAACTGTCAGAACACAAGAGGAGCAGATAGCTGTGCAGCTCAATACAAGCAGTCTAGCCCGAGGACCTGGACACAGTGCAGGAAGAAGTTTGATGACCTTACACGAGTGGTCAAGGTCAGCGAATGCATCTTCAAATGCCATATCCTTACAAACCAATCAATAGCCTCACACATTGCTCCATTCACTTGTCCTCTTCACAAACTTAACAACATGTTCCATCAAGCAACCTTACATTGATTGTTTTACCGCACCTCCACACACTGAGCACTACTGCAAGCCTCATACCCACATACTGCAGCTTGTGCACACTGCCAGCTATGGAACCATGGCAGCCACATCACCCAACATATTGCAATGCATTCAGTGATACCTTCTAACTTACAGAACAAGGTGGCACATAACCGCTGGCAGCAGCATCTAATCGACAGGGGACGGGCACAGCTGCATTCCCTTGCATCCATGGAGAAGATGGTGTTTGCCAGTATTGGAATGGCCATGATTGTTTTGTCAGCTGTAGGTCTGAAACCAGTGAAGATGAGTGTATGTTCTTACCTAATCATCCTCCTCACTTACCACTTCCCCCTCATCCCACAATTTTTTCTGACTTACAAACTGCAAATGGTATAAACATGCACCTCTTGCTTTTTGCCCACCACCCTGCACCACAACTCTACCCTAGTGCCTTTTTCTTTTCAAATACCCAAGTATTGCCACCTGATCAATCACTACTGCTGGGGTCTGAAATGCAAGAAGTGCAGGAAGAGCAGGAGACTGATGATGAAGAAACATCGTGATTTAATCTCACTCTTCCAGCCACCAGCTCAGATACCAGCACGGCGCGAATGTTAGAGGGTAGCATAGAGACAAGATCTGATCACTGGTGAGTCACTGGGCATGATTGGCCTGTACCCAGGGTTGGGAAAAGGGTAGCACAGGTGCCACCTTGCCAGAGATTGAAGTTGCACACGGTTTCTGCTATTCAGGACTCAGAAGAGGACTTTGATGGGTATGCACAATGATATGCTTGGTGCATTGATGGCCTGCCAAAAAGCTTGCTATCATGTCAAGGAGCGTGGAAGAGTCTAGCACCAACTTGGCACAGGACTGTGCACAGAGCTTGGAGCCCACTCTTTCCAGCATGGGCGTGTTAGCCAATCCTATGACAGCACTTGTAGATCTAATCATGATGCAGTGTCTAATGGCTGATGTCTCATTTTCCATGGCAGTACAAGCAAGAGGTGGCCAACATCTGAGGGCTGTATTGGAAATTCAGACTGAGAACATGAAACCTCAGCTTGTTGCTATGGAGGCTCAGACTGGCTGTGGATATCAGTGTTCCAAAGGGTTTGCAGGTTCTCATTGCAGTCCAGCAATCTGCCCTCCAACAAGTTACTAGGATTGCTGAGGAGCTGCCCTGAGGGGCAGGCTGTGGCTCCATGGAGGTTTGAACTGCTACCCTCTCTCTCAAGATAATAACATTTGTCCACCCACCACTGCCACTCTGCTAATGCCCTTGCTGTTGCCTGTCAGCCAGCCAACCCAGAGTGTTGGAAGAGTAGGAATAAACGGGTCTGAACAAAGAGTAGGAATAAACGGGTCTTTTCCCGAATGGCAGGCAGTGACTAGTGGGGTACTGCAGGGATCGGTGCTGGGACCCCAGCTATTCACAATATATATATTAATGATTTAGATGAGGGAACTAAATGTAATATCTCCAAATTTGCAGATGACGCAAAGCTGGGTGGGAGGGTGAGCTGTGAGGAGGATGCAGAGATGCTTCAGTGTGATTTGGACAAGCTGAGTGAGTGGGCAAATGCCCAGCAGATGCAGTATAATGTGGATAAATGTGAGGTTATCCACTTTGGTAGCAAAAACAGGAAGGCAGATTATTATCTGAATGGCTATAAATTGAGAGAGGGGAATGTGCAACGAGACCTGGGTGTCCTCGCACACCCAGTCGCTGAAGGTAAGCATGCAAGTGCAAAAGGTGGCAAAGAAGGCAAATGGTATGTTGGCCTTCATAGTGAGAGGATTTGAGTACAGGAGCAGGGATGTCTTGCTGCAATTATACAGGGCTTGGTGAGGCCACACCTGGAATACTGTGTGCAGTTTTGGTCTCCTTATCTGAAGAAGGATGTTCTTTCTATAGAGGGAGTGCAGTGAAGGTTTACCAGATTGATTCCTGGAATGGCAGGACTGACATATGAGGAGAGATTGAGTCGGTTCGGATTATATTCGCTGGAGTTCAGAAGAATAAGGGAGGATCTCATAGAAACCTGTAAAATTCTAACAGGACTAGACAGGGTAGATGCAGGAAGGATGTTCCCAATGGTGGGGGAGTCCAGAACCAGGGGTCACAGTCTGAGGATACGGGGTAGACCATTTAGGACTGAGATGAGGAGAAATTTCTTCACCCAGAGTGTGGTGAGCCTGTGGAATTCGCTACCACAAAAAGTAGTTGAAGCCAAAACATTGTATGTTTTCAAGAAGGAGTTAGATATAGCTCTTGGGGCGAAAGGGATCAAAGGATATGGGGAGAAAGTGGGAGCAGGCTAATGAGTTGGATGATCAGCCATGATCATAATGAATGGCGGAACAGGCTCGAAGGGCCAAATGGCCTACTCCTGCTCCTATTTTCTATGTTTCTATGTTGCCACCCATGCCAAGGTGGTGCAGTCCAAATCCAGGCCTTCTGAGCCTAGAGTTACTCAAGGGCATCCTGCAAGCCCATCTGTGGTCTCCCCCACTGAAAGTCAGCAGGTCCTCCGCCAGCCATCCTGCAGTCACTGTGATAGCACTGCATAGGAACACCAGGATAGGCATTAAGGGAATGCACAAGGATGAATAATTGACTTTTATATGCAATATTGGACGGTTAATTTGATAAAGTTGGTTTGGAATGGTTGCTGTGATGATCAGTGACAGAGGAAAGATTGTTATAGAATGGGAATTTGGGGTTGTGTTCAGTAGAATTATAGTTGCATGAGGTGGTCACAGACAGTTTGGCCAAGAAAGGGGATGTGTTAGCTACTTCCTCCATTCCTCTTCCTCTTCCCCTTCATTCTCCTCTTCCTCCTTTGCCTACTCCTCCTGCTGCTTACCATACCCCTGTGCTCTCATGATGGCATTATGCTGGATGATAGATCGGGACACATGATCTGACCAGTACTGCAGGGATCTTATAGAATAGTGGAATTTCCAGGCAGCAAAACCATTGCTCAAGCACCCTAATGATGTGCACCATGATGTTTCATGTGGTAACATGGTTCTCAAAGTACACATGCAGGCCACATGTGGTTGGCTTGTTCAGCAGAATCATGAGAGATGTGGACAACCCAAGTCACCCAGCAGCCACCCTCTGGTTCAACTTGATGGCTCAATTAATAAGGAACCAGCAGATTGGAGCAGAATAAATGCATCATGACTGCTGTTATGATTGTGGACATTCACCTCCATGATGTCCTGAGCATGGTCACACACCAATTTCACATTCAGTGAGTGGAAGCCTTTGCAGTTGAAATACATCTCTGCATTCAGATTCAGATTCAGCACCTGCAAAGCCCTGTGTGTGCCGTCAATGGCATCCTGCACCTTGGAGATTCCATATCCTAACAAAGCCATGTGGATGCTAATCCTGTTTTTCTTAGAGAGAAGGCAATGTACTCACATCATTTGGCATAAAGACTGTCAGTAAGCTCCCTTATACAGTAGTGGACAGCAAACTGGGAGATGTTTACAGATATTGCCTGCTCAAGCCTGGAAGGATCCTGAAGCAATGAAATTCAGGGCCATAGTCACCTTCACAGCCACTGCCAGCACCATCTATGCCCTGCTCTGAGGCTGCAGGCCTGGTTCCAGATTTCCATGAGCAATTCCTTCATAAAACAGATGCGGCCCACACACACTGTTCCTGGCTTAGGTTGAAATAAGAGAAATGCTTCCAGAAGACCGTGGGTGGATCAAGCCTCCTTCAGTGAGCTCTTCTCCCTCTCTTTTCCTTCCATTTGCAAGATGCTTGTTCTCTGCTGTGTAGTCTCTGTTCAATCTCCCTCTCATGTTGTAGATTAAGGGGGATGGTAACTATTACACCCATGACTAAGAGCAAATGATCTGACCAGAACCCTTGAAGTCAGAACCAAGGGATTTTGCACATACATCATCATTGGATGTTGATTTCACCAACTTTAAACAGCTCTGCAAACCATCAAGCATTTCTACAAACTCAAACAGAATCAGTAGAAATTAATCAGCAACTACCCTAATAGTTGATGATTTCTTTATGTGGAGTTGGTGGGCAGGGTCCTTACTCTTGCTGAACACATGTCTAGTTGTGCATGTTAAGAGAGGGTGTTAGCCGGAGCACTGAGGTCCAAAATGGGCAGCGTTGGCATCAAATCAGCGTTACAGGCTGACTGCCTAGTTGACATACTTCCGATGCACGCTCCTAACAGCCATGCTACTGACCTCCCCAAAATGACAGCCGGCATGGGTTGTGCCACGGGTGTGTGCACAAAATGCAGATGCCATTTTGGTACCAAAGTGGCAGCTGTAGCACCAAAACTACAGGTGCCACAGAATCAAATTTTGTGAAACTTTAGTTTATACTCATTAATGTTAGTTATATAAGTGAATATGTAAGCAGAATCTCCTTAGAGCTGACAGCACTGTAAAATGATATACCCAGTGATGGTAATTTGGAACCAGCAATCTTAGAGTCAGTAATCCAATACTTTAAGCAGTAAAGCCTACAATACTCCAGGCACCATTAATTATTGACCAGCCAATGGTGGCGTAGTCCTCTCTCTGGGGCCTGGGATCCTTCCTGTTTGGCTCCAGATAACACTGTCAGGAGAGGTGATCCTAACTGGACTTGCAGTAGGAAGCTTGCCAGTATTTTATGCTTGTAAGCTAAGCAATTTTAGCTGAGTAAAGTCTAGCATTACCCTTGCACACTAAGCCTTGGATCTCCTAAAATGCTTTAAGCTCCTTGGATTTGGGTAAATTGGATATATCCATGGAGAGAGAGTGTGCACTCTGTATTCATCAAGCAGAAAGTTTGCATGTACTGTATACATATCCAAATAGCACGGTTTGGAGATTCTTAAACATAATACTGGGCTGCCACACAAGTCAAATGCCTGGCTGATCAAAAAAAAAATACAAATCGTTCTAAACAACATTATCAAAATGTTTCAACTGGTGATATTTTAAGTCCAATGGTGACCAATTTATTTTAAAGGGATATTGCTAATGTTAAAATCTAGTGCTATGAATCTCACAGTTTTTATGTCAAGTAGATATCTACTTTGTAGTCATTTTACATGGACATCCTATTCAGAACCACTGTAAAAAAAATAGAAACCTCAATGTCATGCATTCTAATAGATGTCTCCAATGTTTCCTTCAGCTCCTGTGCTCAACCGTGCAGAAGGCACTTTATGAGGAGGAAGAGCGTGTGCGGAAGCTCTCCCAGCAAGTCAGATCTCTTGAAAAGGCCAACAATCACCTGCGTGAGAAGGTGAAGAGGATTAAGCGCTCCCTTCGGCAAGTGAAAAAAGAGAGCAAGAGAGAAGCAATACTCATGAAGCAGATCCTGCAGAAGGAACAGAACAAGGAGAGAGGAAAGTTGAATGCCAAACAGGACACTGGCAAACAGATCCTGAAGAAACCAGTCAAGAAACCAGTCAGCCATAAACTGTAATGTTGCAGATTCATTTGTAATAGTCTATAAATCAGAGATGTAATGCTTCCCTTACCAAGTGGGAACATGAGACATGTGGAAAGTGCCTACACCACAGTGGCTAACCATTCCCAATAACACTATAGTGCAGTGAGATAGAAAACAATAAGTGTGTTATTTGGCTTTCAGTTGCATTGTATTATTTGAGCATTTTAAATCAACTTTTTGTTTTTAGTTAACACTTGTAGGAGTCTTAAGTGAAAATAGTTTGGAACAGGATGAAGGAGGCATGGGTCCCACAGCAAAAAAAATAGAAAAAGCTTTCTTACAATCATCACTAAATTGGCAATCTCACTCAGAAAAACAGCATAAGCTGTTCATGATGTACTGAGGCTGGGAAAAAGTGTTTTATTGGTAAAAGGAACTCTACTCTGTGTTGTTTATAATGTACCAACTGTTGGAGTACTTAATGCAGGCATTTGGTTTAAAAAGGAAAAAAATATCCTTTTTCCTAGTATTGATTTCCCTCACTAAGCAAAAATCATTGCGTATTAAATACATAAATGTATTTTCCAATCTCTTGTTGTGATTGAAGTGGCCATTCTGTAAGTGAATAGTAAAGCTCAAAAGCATTTTAAATTGGAGAAAAAATCATAAACATCATGTCTTAAAACATAAAGGATTGGCAACAGCATTCCACATAAATCATTTCAGTTTGTATCTTGCAGTTCATCACATATCCTGAACTCCTTCAGTACATTAAAACATCATCTTTCTGCTATTCTGTACCCAATACCACATTAGTTGCCTATTATTTTCCATGTAACTCGCCACTGTAGAACTGGTGACTAAAGTCTGGGGACCTGGTTTCAACTTTATGCAAGTTTAAAAAAGTGAGTTAAAATCTTGCCCTATGAGTGAGAAAATGGCCTGGTCAGAATTCTCTAACCATGGTCAAAGCCTCTCAGTCATTAAAGACTTCACTGATACCCTGTAGTGGAATTGGTAATTACAAGTCAAGCAATTTGATTCAAGTCCATTTGAAGCTTATTATACCTGCTCCCTGTCCCCAAATGCAGTCAGTTAACTTGAATCACCATTACCAGCAATCCATTGAACTGTGTTCAGATGACACTGTTGTGGTTGCTTTAGACTAGATTAGGTAGGTTGCTTCCTGTCATAACCACTTTTCATCTTTGTGCTTATAATGCTTTATTTTTTTATTAATTCTTTGCTTGGCCAGAGCAGATTTATCTGGTTTAGTTTATTTTTGTTTAAGGATTTATAGTTTAGATGGAAAATACTGCAGTTTATATAGAACTCCTGGAGCTTGGCCACTTTGGCAGCTGGGGGAATGGAGGTGGGAGGGGTGGTGGAGTGCGTGGAGAGGGTGATCTTAAATTGCAATCGCTATTCCTGGAGCTCAGTAATTCTTCGGAGGAATTCTCATGCTGATTCCTCATTGAATTTATAATTTTCTGTGGGGAGGGTGTGTATTCAGTAACTTGCAGGAGAGGTTATAGTGTGGTGGTTACTCTGAGCTTATTTGGCTAATTTGGGAGGAGTTAGTTCCTGTTAGTTTAAGGGAGAACCACGCAATTACATCTCACCTTTAAGAAAATGGTTAGCAAGCTTTTTCATTTAATTACAAGCACAGTGACATAAATCACAGTGAAATAACCATGAAATGAACAGAAAGATCCTGATGGACCTTTGTAACAAAGTATTTGTGTTAGAATTTCCATTGATATACTGACTTGTTGTAATTGATGTATAAGTACCACTGACATGTAATAAGCAATCTCAGTGTGTACACAAATGTAGATTTGTTACTGATTATTAAGCAAAAGGATCTGGATCCAAGTATTAATAAAACAGTTCTCACCTTTTCTAGCTTCTTGGTTTCACGGTCTACTTTCTTATTCAACAGCACAACTTAAACCAAGAATATAGGAGAAGGCAACTAAGGACATATGTATGGCAGTGGTTCATTGTTAACTACAATGGCACCATAGTATAATAGGAATGATAGGACACCCATTCCTCAAACCGTGAGCTTATAGTCTCAACTGTATGATCTCAAAGAAACATGAATGGAGACTGAATGCTGTCGCCACAGGGAGAAGGAAAGTAAACCCACTTGACCCGTTCCATGCCACCCTTTATGCCTTTCACACCAGCCTGTTGAGAGTACATCATATGTTTGCTTTCTCAGCTCGTGAAAGACCTTATGGAAAAATGCGAGTAGCTAATAAAATCAGATCCCAAACAAAACCAAAATAAGCAAGTGGATTGTGTCATTTCAATGCTGCTGCAAAATGCTTGTGCTACTCTACTAAAATTGTGGTAGCTTTTAATAAAAGCAAAATACCACAGATGCTGGAAATCTGAAATAAAAACAGAAAATGCTGGAAAAACTCAGCTGTTTTGGCAACATCTGGAGAGAGCAATAGACTTGGAATAAGCTGTTTAACTTATCTGTGTTAAAGGGGCCGTAGCTTCCGACTAGCATCGGAAAGTGCTGGCCTGCAGGAGTTAGAAGAAATAAATGCACACTTGCCTGGTCTTGAAAACTGCATTGTCATTTCTGCTTGGGGCCTGCATCGAAAGAAACCTCGCAGGCTCCTGTGGAGTCTAGGTCCAGTGCATTCAAGAAGGCCACGCCTCCTTTTTTACTTGCTGTCAGGGAGCAGGTAAATATAAAGGACCAGGGAAACTGACAGGCCAGGCTAAGGTAAGTGTCTACTGTAAGTAGATAGGGTTTGGGGAGGTCCGGAGGTCAGGGGTGTCCAGAGGTCGAGGGTTCTGGGGCGGAAGAGGTCAATGGGTGGGGGGGAGAGAGGTCAGGGGGGGAAGAGGTTAGAGGCGGAAGGGCAGGAAGAGGTTGGGGGAAGAGGGTAGAGATTGGAGGGGAAGGGGGTAAGAGGTCAGGGGGAGAGAGGTCCAGGGGGGAAGAGGTCAGGGAGGGAAGAGGTCAGGGGGGGAAGAGGTCATGGGGGGTGCTTGTTGGGGGTGTCCAGAGATCGGTGGGGGAGAGCAGGTCGTGGGGGAAAAGAGGTTGGGGGAGGAAGAGGTTGCGGGGAGACTTCAAAATGACTTCGTCTGTGAAGTCCTTTAGGATGCCCTGAGATCATGTAAAGCGCTACATAAATGCAAGCTAGTTCCTTCTTTCATTTTCTTTTCCTTTTTATTTTTCTTGTTATTTTATTGTCAAAACCTGCACAGATTCTAGCAAAATACCTCGGCCATCTTTGATATTCCAACTGAGCCTGCAAACAATTATTGTCCAGGATTACAAAGGGGAGGCAGAAATGGCAGCAATGCAAAGGTGGTTACTTGGGGGCTGGACATTCCCTGCCTGACCACTGTCTTCTGATCATCTCTATGAGGAGAATACTCACCAATATTGCGAACTGAGAGTGCAATAGCTTTTTAGTATGAAAGTGTTTTTCAGATTGGTAAACTGCTCATTCTGTCCTCCCCACATCCCTCCACATGTCAAAACCATGCATGTTTCCTGAAGAGAAAAATACTTTATATAGAGAGAAAGTTCCAAATCATATAATACAAACTATATTTTTACCTGCTCTTCTAATAGTCTAAGTATAAATCTGTGTAAATCAACCAGAGTAAATAAGTTTCATTACCTCTAAACTTGTGAACTGAGTCTTGGAATAGTACAAAATAATGCTCTTCTTATAGATCAGGGATGTTGATCCTGCTTATAGATTAGGGATGTTGTTAAGATGCCCCTATAAGGATGGCACCCAAATAATTTGCTCTTTACTCACGAAATGAGCAATTTGATTCCAGGTTGACTGATCCTAGATCCCAGAATGTAACAATTTGTCTCAAAGATTCCAACTTGCAAATTGAATGGAAAATAAGGGATAGATGGGGACAAGTCTTCCACATGAGCAAAAGAGCAAATTCTGAAACAATGATTCTCTGAAACAGAGGTCCTGCTGGGGTTTCTGATGTAAATGGAAGAGAGGAAGGAGGCTTTAGGAGTACATCCAGTGGTAGTGTGAGAAAGGACAAGTGGACATATCTAATTGTGCATGTTGAAAAGCACAATTATAAGAAGATGCAACATGAGAAAAGTAGAGGGAGGAGGGATGAAATGGCTCTCCTCTTTTTCCATTCATCATTTGACTGCAACAGGTTTTTTTCTAAAAAGGATATACTTGCCAATTCCATGAGTATTTAACTGTTTACATGCTATGACCATAAAAGACATGATCAGACAGGTTTTCTTGAGTTTTTTAAAAAGAGGGTAATCTTTATTATACTTAACCCTGTCAAAGGAAAAAAAACACTCTGACTTTCACACACACAAACTTCACACACGCAAATAGATTACAGAGTGGGAGGATAGATTAAGCAATGTAAAGTCGAGTAAAATTAAAGGGGTCGTTGGTAAATTGGGTGGCTTCAGGCTGAACTTGGCAGTCCTGCTGCTTTCGGTGGGCAGCGGTTTAAAGATGCAGATGGACAATTTATCTGCTCTTCCGGAGACAGCAGTGCTGGGTAGAGTTCTTTTTCAAAACCTCTGTCTGCCGCAGCTGGATACTCAAAATCAGCAGACAGGGTTCAAGGCTTGCAATAGAGAGAATGAGAGGGAAAACACTCAGGGTCTTGCTCCTTCAGCAACTCTGTTGCTTGTCCTGGTTTGAAGAAAAAACAGGTGCTTAAACACAAAGGGTTGGCTTGTCACTTGACTCTCTCTCCCTCCAACTGCCAAGTGACCCAAATATGGTCATACCTAGTGTATTCCAGGTGTAACTTGATTAGATCATGGCTGGACATTCCTCTCTCGGCCAAGGTTTTCTTCTGTTCATTCACGG
Organism: Cetorhinus maximus; assembly: GCF_964194155.1. Classification (NCBI taxonomy): domain Eukaryota; kingdom Metazoa; phylum Chordata; class Chondrichthyes; order Lamniformes; family Cetorhinidae; genus Cetorhinus; species Cetorhinus maximus. The sequence goes on along the minus strand of NC_135884.1, from coordinate 18,315,052 downwards.
GGTGTGCGCTGTGCTGGCTGGGCCAGCATTTATTGCCCATCCCTAGTTGCCCTTGAGAAGGTGGTGGTGAGCTGCCTTCTTAAACTGCTGCAGTCCATATGGTGTAGGTATACCCACAGTGCTGTTAGGAAGGGAGTTCCAGGATTTTGACCCAGCAACAATGAAGGAATGGCGATACATTTCCAAGTCAAGATGGTGAATGGCTTGGAGGGGAACTTCCAGGTGGTGGTGTCCCCATCTATCTGCTGCCCTTGCCCTTCTAGTTGGTAGTGGTTGTAGGTTTGGAAGGTACTGTCGAAGGAGCCTTGGTGAGTTCTTGCAGGACATCTTGTAGACAGTACACATTGTTCCCACTGTGCGTCAGTGGTGGAGTGAGTGAATGCTTGTGGATGGGATGCCAATCAAGCAGGCTGCTTTGTCCTGGATGGTGTAAAGCTTCTTGAATGTTGTTGGAGCTGCACTCATCCAGGCGAGTGGGAGTATTCCATCACACTCTTCACTAGTGCCTTGTAGATAGTGGACAGGCTTTGGGGAGTCAGGAGGTGAGTTAAATGTCACACGATTCCTAGCCTCTGACCTGTTCTAGTAGCCACAGTATTTATATGGCTAGTCCAGTTCAGTTTCTGCACAATAGTAACCCCCAGGATGTTGATAGTGAGGGATTCAGTGATGTTAATGCCATTGAACATCAAGGGACGGACGATGGTTAGATTCTCTTTTGTTGGAGATGGTCATTGCCTGGCACTTGTGTGGCATGAATGTTACTTGCCACTTGTCAGCCCAAGTCTGGATACTGTCCAGGTCTTGCTGCATTTAGACATGGACTACTTCATTATCTGAGGAGTCACGAATGGTGCTGAACTTTGTGCAATTATTAGCGAACATCCCCACTTCTGACCTTATGATGGAAGGAAGGTCATTAATGAAGCAGCTGAAGATGGTTGGGCCTAAGGCATTACCCTGAGGATCTCCTGCAGTGATGTCCTGGAGCTGAGATAATTGACCTCCAACAACCACATCCATCTTCCTTTGTGATAGGTATGACTCCAACCAGTGGACAGTTTTCCCCCTGATTCCCATTGACTCCACTTTTGCTAAGGCTCCTTGATGCCACACTCGGTCAAATGCTGCCTTGATGTCAAGGGCAGTCACTCTCACCTCACTTCGGGTGTTCAGCTCTTTTGACTATGTTTGAACCAAGGCTGTAATGAGGTCAGGAGCTGAGTGGTCCTGGTGGAACCGAAACTGGGCATCAGTGAGTAGGTTATTGCTAAGCAAGTGCCGCTTGAAGGCACTGTTGATGACCCCTTCCATCACTTTACTGATGATCAAGGGTAGACTGATGGGACGGTAATTGGCTGTGTTGGATTTGTCCTGCTTTTTGTGTACAGGACATACCTGGGCAGTTTTCCATATAGCCGGGTAGATGCCAGTGTTGTAGCTGTACTGAAATAACTTGGCTATGATCATGGCAAGCTCTTGAGCACAAGTCTTCAGTACTATTGCCGGAATGTTATCAGGGCCCATAGCCTTTGCAATATCCAATGCCCTCACCCATTTCTTGATATCATGAGGAGTGAATCGAATTGGCTGAAGACTGCATGTGTGATGCTGGGGACCTCCAGAGGAGGCCAAGATGGATCACCCACTCGGCACTTCTGACTGAAGATTGTAGCAAATGCTTCAGCCTTAAATTTTGCACTGATGTGCTGGGCTCCTCCATCATTGAGAATGGGGATATTTGTGGAGCCCCCTCCTCCAGTGAGTTGCTTAATTGTCCACTGTCATTCATGACTGGATGTGGCAGTACTGCAGAGTTTAGATCTGATCCATTGGTTGTGGGATCGCTTAGCTCTGTCTATCACTTTCTGCTTAAGCTGTTTGGCATGCAAATAGTCCTGTGTTATATCTTCACCAGGTTGACACTTCATTTTTAGGTATGCCTGGTGCGGTTCCTAGCATGCCCTCCTGCACTTTCATTGAACCAGGGTTGATCCCCTGGCTTGATAGTAATGGTAGAGTGGGGGGTATGCGGGGCCATGAGGTCACAGATTGTGTTCGAGTACAATTTTGCTGCTGCTGATGGCCCACAGCACCTCATGGATGCCCCGTCTTGACTTGCTGGACCCGTTTGAAATCTATCCCATTTAGCACAGTGGTAATGCCGCACAACACGATGGAGGGTATCCTCAACATGAAGGTGGGGCTTAGTCTCCACAACGACTGAGCGGCGGTCACTTCTACCAACACTGTCATGGACAGATGCGTCTGCGGCAGGCAAGTCGGTGAGGATGAGGTCAGGTGAGTTTTTCTCTCTTGTTGGTTCCCTCAACACCTGCCGCACACTCAGTCTAGCAGCTATGTCATTTAGAACTCAGCCAAATCGGTCAGTAGTGGTGCTACCGAGCCTCTCTTGGTGATGGACATTGAAATCCCCCACCCAGAGCATATTCTGAGCCCTTGCCACCCTCAGTACTTCCTCAAAGTGGTGTTCAACATGGAGGAGCACTAATTCATCATCTGAGAGAGGACGATACGTGGTAATCAGCAGGTGGTTTCCTTGCCCATGTTTGACCTGATGCCATGAGACTTCGTGGGGTCTGGAGTCGATGTTGAGGGCTCCCAGGGCAACTCCCTCCTGACTGTATACCACTGTGCTGCCACCTCTGCTGGGTCTGTCCTGCTGGTGGGACAGGACATACCCAGGGATGGTGATGGTGGTGTCTGGGGCATTATCTGTAAGGTATGATTCCATGAGGATGACAAGGTCAGGCTGTTGCTTGACTAGTCTGAGAGATAGCTGTCCCAATTTTGGCACTAGTCCCCAGGTGTTAGTAAGAAGGACTTTGCTGGGTCAACAGAGCTGAGATTGCCATTGTTGTTTCCGGTGCCTAGGTCGATGCCGGGTGGTCCGCCCAGTTTCATTGCCCAAGTGATTATGTCTAATGGTTTGTCTCATCCCAGTTGAGTATCCAAAAGATTGTCTGGATGCTTTGCTAACGGTACAGGAGATGGCCCCCATTCATACTCCTCCAAGGCCATTGACAGGTTGTCTAACTTTTACATTCTAAAGCTATTGAAATGGAGAGCGATGCAAATATGTAGCCATCTTTGACTGTGATCAGAAGTCACTGGATTGTGGCTTTAGTCATTTTTGAAAAAGGTCAATTAGGGGTTTCCAGTCAGTAAATATCAAAAAATGATTTTTGAAATAGAGCATGGTTTCACAGGATCAAAATCCAAGAAAAGGCAGAAATAGGATAACAAACGCTTTCTTATTTGCTGAGGTGGAATGCACCTGTATTGACATATATGATTTGTCCAGCATATAATGCTGGAAAGTACATTCAGCGGTCAAAGGTTTCAAGCAGAATAGCTGCCAGTATGTACATTCCTTGCAAAGGGGATGTGCTTAACTGTTGTATTAGCCCCTGTTTATAAACTATTCAATGTGGCTTATAATGGAATTTCTTCCCACATGTATTCATCTTAGAGCAATTTGCCATTGTGCTTGAGCTTCTATATATTCTGTCTATAAATTCCATTTTATCAGGGCTCCAGAAACCACTGAAAGATTTATTTGACAAAAGAATTAACTTCAGAGCCTGACCTTTCTTTTCATTAATCCTCTGAGGCCTGTGTAATCTCTACATCGATTCTATTCTAATGTCTTGCACCCAGGACATTTCTCCACAATCCTGCTGATTAGAACATTTGTTTTGCTTACTTGCATCCCGCAGGTTGCAAAATGTCACACCATAGGCTGATAAGTAAAAGGTGAATTGGAAAGCTAATAAATTATTATTAGGCAGCCTTTCCTTGTGCGAACATAAGGGAAAGGTTAGGAATCCTAACTGTTGTTCCTGTACCAGGCTTCCATGGACTTGAGCACATAATCTAAGTTGACACTTCAATGCATTGATAAGAGTGCTGCACTATTGGAATTTCAGTCTTTTATAGAAGATGTTAAACTGAGGGCCCGACTGCCTGTTTAATGTAAAAGATGTAAAAGGTCCCAAGGAGCTATTCGACGAAGAGCAAGGAGTTCTACCAGTCTCCAGACCAATATTTATCCCTCAAACAGCACCATAGAAATCATAGGCCGGGAATTTCCGCTCCCATTTGCGGCGGGCGTCATAGTGGGAGGGAGCGGAAAATATCGGAAGATCCCAAAAATTGGTCACGTCATTGTAAAACCAGTTTGCGATCATCTGCTCCACCCATCAATGGCGGGCCGCATTTCCTGCTGTCGAACGTCAGGAACCTAATTTCAATACTTTAGCATCTCATTATAAGCCCTGCTTGCCAGAATCAACCCCCCCCCCCCACGCTGGTTTGTGAGCTCACATCGGCGTGATTGCACATGGACGTCTTTCACAACAGTACATAAGCACATGCACCTGGTGACCTGCACTTTGCTCGGGACTTCAAGGGTCGTTTACCCACCTTGCTTCTGGCAGCACTTATGGTCATCAGCGCCAGGGTTCGCAGGCAACACCACTTTGCTTTTACGGGGTGGGGGGGTCAAGGGCAGGTCTCTACCTACCAGATCAGCAGTAAGGCGGGGATGGCTTTTCAACAGTTGCAGGGCTAGGGCTTGCTTGGGGAAGTGGGGTATCCAGGGTATGTGGGCAGGCTCATGTTGTTCTGTGCAAGTGGCCTCAATATGGTGAGGGCTGAGGAAGCAGTCTCCAGAGAAGGTGAGGCCAGATGGAGATATGAGGGTGTGTGAGAGGGAGTGAGTGGTGATGTCCCTTGAGCTGGTAGTGAGTGAGATGCCAGTGAATGTGTGATGGCCTTGTGAGTGTGTGAGTTTAGGTTGCCATACACTGGTGGCATGAATGAGATCATTCATCCTCTTTCTGCACTGGATGGCCAACCTCTTCTGTGCAGCATTGGCGCTGACCACCACTGCCACCGCCTCCCAAGCCAGAGTGGTGAGATTTCTGGACCTCCTATGACCAGAGTGGGGGTAGAGGCCACCACAGCAGGACTCCAAAGGACATTCCAGGGATGGGTCACTGAACTCTTCTTGGTTTTTGGGGCCATGTCTTCGCTGGAGCATACCTGGGCTGCAAGCATTGAGAACTGTGTTCAGAACTGCAGTTTAGATGTGGCACCTGGAGTGAGGAAACAGTGGATACTGGTGGAGGCACTATGGTGATTGGTGAGCATACTTTTAAATACCCGAATCATGGAGAACATAAGCTGAATTTGGAAGAGACTGATGACAAATTAAAAACTTACACAGGAGAAGGCATACAAGTCAAGGGCATATGTAACGTCACAGTACACTACAGAGGTCAAACAGTGAGATTACCCTTGATGGTGGTGGCAGGCAGAGGACTAAGCACACAAGCTAAAACTGACGGAGGGAAATCAACCTTGATTTCTCACAGAGATTCCAAAAGAAAAGTGAAAACCTGCCGAAAGACCTTCACACACGACCAGTTTCCCTCCTCTCTAAGTATGCACCTCTGGAAAAGTATGAAGAGAAACAGGAAAAGTTCTGCACTTCTCTAAGTAAAATGAAGGATGAGTTGGCAGAGAAGGCTCGACAGTGCTTAATATTCCATCAGGCAGTACACCAGTGCAAAAAAGAGATGGGAGAGCTGAAAAATCAACGACATGAAACCAAAGAGGCTTTGGAAACAAAAGTCACAGAATTTTCTAAGAAGCAAACAGATGATGAAATTCTGGAAAACTCAACCACTGAGTTCACTCAAGTGGAGCTTACATCTGAGGTTAGTCTGGCCAATATGGAAGTCGAAAAGAAGCCGGGGAATAAAGTCAGCATTGAAGGAAGACACAGAAGCACAAATAATTCCGTTGATCTTGGCAGTGTATGCATATACTTTTATTCACAGACCCGGAAGTCAAATTGCAAATGCAGATGCACGCAGTTGTTTACTCTTGCAAGTAAAAGATGAGGATGTTCTAATTCCTCAGGAATTTGTTTTGTTATTGAACTTCTTGGACTCATCATCAATATGTGCAAAACAAATTAAAGATTGCACAAATCGAGACCCAGTCTTATCCAAAGTGAGAAATCAAGTTCTTTATGGTTGGCCACAAACACAAGAGTCTGATTAAATGAAATCGTATTTCCAGAGAAGATACGAGATAACCAGCCAAGAAGGTATTTTATTGTGGGGAACTCGAGTGATTGTTCCTCCAAAAGCATGAAAGCCATTGTTATCCAAACTTCACAGTGCACATCCCAGAATTTCCAAAATGAAGGCAATAACAATATGTGGTGGCCAGGAACGGATAGAGAAATAGAAAACTTAGTGAGATGTTGTATGAAGTGTCAACAAGTACAAAAATTACCTGCAACAACCCAGTTACACCCCTGGGAGTGGCCAGAAAGACCATGGGCACAAGTACACACCGACTATGTGAGGATCCTTTTATGGGAACAAGGTTTCCACTTATCATAGACACTCATTCAAAATGGATAGGTATATACAAAATGAGATCACCCACATCTTCAGCGACAATAGACAAGCTATGACAAAGTTTCACAATTAATGGACCACCTGAAGTGCTAGTATCAGATAATTTTGTTTTTATTCATTCATGGGATGTGGGTTTCGCTGGCTGGGCCAGCATTTATTGCCCATCCCTAGTTGCCCTTGAGAAGGTGGTGGTGAGCTGCCTTCTTGAACCACTGCAGTCCATGTGGTATAGGTACAGTGCTGTTAGGAAGGGAGTTCCAGGATTTTGACCCAGCGACAGTGAAGGAACGGCAAAATATTTCCAAGTCAAGAAGGTGAGGGACTTGGAGGGGAACTTCCAGGCGGTGGTGTTCCCATCTATCTGCTGCCCTTGTCTTTCTAGATGGTAGTGGTTGTGGGTTTGGAAGGTGCGGTGGAAGGAGCCTTGGTGAATTCCTGCAGCGCATCTTGTGGATGGTACACACTTCTGCTACTGCTGCTAATGGAACAGTATTCACGAGTGCTGAATTTAACCGATTTATTAGTCTCAGTGGTGTTGTTCATGTAAAAACATCTCCACACCACCCTTCTTCAAATGGACACACCGAGAGAGCAGTTCAGACGTTCAAATCTGGTATGAAGAAATTATCTGGTGATTCAATAGTGACTGAATTAGCACAATTTCTTTTCCATTATAGAGCCACCCCTCATTCAACAACAGGTGTCACACCTGCAGAGTTGTTGATGAAGCACCGTCTCTGATCAAGACTGAGCCTAATTAAGCCAAAATTAGTGGAGGGGGGGAAGGTAGAAAGAAGGCAGCAAAGTCAGGAAATGGGACATGATTGTCACAGTCAGGAAAGAACATTTCATGTAGGAGAGGAAGTACTTGTGAAAAACTTTAGAGAAGGACCAGCATGGTTGTTTGGTGAAGTAAGTGCAGTAATGGGACCACTTTCCTTTCATATGAAAGTCAAAGATCGAATAATAAGGAGACATATGGATCACATAAAAAGAGGAGAAACCAAATAACCAGAAAGGATTCCACCAGTGTTCGAGACTGAATCGACATCTCCTGTTGAAAGAACTCACCCAAGTACAAATGTGCTTGAAGGGACCTGAAAGAGTCGAAGAAACAGATTTACAGATGCCAGCTGTAGAACCAGATGCTCAGACGACTCCAGTAAAGGAGGTTCCAAATCAAACTTCAGAGCTGAGACATTCTACACGCATAAGGAAACCCCCAGAGAGACTGACTTTGTAAATAATTGATGTGTAAATAACTTGATATATCGAAAAATTGTAAAATGTATTTTTCAGTAAAGGAGAAAGGGTATAGTAATCTGATGTGTAATATACCTTTAAGACAAGTGTTGTAATGTAAGATCACATGATCTTAATACCCAATAACAGAGCAGCATGGGCTACCTGTGTGAGAGAGTCTTGAGTTAGACACTGAAGAGTGAAGACAGAGTTTTGAGTTGTGAGCGCACAAGTGTAGCTGCTGAGTTTTGTTTACAAATAAACAGTACGTGCTTATTCTAACAACAACCTACTGATGTTCTCTGTCTCTGTACCAACTTGGTCACCCTGAAACAAGTGTGCAAACTGGATCCTTTAGCCCCAACGAACCAAGGGCACTGAATCCAACAAGAAGCTATTTGAGGTGCTGACTGTATGGGACTTTTTGTAGATGAAGAACATCTCAACTTTTTTCACCACCTTGATCCTTCCTAACCCTTTGAGCCCCCTCCCAGGGAAAACAGGGCCTTCCTATCCAGTCTATCTATTTTCCTCATAATTTTATTTACTTCAATTAGGTTTCCCCTCAGCCTCCTCTATTCAAAGAAAACTACCCAGCCTATCTAGTCTTGCCTCATAACTAAATTCTCCAGTCCAGGCAACACCTTCTCTATTGCAATCACATCCTCCCCATAGTGTGGTGACCAGAACTGCATGCAGTCCTCCAGCTGTGACCTAACTACCTAACTATTGTTCCAGCATAACCACATTTAGGATATTGTGAGCAATTTTGGGCCCCATATCTCAGGAAGGATGTGCTGGCCCTGGAGAGGGTCTAGAGGAGGTTCACAAGAACGATCCCAGGAACGAAAGGCTTAACATATTAGGAATTTTTGAGGACTCTGGGTCTATACTCGATGGAGTTTAGAAGGATGAGGGGGGATCTGATTGAAACTTACAGAATACTGAAGGGCCTGGATAGAGTGGACATGGGGAAGATGTTTCCATTAGTAGGAGAGACTAGGACCCGAGGGCACAGCCTCAGAGTAAAGGAAAGACCTTTTAGAACAGAGATGAGGAGAAACTTCTTTAGCCAGAGAGTGGTGAATCTATGGAATTCCTTGCCACAGAAGGCTGTGGAGGCCAGGTCATTGAGTGTATTTAAGACTGAGATAGATAGGTTCTTGATTGGTAAGGGGATCAAAGGTTACGGGGAGAAGGCGGGAGAATGGGGTTGAGAAACTTATCAGCCATGATTGAATGGCGGAGCAGACTCGATGGGCCGAATGGCTTAATTTCTGCTCCTATGTCTTATGGTCTTATGGTCTTATAACCTCCCAGATCTTATATTCTATGCCTTGGCTAATAAAGGCAAGTATCCTATATGCCTTCTTGACCTGACCTGTCACCTTCAATGATCTGTATCCTACCATTTATTAGAGAATCATAGAATGATTACAGCACAGAAGGAGTCCATTCAGCCCTTTGTGTCTGTACCGGTTCTCTGTATTCCCTTTCCTTGCTAGTCTTCCCCAAATCCATTACCTCACACTTTTCCGAATTGAGCTCCATTTGCCACTGTTCTGCCCATCTGACTAGTCCATTACCATCTTCTTGCATTTCTTCAGCACTTTTCAGCCACATGGCCAATTCTTGTGTCATCTGTAAACTTCTTAATCATACCCCTTACATTTAAGTCCAAAACAGCAAAAATGAATATCTGGCTATTTACGTCACAGCAGTTCATGGTTCCTTGCTGTGTGCAACCTGGCTGCTGCATGTATCTTTATAAAAATAGTGAATACCATTGAAAAGTAATCCTTTGCCTGGCAACACACTTTGGTACATCCTGAGGTTATGAATGCTATATAGAGGCCCAAGGTTCTTCTTTTTTCTTACCCCTGAAGTTTATTAATTCCTCAGACTCAATATCACATAAGGACCAAAAAACAAATCAATTTGTCGAAAATTGGTTGCTGCTTTTTATCTTTCTCCTCCAGATAGGTATCCAAAGTGTGCAAACGTGCAATCCAGCAAAGTGTCCTGTTCCTCTTTGTTTTTCAGGATCCTGTATCATGTTTTTCCTTAATTTCTTCATGCTATTTGGCAGTAAGCCCTGAACCTGGGGTTGGCTCGACTGTTCCCCAGTCATGTGCCATGTACTCTGTGACTCGCTCCTCCCACTCTCCAGCAGTGCACCTTCTTCCTGACTCACCTTTCACGCACCCAGCAGTGTTTCATGTTTCATACACACACTTTCGTCCTCCAGTGGATGTTCTTGGCTTGCTCCTCTTCTATTGCAGCCTGCTTTCCGCAGCTCACTCATCCTGCTTTCCTGCAGACAATCATTGTTCCCCAATTGCTTAATCCTACTTTTCAGCAGACAGTCCCTATTCTATACTCACTTATCCTGCTTTCAACAGAAGCCCTGCTCCATGTATGTCAAATCGAAAACTTGTAAAAGTAACTAACAGAGTTAAAATAAATAAAAGCAAAATACTGCGGATGCTGGAAATCTGAAATAAAAATAGAAAATGCTGGAAAATCTCAGCAGGTCTGGCAGCATCTGTGGAGAGAGAAGCAATCTGAAATAAAAACAGAAGAGTCATACAGACTTGAAATATTAACTCTGTTTCTCTCTCCACAGATGCTGCCAGACCTGCTGAGTTTTTCCAGCATTTTCTGTTTTTAAAATATAGTGTTAAAATAAATATGGAATAAAAAGCTGATATTGGTTATGGTGACTGTTGGATTGTCATTAAAATCCCACCTGGTACAACAATGCTCTTCAGTCCTAATTCAGTCTAGGCTTTATGTGAATCCAGACCAACAGCAATGTGATTGGCTCTTAACTGCCCTCTGAAATGACCACCAAGCCATTCAGTTGTATTGAAGAAGGCAGCTCATCGCCACCTTCTCAAGGGCAACCAGGGATGCGCAATAAATGCTGATCCTGCCAGCGATGTTCACATCCTGCAAACGAATAAAACAAATCACAGATGTCAGCGTATAACTTATAACCTTCCCTCAAGCTGAAAATGAAAAGAAACTTTAAATGGGATTTTAAAAAGGACATCACGGTTCCCAACCAGCTTGTTACCAGGTAGCTTTGTTAATTGCCCCTTATCTTTCTACTTGCTGTCCGCAGTATTTCTTTTTCAGTCTATCATCAGTTTCCTGATTCACTCACTTCACCTGGTCGGGCGGATCCACAGGAGGCAAAAGCCCAGAGGTTTCAGTGGAAGCAGCTTGGAGCAAGCCTGAATTTGTTTTTGAAGTATATATTTTTTTAATTTCTTCTTGGAATGTGGGCAACACCAGCAAGACAGCATAAAGGTCATCGACCTGAAATGTTGGCCCAATTTTCACCAAGTTGGAATGACTCAGAAGCCCTTTCGAAAAGGACAGCAGTGATCCAATTCCAGGATTCCCAACCTCATTCCTGGGGTTCCTGATTTTCGGGAGTGCCTTTTAAGGGTGTGAGCTGGTTTGGGTCAAAAGCCCGCAACCTGCCTTGGGGTCCTTACCTTGCCTTTAAAGAAAGGTGCTCTTGATTTGAGTATTGATTTGCCGGCTCCATTGCAGGGATAAGCATGTCCTCGTCTTCTATAATTTTCCAAGGGGAAAAGGAATGTGAGAGGAGCCGGGAGTTGAAAAGGAGCCGGGAGAGGAGCCGAGAGTTGAAAAGGAGTGTGAGAGGGACCAGGAGTTGAAAAGGAGCGCGAGAGGGACCGGGAGTTGAAAAGGAGCGCGAGAGGAGCCGGGAGTTGAAAAGGAGTGTGAGAGGGACCAGGAGTTGAAAAGGACCCGGGAGAGGAGCCGGGAGTTGAAAAGGAGCCGGGAGAAGAGCCGGGAGTTGAAAAGGAGTGTGAGAGGGACCAGGAGTTGAAAAGGAGCGCGAGAGGAGCCAGGAGTTGAAAAGGAGCTGGGAGTGGAGCCAGGAGTTGAAAAGGAGCCAGGAGAGGAGCCGGGGGTTGAAAAGGAGCCGGGAGAGGAGCCGGGAGTTGAAAAGGAGCCAGGAGAGGAGCCGGGAGTTGAAAAGGAACCGGGAGAGGAGCCGGGAGTTGAAAAGGAGTTGGGAGAGCAGAGGTGGCTGAGGCAATTCGGTGAGGAGGGAGGAGGTGCTTCTTTCCTTTTCTACCTTTCTTCAGAAAGAAGAACAGCGACCTTGGTAAGTCAGATCTGGTGAGTAAATTAGAAAAGTGTAATATTTATAAACAATTAGCTATACTTGGATTTAACTGAGAAGTGCCAGGATTAAGGGAAATTTAGGGCCAGTATAATAAAGTAATATAAATAATTGAAAGCAGAATAAAATTAAAGTAAGGTAAGTAGAGTTAAGACATGGCAGGGCGGTTCAGTCGAGTGGAATGCATGCCCTGTAATATGTGCGAAGTCATGGATGCTACATGATAACCACACGTGCAGTAAGTGCTGCCAGCTGCAGAAACTTGAGCTCCGAGTTTCAGAGCTCGAGCGGCAGCTGGAGTCATGGTGGCACATCCGTGAGGCTGAGAGCTACGTGGATAGCACATTCAGAGAGGTGGTCACACTGCAGCTTAAGGGCCTGGAGACAGAGAGGGAATGGGTGACCACCAGGCAATCCAAGAGAAGTAGGCAGATAGTGCAGGAGTCCCCAGGGGTCCAGCTCACAAATCAGTTTTCCATTTTGGAAGCTGGTTCTTCAGAGGATTGCAGTCAGAGCCAAGTTTGTGGCACCACGAGCAGCTCAGCTGTGTAGGAGGGGAGGAAGAAGAAAGAGCGAGCTATAGTGATAGGAGATTTATTGGTTAGGGGAACAGTCAGGTGTTTCTGTGGCCATAGACCTGACTCCAAGGATGGTATGTTGCCTCCCTCGTGCCAGGGTCAAGGATGTCACAGAGCAGCTGCAGGACATTCTCCTGTGGTGGGGGGTGAGCAGCCAGAGGCCGTGGTCCACATTGGTACCAATGACTTAAGCAGGAAGGGGGATGTGGTCCTGCAATCAGAATTTAGGGAGCTAGGTAGAAAATTACCTTGTAAGACCTCAAATGTAGCCATCTCCGGATTACTCCTAGTGCCACGTGCCAGTGAGTACAGAAATAGAAGGATAAGACATATGAATGTGTGGCTAGAATGATGGTGCAGAAGGGAGGACTTTAGATACTTGGACACTGGGACTGGCTCTGGGGGAGATGGCAGCTCTACAAACTGATGGGTTGCAGAAGAACAGAGCTGGGACTGAGTTCCTTAAGGGGCGATTTGCTAATGCTGTTGGAGGGCTTTAAACTAACTGAGCAGGGGTGTGGAAACCAAGAGAAAATATTAGAGAGGAATACCAAGGTGCACAAAATACTGGGAGGGACAGATAGCACTAGAATAGAGAATAGTAAGTTAATAGATGCAGTTGGGGTGAGGGAGAAAGTAACAAAATCTAAATCAGGGTTACTATGCATATATGTAAATAAGATTGGGGAGTTACAGGCGCAGACTGCCATGTGGAAATATGGTATTGTGGCGATAACAGAGACCTGGCTCAAGGAAGGGCAGAACTAGCTGTTAAATATTCCCAGGTACAAGGTGTTCAGAAAAGATAGGAAAGGAGGTGGGGTGGTGGTATTGATTAAGGAGAGAATTGCAGTGCTGGAGAAAGAGGATGTTCCAGATGGTTCAAGGACAGAATCAATTTGGCTAGAGCTAAAGAACAAAAAGGGCGCAATTACATTGCTCGGTGTAGTCTATAGACTGCTAACTAGTGAGAAGGATGTGGAAGAACAAATCTGCAGGGAAATTGCAGAGAGATGCAAGCATTATAGGGTAGTTATAATGGGGGACTTTAATTACCCGAATGTAGTTTGGGACAGTGGTAATGTAAAGGGTGGAGAGGGGCAAAAGTTCCTAGATTGTGTTCAGGAAAATTTGCCACAGCAGTATGTGTCCAATCCACCAAGAAAAGATGCACTGTTGGACCTGGTTCCTGGAAATAAGGTGGGCCAAGTAGATCAAGTGTCAGTGGGGGAACATTTAGGAGGCAGTGATCATTGTATTGTACATTTTAGGATGATGATAGAACAGGACGATAGGCAATCCAGAGTAAGAATAATTAACTGAGCGAGAGCCGACTTCAGTGGTTCGGGCACAATCAAGGTGTATTCCATCAAAGGGGAAAGATAGGGCAAACAAATCCAGAGCTCTCTGGATAATAAAGGAGATAGAAATTAAGATAAAGAAGAAAAAGTGTGCTTATGACAGGTGTCATAATTGCAGAAAATACAATTGAGAACCAAGAAGAATATAGAAGGTTCAAAGTGGGTTGGGTGGTCGGGTGGGGGGTGCGGGGGTGGGGGGGGAGGTTGATAAAGCATATTAGAGAAGCAAATAGGGATTTTGAGAAAAGACTGGCAGCCAACATAAAGGGGAATCCCAAAGTCTTCTATAGGCATATAAATAGTAAAAAGGTGGTAAAAAGAGGAGTAGATTAGAGACCTAAAATGGAATTTATACGTGAACAAAAGGGCTGAGGTATTAAATAAATACTTTGATCCATCTTTACCAAGAAGATAGATGCTACCCAGGCCATGGTGACAGACGAGGAACCTCTGTCACTAGAAGGGTTCAAAATTGATAAGGAGAAAGTGTTGAATAGATTGTCAGTGCTTAAAGTTGGCAAGGCACCGGGACCGGACGAGATGCATCCCCCAAGTATATTGAAGGAAGTGAGAGTAGAAACTGCAGGGGCACTGGCCATAATTTTTCAGTTTTCCCTAGACTCAGGAGAGATGCCAGAGGGCTGGAGAATTGCAAGCATTACACCCTTGTTCAAAAAAGGTTGTAAGGATAAGCCCAGCAATTACAGACCAGTCAGTTTAACTTCAGTGGTGGGCAAGATTCTAGAAACAATTATTCGGGATAGAATTAGTAATCACATGGAAAAATATGGGTTGATAGGGAACAGCCAGCATGGATTTCTAAAAGAGAAATCATGTTTGACTAACTTGCTGGAGTTTTTTGAAGAGGTAACAGAAAAGGTCGATGAGGGTAATGCTGTTGATGTGGTGCACATGGACTTTCAAAAGGCATTGACACGGTGCCACACAACAGACTTGTGAGAAAAGCTATTGTTCAAGGAATAAAAGGGACAGTAGCAATGTGGAAACAAAATTGGCTAAAAAGTAGGAAGCAGAGTATAATGGTCAATGGATGTTTTTTGGGCTGGAGGAAGGTTTGTAGTGGAGTTCCCCAGGAGTCAGTATTGGGACCCTTGCTTTTCCTGATATATATTAATGATCTAGATCTTGGTGTGCAGGGGACAATTTCAAAGTTTGCAGATGATACAAAGCTTGACCGTGTTGTGAACTGTGAGGAGGACGGTGTGGAACTTCAAGAGGACATAGACGAGTTGGAGGAGTGGGCAGATAGGTGGCAGATGGAGTTCAAGGTGGAGAAGTGTGAGGTGATGCATTTTGGTAGGAAGAACACGGACAGACAATATAAAATAAGGGGTAAAACTTTGAAGGGGATGCAGGAGCAGAAAGACCTTGGTGCATATGTACATGGATCATTGAAGGTGACAGGACAGGTGGAGAGAGCAGCTAATAAAGCGTTTAGTATCCTGGGCTTTATTGATAAGGGCACAGAGTACAAGAGCAGGGAGATTATGCTGAATATATATAAAACACTCTTTAAACCTCAGCTGGAGTATTGTGTACAGTTCTGTGTGCCACACTATATGAAGGAGGTGAACACATTGGAGAGAGTGCAGAAGATGTTTACAAGAATGGTTCCAGGGATGAGAAACTTCAGCTATGAGGATAGATTGGAGAGGTTGGGACTGTTCTTCTTGGAGAGAAGAAAGCTAAGAGGAGATTTGATACAGATGTTCAGAATCATGAGGAGGCTGGACAGAGTAGATAGGGAGAAACTGTTCCCACTCATAAAAGAATCAAGAACGAGAGGGCACAAATTTAAAGTGATTTGCGAAAGAAGCAAATATGACATGAGAAAAAACATTTTCATACAGCAAATGGCTTGGGTCTGAAACGCACTGCCTGGAAGTGTGGTGGAGGCAGACTCAATCGAGGCGTCCAAGAGGGCATTAGATGATTATTTGAATAGAAACAATGTGCAGGAGTATAGGGAAAGGGCAGGGCAATGGCACGAGGTCATAACACTCATTTGGAGAGCCGGTGCAGACATGATGGGCCAAGTGGCCTCCTTCTGTGCAGTTAAAATCCTGTGATTCTCTGATTCATGGAATCGGGCCAGCTTTTCAGTGAGTCGTGGTTCTCAGAGGTGTCATGAACCAAAGTCTCTGTGAGGGAACCTTTTGAAAGGTAAGTTCAAATGGTCCTCATCCTTCCCTGTGCCAAGGAGTTTCCCTCCAGAAAAAGGCAATGGCCTCTCATGCCCCCCATGCCAAGGCATGACCCCAAACAACCCCTATGGTTCCTCATCCCCCCATGCCAAGGAATGCCTCACAAACAACCCCAATGGACCCTTATGCCCCCATGCCAACATATGCCCCCCAAACACCCTTATTGCCCCTCATGCCCCCATGCCAAAGAATGCTCCCCAACAACCCTAATGTATCCTCATGCTCCACATGCCAAGTATAAGCCCTAAACAACACCCATGGTCCCTCATGGCCCCCATTCCAAAGTATGTTTTAATACTCTAATGGATCTCTGGGCTCTCAGTCAAGAATACATAATAAGGCTTGGCTGAGAGCCCAGGAACCCATTAGCCTGTTGAAACACCTCAGCCCCAGGGAAAACACTGCTTGATTGACAGTTCTGGCTCTCCCTGATCTCTGCTGTAAATTTCATAATATTTATTTATACAAGATTAAGATGTGTCATGTGCTTACAGTTTCAGCTAATGAAACTTTTAATGGTCTGGATGATTGACACTTTTATTGCCCCATAGTAACAAGGAGAATTTTTATAAGAAAGTGGAAAGTTATCAATGAATGACTGTTTGTTTTAAACCTTTTTTTACACATACTAGTGCCATTTTAGGATTCATTACTTCTACACAGTGTATAGTGAGTGAATGGGGGTGAAAGTGTCGGAGCTTGACACGTCAAGGTACGCCTCTCAAAGAACCCCTATGGCCCCTCATGCCCCCATACCAAGGTATGCCCCCAAACAGACACTGAGACAGACACAGAGACAGATGTAGAGTGGCATAAAGAGAGGCATAGAGACAAGACACCGAACCAGACACAGATACAGTGACAGACACAGAGACAGAAAATGGTTGCATTAATATATAATATTGTTACCTGTGTCTGAACAATTTTATCAAGGTTTTTCATCAGAGACCCGTGTGAGAAGCTGAAGCCGGAGTTCATGCAAGTTCATCACTTGTTAGCTTGGAACGTGCACATGTGCCTACCATTAAAGAAACAGTTATGATTCAGCCTTTGACTATTTTTAAGGCAGAGCTAGATAGGTTCTTGATTAAGAAGGGGTGAAATTTTATCAGGGGTAGGCGGAAGGGTACAATCAATTCAGCCATGATCTTATTGAATGGCGGAGCAGGGTTGAAGGGCCGAGTGGCCTACTCCTGCTCCTAGTTGGTATGTTTGCATGTATGTACTAACAGCAAGGCTGGTCATTCCGAGAATATACTAGCACTCGCAGCTAGTAGGACCAGTCTTTTCTGATGAAAAGTCACTAAACATAAAAAGCTCCAGGAAATCATTTTAAGGAGAAATGAAAGTGACCAGGATTTATCATTTCTATGTAAAACATCACAACAAGGCAAAGGATGAACTTTCTAATGTTTTCTTTAAGTAGTTTTGAAAACAGAAACGTATATAATGGTTCTGGAATTCCAACGTTTTTTTGAAATTTGTAGGCAAGACTGTTGACAAGATTTTTTAAAATTCCAGGGACTATTGGTGTCGGTAATATTTTGCCAGATTATATATTTGAATGCTGGTGAAGAATACAGACATGCTTGAAACTGGCCAAGATTATCAGTCTCTCAAAAGGCTTCATCATTTTATCTTAAATCCTTTGTAAATTATGATTGGTCAAAGTTGGTTACATTGTAGTAAGGTCACCAGACACCCTTGCCAGCCATTCTGTAGCCTTTCTGAGTGAACTTGTCAAGTAGGTGCCAGTTATTGGTGGTTTCAATTCTCTCGACAATAATTCCCTTCTTGAATGGAACTGCTATATTTGAGGGGAACATGATTAGATTATATTAGACAATTGCTCTTCACATCCAGGATCTAGGTTTGATTCTTGTCTAACCTGACCAGATCTTTCTCTTGCTTGCTTGAGGATCTTGCATAGTGATTTTGTGCAGTCTGGATGCAGTTCTTGGGGATCAGCCCACAGCTCAAACTTGCATTAATTGGCGTCCCCATGCCAAAAGGCCACAGGTTGGCTGGTGTGAGAAAGGGAGAAGTGCTACATTGGTGTACTAGTGGCGCTCCTCAGAGGTTGGAGTGCGGTAGATTGTTCTTGGTCTGAGAATTCTTGGCACTGACGCTGGGTTCTCAATATGGAAGGTGTTCATCTCTCATCCCAACGGATAGAAGATTAACATTTTCTTTTGACCCGTAAAAAGAAATATTGTGCTTGATGAGTCCCCTGATGATACAATGAACAAACTGTCATCCTGCTGTAATTTTCCAGCAGTCTGGCACAGCATGTGCACTTTCTATTTCTTTAAGGTTTCATTTGTCTCCGAGGAGTTCTCCATGGTTGTTTCTAGTTTACATAGCAGATGTGAACTATAACCCCATGCTTTACTCCTTTCACTAAACCCCCAGGTTCATGTGTTCCTGGTTTATTAAGTACATCAAGCTGTGTGGATTCTTCCTGTAAAAAACATACTATGACATTTAAAATGAGTTGAACTTATTGAAATAGATAGTAAATGGGAAGATGGAGTGTGGTCTGGTTTTGGGTGTCAGTGCTGCACAGTAATAAGGGTAGCAGATGTAAAGACTTGAAGGCGTATCTTGCTGTGAGATCAAGGATAGCTCAGGTAGGAGTAAGTGCATCCATCTTACTGTCAGAGTAGAGGAGCCATTCAATTGTTTTCATCATCCTTGAACTGTTTTCTTTTCCAGGCATGCTTTTCTCTGCAAATTTCAACACATCAATATGATTTGTGCAGACACTCTTCAAGCCATGCTCACTTCTACTAAGGGTCTGACATTTTTGCTGGACTGCAGCATGCTAAAAATGCTTAATGCCTGATCATAAATCCTTATCATCCACTATCAGCTTTTTAAAATACAGTGGTCCAATATCTTAGCCAATAGTCGCAATCTATTAAAAAAAAATGAAACAGTCCCTATTGTGTATCATGGGCGAGTTTGTGCTAACATGGTTTGCCTAATCCTTGTGGTCAATGGTAAAATCACAATAGGTCATAGCATGAAATAACTCCGAAGCCTCCACTTT
Source organism: Cetorhinus maximus (assembly GCF_964194155.1). Classification (NCBI taxonomy): domain Eukaryota; kingdom Metazoa; phylum Chordata; class Chondrichthyes; order Lamniformes; family Cetorhinidae; genus Cetorhinus; species Cetorhinus maximus. Next base: position 18,295,968 of record NC_135884.1, on the reverse strand, counting down.
CTGACTGTCTATCTGTAATTGTTAATGTTGCTCCTAGGCCTGGCAAAGGTGGCATCCATAGGTATGGGTGGTGCTCAGTTAAGCGGAACACTTGGCTCAATTACCCACCTTCCTTCTGTGGCTATGTTTGTGCCCGATTGCCCTGAAGTGGGAACAGTATCTGCTGGTATGCTTGAAGCTTTCCATGGCTGGTCAACACCAGAGGAATTGGAGTGCATCATCAACACCCTGGACCATACTGTAATTTGTTAAGTTTGCTTTAATTGTGCATCTTGAAGGAGACACTTGCTAGCATTCATTGATGATGGCCACTGTTGTTAATAACATGTTAATTATATATTTTTTAAACCATTCATGGGGCATGGGCATTACTGGCTAGGCCATCATTTATTGCCCATCCCTAATTGCTCAGAAGGCATTTAAGAGTCAACCACATTCCTGTGGGTCTGGAGTCACATGCAGGTCAGACCAGCAGATTTCCTTCCCTAAAGGGCATTAGTGAACCAGATGGATTTTTACAACAATCAGCAAGGGCTTCATGGTCATCATTAGACTTTTAATTCCAGATTTTATTGAATTCAAATTCCACCATCTGCCATGGCAGGATCCAAACCTAGAGCATTACCCTGAATCTCTGGGTTACTAGTCCAGCGACAATACCACTACGCCATCACCTCCCCTTGTCATTAAGGTTAAGGATACACAGGTGAAGGGCATTGATTAATTAAGTAACTTGAGCATATATAAGGAGAGACCGCTAAGACACTGGGTTTTGGTTAGGGAGTTTTTGAGGCAGAAACTTGTAATGTTGCATTCTATAAATAAATCTCATATTAAACAAAAGATTGGTATCTGGTTTTAGAAAATTTAATAGCTGCCATCCTAAGTGGTCACTTAAATCAAAGATTTAACAAGGCAAACAGCCCCTTGAAGACTTGAATTGGCCTGAAATCAGCAGAACTTTTAAATTGGTAAACATTGAACTGCATAAAATAGCCGACATGTTTAATTCAGTGTAAGAGGTGTCTTTGCAATTGACGCCTATGGCGATGACAAATGGTTAGTGTCATTTGCCTGATATTAGGGTGGCTTACCAGCATAAGCACAGACAGTGTACATGGTGGGGACTGTAATAGAACCTTTGTTGGGTACAGGATCTCAATTGTCATACTTGTACAGTGCATGCTGTGCTTTTCTCTGCATCTTTTAATAAAATGGTAATATGAAAAGCAGATTGTGCAAGGGTTTTTTTGATCACTGGGAGTCTTTTACTTTCTTGGTTACAGAATGGTGGTGGATGTTTAAGTCAATACACACATATGAAGTTCATTTATTTGCATTGTGATTGTATGTAAAGCTTTTCCAAAAAATCTTGGAACCTTACAGCACTGAAGGGGGCCACTTGGCTCATTGTACCTTTTCCTACTCCTTGATAGAGCTATTCAATTATTACCACTGCCCTGTTCTTTCCCCATAAATCTGCAATTTGTTTTCCTTTTCAATTATATATCCAATTCCCTTTTGAAAGTTATTCTTGAATCTGCTTCCAACTTTTCAGGCCAGACCATAACAACTCAACTCATTAAAAAATAATCTTCCTCTACTCCCCTCTGTTCCTTTGCCAATTATCTTTAATATGCGTCCTTGCATTATTGACCCACCCACTAGAGGAAACAGCAGCTCCTTATTTACCCCAACAAACCCCCGACCCTGATAATTTTGAACAACTATATTACATCTCCCTTTAAACTTCTGCGCTCTAAGGAGAACAGTCCAATCTCCTCTCACTGAAGCCCCTCATCCCTAAAATTGTTCTAGTCAATAATCTTTGCACCCTCTCCAAGGCCTTGACATCCTTCCTAAAGTGTCATGCCCAGACACAATATTCTAACTGGGGCCTAACCAGTGATTTAGGAGGATCTAGCGTAATCTGCTTGCTTTTATACTTTATGGGAGAAAACTTCATCTGCATAGGCCACTTAAAGCGGCTTTACGCAGCCCGGTAATTCCCTGAGGCCAGACAGAGTCACGGGCTGCAACCTGTGCAGTGTAGTGCTTAGCAATGATATCAATGAGGAAACCTGCGTGGGTAGCAGCCCATGGTGCTGTCTGACCCCAGGGAGTCAATGAATGCAAACAAGCTTTCCCCCCATGTCTCTGTTTAAAAAATCAAGGATCCTTTGTGCTCTTTAACAGTTGTAACAACTTGTCCTGCCACTTGAAAGCTTTGTGTATGTGAGTCCCCAAGTCTTTCAATTTCTGTCCTCCCTTTTAAAATGGTACCATTTTGATTTCAACTAAAACTGGTTGCATGTGGCTGGAACAGTGTTACCGTAGAAACATCTAAAACTCGTCAGGAATTCTTCTGCAATGGTTTCCAACCTTTTTGGTTGAAGGACTCCTTTTCAAATGGATTAGTGATCACAGCCCTCCATCTAAATTATAATATGAAATAATTCTCATAATAACTGGACAAACTTGTATTTTTCTTTCTTTGTGTCTAAGTAGTATGTCATATACACTAGTTAAATACTTAAAAAATTCTCTCTTAAACAAGGCTGAGCTCACCTGGTGGCCACCAGCAGCCTTGGTAACTGTGGGTCTACCTGGCAATTTTCCTGTCTCTTGCTCTTCACCCTCCTCTGTGCGTGCTCCCCTCTGAGGGGAGAGAGACAGTCCACTCAGCGTTGCCGTACCCCATTCCCACCTCCCAGCTCACAAGAAGTCCGCCTCCAGCTACCACTCATTTGCGAACTGCATGACTGTTTCACAGACCCCCCCCCCCGCACGGTCTCTTTGGACCTCCACCCCAACGGTGTCTGTGGATGGCAACAGCATTCTAACTGTTCCCCCTCAATGTAACAGCACATCAAGAAAATGGTTTGTGGTTTTAAATCAGATTTCCCTGCAAGTACTGATTTGGGAAATTGAGTGGGGATACCAAGGCAAGTGTGTATTCCATTTAAATATAAAACAGAATCTACTCTTCAAAGTAAAAGTCTGACTTTTATCCTGTTCATGTTGGTCTTAACCATCTTGATCCAGGCTTACCCCTCACTTCAAAGTCATTACAATGCAATACTAACTGACAGTTTTCTCCCTTCAGGTATAGAGAAAGGAAATCTACAGCATTCAGAATCTGCGAGTTGACATATCTGTTGTGACAGTGTTTTCACAGCTGTGACCTCTCTGTATCAACACACAGTACATATTACACCTTCAGCAGAGGGCAGCGAAAGACACAGAAAATGTTATTCCACATCATTCTCCATCCTTTGTCATTCATTCCCAGAGATCAAAGCATCTTCACTGAACTGATCAGTGTGACTGACAGCGAGAGTAATTGTTGGGAAAACTCCATTCAAATCAGCATAATTCCAGAATGCTTCCAACAAGCAAATAGAAACTCTCTAGCAGCCATTTTATCATTTCTTTTTTTAAAATGTCGTTTTCAAGTGGTTGCTTGTGAAGTTGGGTGCTGTCAGAAAACTCCCCGGCTGCTTAAATGGGTAACTTCACTCTGCGGCATGTCATGGAACCTTCCAGTCTCCAAATTAACTGCCCACCCACCATGTCTACATTGAGTGAACTGTTCTCCTCTGAGGTGCAAGTCGGGATGCTCCATTTATCTCCGCATTCACGTGCTAGAGAGGGGAAGAATGCTCACTCTCCCCATGTTTGACTGTCTCACAGGAAATCAACAGAAGAGGAAGATCTTGCCTAATCAAGCTCCATGACATATTTTGTGTCTCAATCGTGAATTTAAGTAGAAAAGTCAGCACGCCCTGCAGCATTTTGCACCCGGGGAGAGGACTGATTGAAAACAAGTGTTGTTCATTTCTGTAATGAGGACAAGAGATTGAATGAGAGCCAGCATTAAGACAATAAGAGGGCCATCAGAGTTGACACTGAAAGAATGAAAAGACAATGAGATCTGGAACTGAAACAAAGGAAGGTAGAATTAAATCCAAAAGCTCTTCACACTGAGAGATCTTGGAATGCTTTGCCATAGGGATTAATTGAGATAGAGACAATTGCATCTTTTAAGAGAAAAGTGTATAAACATCAGAGGATGAAAAGGGCTATGGGGAGAAAGCAGGGATGCGTGATTAATTTTGGACTGCTCCTGCAGAGTTGGCACAGAAACAAGGGGCTGAATTGCTTCCTTCTGTCCTGTAAACTTTAATAATTCTATATAGTGCACTATCACATCTTCCAGAAACATCCCAAAGCACTTCACATACAATGATATACTTCTGTAATACAATTATTGTAGTTATGCAGGTAAGAACAGCAGCTGTTGTACATACAGAAACATCCCATTAACAGCGAAGGGATAGGTGACCAGATAAAATTTTGTTCACAGTGTCATCTTAAAGCCCACAACTGGCTGGACTTTACAGAAAACTCACTGCTCTTCTTGAAACAGTGTCATGGAACTTGAACACTTGCCTGAACAGGACAGTCAAATTCTGAGGGTGGCAACTCCAACAAAACAGCACTGCCACAACTAAGCCTAACTAATTGGCTGTCTAAGTCCTTCCTGGAGAACATGACCCACAACTTTCTGACTCACAGTGCTATCAACTAAGCCAAGTTGACATTCTTTGACACTTACTCCATGGATAGAGCTTTGTTAGCATTATTAAGTCATTCTGGTCTGAAGTATCTACTTAGAATGTGTTTGGGATATCTGATTGGACTGTGTTTGGAACAGAATAGAGAAGGCAAGAAATGAAGAAAGTTTTTTTTTAAAAATCAAGCATATGGACACAAGATAGTTTGCTATTATGTATAAAAACAAAAAACTACTGCGGATGCTGGAAATCCAAAACAAAAACAGAATTACCTGGAAAAACTCAGCAGGTCTGGCAGCATCAGTATCAGGCAGTAAGGATAATTATAAGAGCATTTTGCATTATAAAATCATAGAATGCATCACATGAGGAGACCATTTAGCTCATGCCAATTCTCTGCAAAGCAATCCAGCCATTCCCACTCCCCTCACTTTCCACTTAGCCCTGCAGGTTTTTTCCTTCAAGTGCTTATCTGACTTTCTTTTTTGAAAGCCACAACTGAAGGCACCTCCATCGCACTGTCAGGCAGAGCATTCCAGATACTAAGCACTCGCTGCCTTAAAAAATAGCTTTTCCTCTTGTCACTGTTGATTTTTTTGCCAATCACCTTAAATCTGTGTCCTCTGGTTCTAGACCCTCTTGTCAATGGGAACAGTTTCTCTCAATCTAGACCCGTCATGATTTTGGGCACCTCAGTCAAATATCCTCACAACCTTCTCAGCTCTAAGGAGATCAACAACACCTCTCCAATCTATACTTGTACTGAAGTCCCTCATCCCTGGAAGAATTCTTGTAAATCTTTTCTGCACCTTGTCTAAAGCCTTCACAGACTTCCCAAAGTGCGGTGCTCAGAATTGTACAGAATAATTCACTTGAGGCTGAACCAGTATTTTAAAGAGGTTCATCACAACTTTGTTCTTTTTGTACCCAATGGGCTGAATTTTCCTGACCCTGGCATACTTGGAGGCAGTGGGTTTGGGGGAATAGCACTGGGGAACTTTCCAGTGGTGACCTGGGAAGAGAATCAGCTGCCCGCTCCAAGCAGGCGGCAGCCTATAACATAGTTAAGGCCCGATTATGCTGCCTCCCTGGCATTTTGTCAGCAGCGGAGCAGCTCCCATTGTGTGCAGAGATCACCAGCTCAATGGAGGTGGTCTCTCCAAGGAGTCTACCAACTTCACTCCTCTGAAATTTTTATTTAAACCTATGCCTCCGAAGGAAGCCTCCAAGTTGAGATGCCCTCGCAGTCTCCAACCTACCTCAGCAGCACCCATCACTCCTGGTGGGACTGCCAAGGGTCTAGAGCTGCCGGTCCTCTGATTGGGAAAATTGGAAGCCTGCCTGCCACCCATAATAAGATGACATTTGCTGAGGCGGCCAATTAGGAGGCTGCATCTGGAAAGCTTGCACCGTCAGTCTCACTGTGGCAAGTGTGGGCTCAGGGCCCCTATTTGTTCCCGATGTTGGGATTCCAAAGCCCACAGGAAAATTCTGCCCTATGTCTCTATTTATAAAACTCAGAATGCCAAATACCTTATCAAGCATTTTCTCAACCTGCCCTGCCACCTACAATGAATTCAGATGTGCACAGCAAAAGTAAATGAGAAATCTCGAAAATGTGCCTGGAGAATAAACCTGTATTAGAAATCTTTCTATAGACTGAGCTGGGAGGCTTGGTTCCCAGACTCATTTCCTGATGCTTTTCTGAAACAAAAACCTTCATTTTCTTAATGACGTGAACTGACCATTCTCCAGAAGTAAGAAAACCCTTTCTTCCACTCCTTTCCATAGCTCAGCTTGTGATGATTTAATAGCAAACTTTGGTGTAAAAATAAAAAAGTAACATATTCAATTCATAGACGAAGTATGGGTTGTAAAAAGGCAACTTTCAGTATATGTTGCAAAGCCCATAGTACAAATAAACTCAGATGCCAGTATCAGTTTAGTAAAAAAGTAATTGAGCCCAGGTCAGAAACATTTCCACGTTTGGTCATCTTACCTCCTTTTACAATCCTACGGAGATAAGAGCATTTATCTCACTTCACAAAACAGTACGAATTTTTGCTCACAATCCTAAACAAGTAAAAACTCAACTTCACCATAATTCCAGACAGAAACATTCCTTCAGAATCCTACAATAGCCAAGAGCTCCCTTCACAATCCTACAACAGGGACAAATATATTTAGCTTATTCCCCAGTTCTATAAAAGCCAAGAACTCCTTTTACAATTCTACTCAGAGAAAAGAGTGCTCGGATAGCTTCACAAACACAATGCAGGATTAGACCTATACTGAGACATCATACTTCATAATTCCAGTATGAGTGTAGCATATAAAATCTCACTCTCACTTTTTATACTAATTCTACCTTTAGACTGTAAATTGCATGCATATCACCAATAAATCATAGCAAAGCAAGTACAAGTAACAGCAGAAAAACAACATGGAGCCAGCAAAATACACTTAGCCCTTCTCAATCCATTCTAATCATCCCGTTATCATGGTTATACTGTGCTTTTAGGCTCTTCTCATTTTCTTATTACTATTGTTATACAGTCCTCACAAATTCTTTCCATTCCACATTAGCACAATTGACTAAGCTAATATATTCCAGATCGTCATAGGCACGGCTGAGTGACTATCATATATTCCGTCATGCTCTTTATGTTGAAAAGATAGCCTTGCCTTAAGTCCCCCAACATAACACTGCTTTAACTCATCATGTTCTGGTCCCACAGACAGCCCAAGACATCAAGGGACTCTGGTGGTGTGAACTTTCATTCCCACAATCTGCTCCCTTCATAATCCTACAAGAGACAAGAGTATTCAGCTCCCTGCACAGTTCTACAGAGGGAAAAGAGCACTCCCATCCCTTCATGGTTCTCCAGGAATAGAAGAATTTAGTTCTATTCATAGTTCTACACAAGGACAAGAACATCCGGCGCGTTTCACAATCCTACAGAACAAGACGAACACAACTCATTTCAGATAAAGTTTAGAAATGGGGTAATCAAACTCTGATCAGTACTGGTCCACTCAACTAAATGATGTGTGAGCAAGTGACTCAAAGGTGTCATTACTTTATCAGTTAAATCACCTAATTGTAAAACAAGTAAAACATTGTAGCAGTCAGTAGGAAAACCTTGAAAATAAATACCAATGTTGAAAATGGACTAATTTTTTTACAATGGTTTATAAATATGAAAATGGCAAAGGCAGCCATTAGAAAGTAATTAGTTCTAAGCACTCAAAACGATATGCTTGAGAAAATTAACAGGCAACTTAAATCAGTGGGAAGAATTTCTGTACCTCCAAATGTGAGCCACCACCTATTAAATCAAAGATGAGCGTGCTACTAAGTTAATCTGAAAATGCATTCATGAATTTTACTCCGGGAAAATGTTTTCTCCAGCATCTCCAGTTAGTGTCTCCATGGGCAACAAGAAATAAAACAAAATAATGTAGGAGAAAAGGAAAATAAGAGGGTACTTGAGGCCAACAACGTTCATCAAACCCAGCAGCAATTGGTCCTTCCACATAAGGTTAGGATAGGGAGGGGGAGAAAAATAGCACAAAAAGAAAGTAGAGAAATTATGAGATAAAAAAGGGAAAATGAGAAAGAAAGAGTGAGAAAAAAACCTGAGCGGGAAAGAGAGAGATGAGAGTAAGAAGGGAGAGCAAGAGAGAAAAATAGAGGAGAGAGGAGGAAGAGACAGTGCATGAGAGGAAAGAAAGATGAAGAGAGTGAGGGAGAGCAGGAAGAGAAAATATAAGGCAAGGGAGGGAACAACAATTTGCATTTATAGCAGCTTTAACATAGAAAAACATTCTAAAGCTAAGGAAAAGCTTTGAAGGAAAATGAATGCTGGGCCAAAGAAGGAAAGATTGGGAGTCTTGGTCAATGTTTAAGGAAGGCTTTAAAGAAGAACAAGATAATGGAGGGTCAGCTGGATTACGGAGGGGAATCCAGTGAGTGAGGCCTGGATGACAGAAGCCATGACTGCTAATGACAGGGCAAAAGGGGTAGGGATCCACCAAAGGCCGCAGACAGGAGAATGGAGGATATGGGCAGGGATGGTTGTCGAGCTAAAAGAAGTTTAAGACATAGGGAGGGGTGAAGCCATGGAGTGCCCCAAGCACAAGGATGAGAATACTAAATTTGAGGCAAGGGGTGACCAGGAGCCATTGTAGCCTAGCAAGTACAGGTGTAATAGGTAAGCAGGAATTACTGTGGGATAGGATACAGGTGGCAGCATTTTAGAACATGGTGAATGGATAGCTGGCCAGGGGAATGTCAAACTAATCAATTCTTGAGGTGATAAAAGCATGAATGAGGGCATTAGTGGAGGATGGACTGAACAAAGTTGAGGGCAGATGATATTGGGTGACAATAGCAATGCAAACAACTTGTATTTACATACAACCTTTAATATAATAAAATGTCCCAAGACCCAGCACTGGAGCATTATAAAACAAAGTATGACACCTAGCCACATAAGGAGGTGTGGTGATCAAAAGCATGGTCAAAGAGGTAGGTTTCAAGGAGAAAAGTGTGATAGAGATTTGGGGTGGAATCTTCTGGTCTGGAGTATAAGTTGGGAGGCAAGAGCGGAAGTGAGAGTGATTTCTGCTCGGGGGCGGGGAGGCTGGTCATGTACGATGGTCAGCTCATTAGATATGCATATGCGAGGAACATGGTGAATCTTGCAGTGGGTGCAGGCAGGAAGTCGATGTCCCCACCATTTCTTCCTCAGCTGGGCCATAGGTCGTAGGAGTGAAGGGTTGCCTGGAGGCAGCATCATGTAAGCCTGTGGTGATCTGTGAACAAATTGCACTGATTCATCCAATTGGCATATTCTTTGACATTGTCCCTCCAACCCAGAGCATTTCAGCCAATGGGAAACCCTGTAGCTAGCATCTGTCTACCCCTGGCCTCCCCTCATTGGATCGGTGAAGCGCATCCTGGGGGTCCACAGATATGTCCTCCTCTTATTCATACATCCAGGTGCATGGGGACTGCAGCATTGACCAGGGTAATGAAAGCCATGTCCATGCACCCCCCTTAAAAGCCATCACCCTCGAGTCACATTTCAGAGGCCCTTGCAATGCCATCAGACAAGGACCACTCACCCCATTGTTAGCCATGGCCTTCTAGCCGGGATCCTCAAGGTTCTAAACTGGCATATTGGGGGGGTGATAGTGTCGTGGTATTGTTCCAGAGACCCAGGGTAATGCTCTGCGGACCCGGGTTTGAATCCCACCATGGCAGATGGTGAAATTTGAATTCTATAAAAATCTGAATTAAAAGTCTCATGACCATGAAACCATTGCCAATTGTCAGAAAAACCCACCTGGTTCACTAATGTCCTTTAGGGAAGGAAATCTGCAGTCCTTACCTGGTCTGGCCTACATGTGACACCAGACCCACAGCAACGTGGTTGACTCTCTGAACAAGGGCAAATGGGGATGGGCAATAAATCCCACATCCCATGAATGAATATTTAAAAATTGTTGTCGCCCTGTGCCTCAGGGTGTTAATCCATGCCTCCTTTCCCTCCATCCCTTCCTCTGTTTTTCAGCCCCCCACCTTGGTCAACTTGAGTTGCCCTTCAGCACAGTCTTTACTGAATCTCCTGAACTAATCGGGAGGGGGTGCAAAGGAGATTCACCAGGTTGTTGCCTGGATGAAACATTTAAGTTATGAAGAGAGGTTGGATAGACTTAGGTTGTTTTCGTTGGAACAGAGAAGACTGAGGGGCGACCTGATCGAGGTGTACAAGATTATGAGGGGTATGGACAGGGTGGATAAGGAGCAGCTGTTCCCCTTAGTTGGAGGGTCAGTCACAAGGAGACATAAGTTCAAGGTGAGGGGCAGGAGGTTTAGGGGGATCTGAGGAAAAACTTTTTTACCCAGAGGGTGGTGACGGTCTGGAATGCACTGCCTGGGAGGGTGGTGGAGGCGAGTTGCCTCAGACCCTTTAAAAAGTACCTGGATAAGCACTTGGCATGTCATAACATTCAAGGCTATGTGCCTAGTGCTGGTAAATGGGATTAGGTAGGTAAGTCAGGTGTTTCTCACGTGTCGGTGCAGACTCGATGGGCCGAAGGGCCTCTTCTGCACTCTGTGATTCTGTGATTCTGTGATCTTGATGTTATGAGACCCGTGAGTCAGGGAGCAAGCTCGTTGCCATGTGGGCTTCAACATAGAGAGGAGAACACACCTGAGCATGGTTCTCATGCAGTTGACTCATGATTATTAGGGTGTCCCTTTAGTTGGCCAATTGTGCTCACCTTTAACTCTACCCACCTGAAAAGACTCTCCTCCCACTTCAAGGATTTACACGTACAGAGTAACTGTGTTGTGAAGAAGAGCCTTGAGAAAATGATGAGGATAACTTTCCAAACAGGCTCCACCACCATCTACCCTCCCCCTGTCACCCACCAACTTACCTCATCACCCTTGACCCACCCAATATAACCATATGTCTCCCCTTTGTCACCCATGAAACTCCCTCCATTACTCTTGAGCCTATAACCATCAACCACATGCCTTCTCTCCCCTCAGAGCCTACACCCGTTATCATCCCCACGCCCACCCTGATCCCTCCCATTATCTGCACCACCTGTTTTGTCCGTTTCTGTGATGCCACCCACCCCATGACATCATACACTACCTGACCATGACCCTGGACCTGCCATCTTACCGCATCCAACTACCCCTTCTTACTGTGACTGTTCCCTCCGCTGCCCAGTACCTTCAGTTCAACCCCAAGACACCACCATAGACAGCATCAGTGCCGCCCTTTAGGAATATCTTTCTCCCACCACACCTGCCTGGAACCTCACCCCCATGCCCCACACCCACCCATTCACAGGGCCCTCACACCAAACATGCAAGGCCCTTCTCTCTCTCCCACATTCCTGCACCCTCGCCTTCCTTCCCTGGCTCCATCCCCGCTCCGGTATCCCTCCCTCCCTCTGCCAGCCTTCCTGCCCTGTGCCCCTTAGACTGCCACCAACCGATTATCGTATTGTTGAACAGCATTCCCCAAAGGGGAAAAAAAACAGTGGCTCCTCACTCCAACTCCAGCAAGTTAACTACCTCACCTGCCGCACGCCGCTTATAGCAGTTGCAAATCTGAAAACATGTATTGCTTGCTCGCCAATAACTTATTTGGGAAGGGGAACTTAATTCTGGTGAGCTGGCTTTTTAATGAGTATGCATGACATGCAGATGCACACAAATGCGCTTTCTGACGTTTGCCATCGGGAAGCTCAACACACCTTCAAACTTCCCTGAATTTAATTGCAAAAGGTCATCCCGCTGTTGAGAAGCTGATTTTTGGCCTCCTGCTCAATTAAGTTCCTCCGCCTGCATTGCTTTCCGCTCCCAGGAGCAGCACAAGATTCCGCTTTTCTAGCGGGAATACCAGAGCTTCAGGCCCAGGCAGCTGAAGGCATAGCAATTCCAAATAGTCCAATTTAGCCTGAGACAGGAGTCAAGAATGGAGTCGTTAGCAAGGGTCAGGGTGGGGAGCAAAACCAATCAATCTTCCCACTGTTTATGTCGTGGGGGGTATGGCTCATTCAAGCCTAGATATCAGACTAGCAGCCTGGTAGCACTTTGGCAGTGGAGGGGGTCAAGAGATTTGATGGCAATGTAAAATTGGCTGTTATTGGAAATGTAGAATCTAGCTCAATGACTTTGAATGGCATCACCAAGTGGCCATATGTAGGAGAAAGAGAAGGGGGTCTATGGATGGATCTTTCGGAGACTCCCAATGGTGCACAGTGGACAGAGAAGACATTACTAGTAATTCCCTGGCTACGATCAAACAGGTAAGAGTTTAACTAAGTAAAGGTAATCCCATGGAGTTTGACCATGTAAGATTTGGAGGGCATATGACCAACTATGTCGAATACTGGAAAGGTCAAAATGGATGAAGTGAAAATGCACCACAGTCACCGTCGCTGAACAAGAGAGTAGGAAAAAGAGGAGAAAACATGAGAAGAGAAAAAAGGAAAGCAAGTGGAAGAAAAAATGAAAAGGTTAGATTCAAAATAAGAGAACATGATAAAAAGGAGCGAACAGGCAAATGGAATGAATGCAGGACTGTTTGGGAAGGGGTGAAGAATTGATGGACAGACTGAAAATGAATAATTTCCCCAATTCCTGAAGGATCTCAAGTTCTATTTAAAGAGGACCCCTCCCCTAAAGACCAATTCAAAATAAAGGCGATGAATTGTGAGTGTTGAGGTAATTTCCCTGTATTATATTTGGAAAACATTGAGAGAAAGTAAAACTGCAGCGCTTATGTACAAATATTCCTACAGAAACCAAGTTATTTTGTAATAAGGAATTCTGGCAATAATATAAAGCTAGAATTTGGACTTCCTTCCACTCTCCTGTGCAGTTATGTGACCCGTGCCAGGGAGAAATGGGAGAACTTGCATTGAATGATGGAAAACCAGTAAAGTAAATTGCCCTAGTCAGCGCAACAGCAGGGCCTTGGAAGCAAGTTTTCTGCTCTGGTCTACATTATATAAGCTACAGATTTTTCTCATCAAACCATCCAAACCTGCATTCCACTTTTGGGCCAATTGGCATGTTAAATTTGTTTTCCATTTTCAAAACTTTTCTGTTTTTTATTATTTTTTGTGGCCACATTAAATTAGATTTCAGAAAATAATTACCTCTATAAAAACACATTACAAATTTAACCATTTTTAAATGGGACATTTGGATATTTTCTCAAAATTAAAAAAACAACTATTCAAAAGAATAATTATGCACAGAGTCAGAGCTGCTTGTGTTAAGTGCTCTTTTGCTCTGTGAGTAGTTCTAATACCTCAGTTCACACTCTAGGCTGTGGAGGATGTGAACTAACGTAAACCTTGCCTGGAAATGGCACAAGCTGCTACTTTTTCATTTAGGCTGAATTTACATGACAGCTGTAGTGTCATTGAGATGCAGTTAATGCAATCTCAATCTGGAGTCAGTCTGATCTGTCATCAGAAGAAGGCGTAAGGAACCTCAACAAATTCACTCCAGAATCAAAGAGGGCTTCAGCACCAGATTTAAATGGAAGTACAGTAATTCTGGAATCTTAGGGAGCACAGCCGAAGAATAACAACTACAATGTTGGAGCCCTATCTCCCTTCGATTGTGCCTCCCAATTGGAAACATGCGATCTGACTTACATTTACACCTGCACAGGTTTAGGCTCAGTGCAAAGCCAAAGTAATCTTTGCTCTGCTGCTAAATTTGTGAGGTTAGATTTTCCAATTCTGTGCTCTCAGGACAGAACCTCACCTGTCAGGAGTACATGGCAAAAAATTCCACGAGACAGCTGATGTTTTCCTATCCATTGGAAATCGTGGGCTGCATGTGGGCAATTTCTCAATCTATGCTTCCAACTGAGAGCCAGAAGCCGCAATCTAAAAAACTGCATGTGACAATAGCAACCAGTGTAAACCACTGCAACCAGTCTCGATGTCAATCTGTGTGAAGCACACTTTGCATTGCCAGTTGTGAGAAGTTACAAGTCCTTGTTTTCCCCTTAAATGTTTTAGAAGAATAGATGAACTACATTTGGTTGAGTTCAAGTTAACCTGGTTTGCATGATTGAATATTTCCATTCTGTAGAAACGCATCTCTTATCCTAAATGGCCACAAAACATGGAGCAGCAGCAGTACAAAATACATTCCAATGCAATTCAGAATGCAATCCACATTTAATCCACAGAGCACGGAAGACTAAGGCCCAGAGTTTCGTCCTGGGGTTGGGTGTGCAGAATCACGAGATTTCCCAGCTCTGTGAACCCAACTTTTAAAGATGTCTGCCCACAGGTTGGATTTTTAGCTTGGGTGGGGTGGGGGAGAAGGGTTGGAAGTGGAAGGTTGAAATAGGAGTCAGGGAGGGGAACCCTGGAACTAGTGCAGAGGCTGCCAGGTGCAGAGGTGGGCTGGGCACAAGGCCAGCCTCTATGCACCAGCACTGTGTTTAAATAAATAAAAGAAAATATTAAAACAAAAAACAGCTCTCACCCTTACACACACTTCCTATGCCCTATCCATGCCAACCTATTCCAACCCATGCCCCCACTCACCATTCTTTTCCCTTACTCCCTCCATGCCAATTCACCTAGTACACTTGGATAAGTCCTTGACAGCTTTGACACTTCCTTGACAGCTTTGACAGTTTTGACAGTTCCTTGAAAGCTGGGTAGTTTCTTGACAGCGGGACAGCTCCTTGACTGCTGGACAGTTCATTGAGAGTTCCTTGTCAGCTGGACAGTTCATTGTGAGTTCTTTGTTAGCCGGACAGTTCCTTGACAGCTGGACGGTTCTTTGACAGCTGGGATAGTTCCTTGACAATTGGACAGTTCCTTGACAGCTGGACAGTTCCAATGAGTTGGTGTGTAAAAAGTGCATGATCATGTTTAATTTTAAAAATCCCAAAGGTTGCCTTACCCCCCACCAAAGGGTGCCTTACCTCTTCCAAAGAGTGCCTTAACGCTCCCAAAGGTCTCCTTGCACCCTATCCAAAGGGGTACCTTACCTCTCCAAAGGGGTACCCTGGCTATCCAAACAAATTCACCAAGCCTAGACCTCCCCTTACTTGTTCTAATCTGCACATCCCAGATTCCACACTCCTGTTTGTCCAAAATCCCACTTCAATGGAGGCAGCTGGTGATTTAAATGACCAGTTGCCTCCATGAATCATGCATGCGCAAACCCCAGCGAGACTCCAGTCCTGTCCCTGCGAATATGGGAAGTGTTGGGTTTGGGGGCAGGACTTAGAATTTCCTGCCATTTCCAGGACTTTTGTCATAATGGCTAGCCTCCCCTCTCTCTTGTGACGAAAGTTGGGGCCAATGAATGCACATTTTATCTCAACTGAACTGTATCAACAGCCTCACAGGAGATAAATAAAGCATTGGGAGGGGAGTTAAATTTCATAAAGCAGCAGGGCTGGGACAATTAGGACTTTATAACAGATAGAGTATAGTGGGAGAGGAAAGGCTAGTTTCCCATCTTGTTCGTCATCAGTTACATGCATTAAGTAGGACATTTAACAGAAATTGAGTAAGGTAGGGATTACCAGAGGCAAGGAGAAAAATATATGGAGGAATTCATGATAGGCAAAGTAGGCAGTTAAGAAAAAATTCTCTCTATTCCATTCAGAAATATTGCAAATTTATGAAAGGAACTGGAATCATGAATCATATGCGATATTGATATAGCAGAAATTACAGAAACCTAGTTGTGGCATGGGCAAGATTAGAGGATGAAAAATATGTAGGCTTGTCAGAAAAGGGGGAAAATGGAATAAGAGGGGATGACAGCATTCATAAAATATAATTATATAATAATATCACACAAAGGAAGGAGCTGAATGAATGTAATCAGTAAGTGGAATCAGTATAAGCACAGTTTAGGAGCAGGAAAGGATGTAGAGAGAATTTTTTACAGACCTTCTGACTGCGATGATTTAATAAAGGAATGTATCTTAATCAGTCCTGGAAGGCAAGTAAGGAGAAAATTTAATAATGGAAGATTTTAATTTGCATATAGCTTGGCAGATAAAGTGGAAAAAGAAATAAATTAAACGAGTGCATTTAACCCAACAAGAGAGATGATGATACTTTGTTTAGTTCTGAGTAATCACAATAGTAGTTAGTGATTTGTTAAAAAGTGAATATCTTGGGAACTCAGAGGGGCAAAGCAGACAACGACCTTGGGAATAGTGAAAGAATCATTCGGGCGAAGTGACACAGACCTGAAAAGTTAACTGTTTCCCTCTCTTTACATGTGCTACCTGACCTGCTGAGTATTTTTGGCATTTTCTGTTTATATTTAAGATTTCCAGCATCCACAGTATTTTGCCTTTTTGACCATAATATGATAGAGTTCACAGCCCACTAATGGAATCTGATTAGTGGTTGATTGAGTGGATCACAAAACAAACATATTTCTGAAATACATCATAGATACCTTTAAGTTGTTATTATGGTTGTCTATCAATGTGGCCAGGGCCAGTATTAAACAAAAGAAGGTTTCTGTAAGGACAAGAACAATGGAAAGAATGAAGATGGGACAGATTATAGGAACAAATAAAGGAGACCAAAGAAATAATAAAGGGCAGAAGCTGCAGGTTGTATCAAAGATAATAGCAATGCTTTTCTCTTATAAAAGATCAGAAAAAAGGAGTAGCGCAACTTTTTTAATTTCATCACAGGATGTGACTGGCAAGGCCAGCATTTAATGCCCATCTGTATAAAACAGAATGGTTTGCAGGCCATTTTAAGGGGCAACCATATTGCTGTGGGCCTGGAGTCACATTTTGCCATACAAACCAAGTAAGGACAGCAAATTTCCTTCCCTAAAGAACATTAGTGAACCAGAATCTGGTGAATGCATAAGTGCTAGTGAACCAGATCTGGGAGTTTCATGGTCACCATTACTAACAACAGCTTTTTTATTCCAGATTTCTTCATTAACCAAGTCTAAGCCCTCCAATTGCTGTGGTGGGATTTGAACTCAGGTCCTAGTCCAAGGAATAGTCACTATGCTACCTTCACCACTCTTGCAAAAGCTACTACAGAAAACAACTACTACAAGAAGAAAGGACAAACTAAGTACTTCAAAGACATCACTACACCTTGGGGTATTGACCTAGGCCCAACAAGCTTCAGCAGCTTCATCAATGATCTTCCCTCCATCGTAAGGTCAGAAGTGTGGATGTTCACTGATGATTGCACAGTTTTCAGTACAATTCGCATCTCCTTGGAAACTGAGCAGTCTGTGTGAGCATGCCAGGAAAACATTCAGGCTTAGGCTGATAAGTGGCAAATAACATTTGTGCCAGACAAGTGCCAGGCAATGACCATCTCCAACAAGGGAGAATCTAACCTTCTACTCTTGATGCTTAATGGCATTACCATCATTGAATTCCCCCACCACAATATCCTAAGGATTACCATTGAACAGAAACATAACTGGACCAGCCATATAAATATTGTGACTTCATGACCAGGTCAGTGGTTGAGAATTCTGCACTAAGTAACCTTGACTCGTCAGTGTCCATCCACCATCTGCAAAGCACAAGTCAGGAATGTGTTGGAATGCCCTCCACTTGAGTGGATGAGTTTAACTCCATTAACACTCAAGAAGCATAACATCATTCAGGACAAAGCAGCCTGCTTAATCGGCACCCCATTTACCACTTTAAACAATAACTTCCTCCACCACCGACGCACAGTGGCAGCAGTGTGCACTATCTACAAGATGCACTAAAGCAACTCACCAAGGCTCCTTTGACAGCACCTTCCAAACCTGTAACCTTTACCACCCAGAACAACATAGCAGACACATGGGAACACCACCACCTGCAAGTTCCCCTCCAAGCCACATACCATCCTGACTTGGAAATATAATGTGGTTCCTTCACTGTTGCTGGGTTAAATCACTGAAACTCCCTCCCTAATAGCACTGTAGGTGTACCTCCACCACATGGACTGCAGTGGTTCAAGAAGGTAGTTCACCATCACCTTCTGAAGGGTAATTAGGGATGAGCAATAAATGCTGGCCTTGCCGGATATGCTCACAACCCAAGAATGAAGAAATAAAAAGGCTGGTATATTTGCCTTACTCTCTGATTTTTCAAAAAAAATTCATTACATTCCGCATGGGATATTCTTTAGGAAAAATGCTGCATTTTTTAAAAAAATTGTTCATTCTGTGATGCTTTAAATCACTTTGAAATAGATTATTGATTAAAATTTAGCTGACTTCTTTGCGATTAAAATTATCCATGAGTCTCTGGGTGCCCTCCTCCACTTCCAAGGAAGACTTGCCAAATCCTTTATTCATGAAAATAGTGTCCCTTTAAATAGATGAAAATAGGGCCCACAAATCTTTTTTCAGAACACAAATCTATGGCTATGTCCTCTTTGACCACAGTATGGCTCTGCGCATAATATATAATTTGTGGAAATTTGTGCCTGAGGCTCCTGCACTGAAGGGAATGATATGGAATCTTTCTGGATTCTCCTCAGAAGCAGTCCGCCCTCAGCAAGCAGTAACTTTCCTGCTCTGCAATTTTGTCCTTTTCTCTGCAGAATTGTCTTACGATGATGAGCTTCACAGCAAAAGTTGTTGGTAATGTTACATGCTCAAGAGGCCTTAGACCATTGATAAATTCTAGGTGACCCAGTAACAGAGACTGTAATCCTTTGCACTGTGCCAATATATTCCATCCTTATTTAATGAAGATTGACATAGGAATGGTCTGTTCCAAACCATATCTGAATTGGAACAGCTGTGAATGGAGTTTGGAAACATAACCTCGGGGACTCATTGCTACCTCCTTAGGAATTCTATAGGAAGAAAAGATATTGTTGTAGCATGGATTAATAAAATATATGGCATTCCATTGGCCTTATTTTCATCATCTGAAGCTCTCTCTGGGGACACAAAAAAAAAATCTTTGGGTTGAAATATTCGTTCCGATCGATGATGGTTCTTTCCCATTTCTATCATTGTAAAGTGAAACTCTCCTGGTGGAGATGTAATGGTAATGGGCAGATGTTTTGCCTCCATCACCACACTGCCAAATGGCAGCAGTGCACCTGAAGCACAGCCCTCGAGCTGCTGAAGTTAATAACATATAGGGCAAGATTTTACATCCCACAGGCAGGCGCATGCAAGACCCGATCGAGCGCAAAATAGCGCGCGATGACGTCAGGCGAGCGTCCCAACATCATCGCGCACTCGCATGCTAGTTCAGTCAGTGGACATGTGCGAGAATTGGCAGCACGTCTGCCGACAATTAAGAGGCCATTAATCAATTAATTTAAACCGATTTTCCACTGCTTGTCCTAACTTACGGTTGGCGGGCGGGCAAATCGGCCAGGTGGCCTTTGGATTTTTTAGGAAACCTCGGGAGGGATGAAATTAATTTCTAAAAATAAAACATTTTTGACAGGATTTTTATAATGTTTATGTTCATGTCAGTGAGTCCTATGTGGGGACATGTTCAGAATCTTTATTTTTGATTTGAATTTTCTTCAGCTCCCGGAGGCAGCTCCCTGCCCTCAGGAAGCTTTCAGTACCCGCTCCCCCACGCATGCGCAGACTTTTGTGCTTGATCTACTCCCACCCCCAGCAGTGCTGAGCTCCTCAGCGCGCCTATCACTCTTGCTGGCCGTTAATTGGCCAGCCAGCGTGAAATCACAGCCGGTGTCCGATTGTGGGCGGTGGACTGCGTCCAAGCCGCTCCCGGGCCTGCCCGCTGCGCCCACCCGACAACCTGAAAATCCCCCCTATAGACAAAGCTCTAGCCTTTGATAGCCTTTGGCTATCTCGGCACAGGCACGGTTGTCCAGTGAGCCCTACTGCTCACATTATGGGTAGAAAATTCAGAGAAGCTGCCAATGGACATTGGCAGGCAGAAGGTTCCAATTTAAGTGAAGCAATTTGAGTGGATGGACATCAGGTCTGTCTGCAAATCTCCAGCTTTCTCTGGGGCCTTCATGGATCCACTTGCTGGCAGGGATCTAGGGTCAAGTTTTCTGGGTGGACCTGCCCTAGGGCGTTCAACAAACTGAAAAATGAGATGAATGGCTGAGAAGACCCCATCCTGCCTCATTAATGCTACTTTCTTCCATTCCCTTCCCTGCCCCTCCATTCCAAGAAAAAAATTGGAAGTCCTGACACTCTGCCATTTCTCCTGATCTTAATTTTGGGGAAGTGGGTATGCCCTGGGGTCAAAGTCAGGAAAGTCCAGGCCCATATCACATGAAACAAAAATTTCAACATTTTACCCATGAGCCATTTGTACCAGGTGTTGAGGGGGCTAACCAGAGATCCTTAAAGGAATCACTGAAAACAGCTCAGGAAATAGTCGAGAAAGCTTTTAATTCTTTTTTTTGGTGGGCCTAGGAGGAACATGATCAATACCTTCAGCCCACTGCTGACCTATTCAAGGCCATGCTCTCAGAATTATCTCACCCCACCTACCCACCCAGCACCCTCTAACCCCAACCTGCCAGCCAACACAATATGTGAGCCAACTAATTTCCTGATGTATGCCAGATTCACCTTGGATTAAAGCTTGGATGGTCAATAAGGCTTCAGCATATTGAATAATTCAACAGAATAAAGAAAAATAGTTTTATTTCTCATCTCTTCTGTTATCGTTACTGCACTTCCTTTGGATTCCTGCTCTATGTCCCTCAAAAACTAATCAGCTGAGGCTCTGTTTAATTAGGGCATTCAACATTGCAGTATATTGAGTACTGAAGTGAGCCAAATCTGACTACTCCATCTGAACATTGTGGTACACTAAAACTTTTCAAAAAAGGAGATTTCTACTAGTCGGTTGGTATAGGTTAGTCACAGGCTCCAACTGTGGTGTTAAACCAACAGAACTAACCAACGGTGCGTGGCTAAACAACAGCATTTGAACAACAACCAACAAATGTCTTCAAAATGTTGATTGAGGGGTGAAAAACGGATTTAATGAAGAATGTATTTGATCAGATAGTTGTACTTAGCTCCACAGAATTCTGTATCCTCGCTGAGGGTCAAATCTAAAAAAATTGAATTATCTATTCAAGTTACAGAAAGTGATCTTGACATTTTTTTTATCAACTGTGCCTTATCAGATTTTATGCTTATCTGAAGTCCTGGGGGCTTTCCTTTGTTTGGATTTTAAAGTTAAACATCTTAGATCTCTGCCTGGTGAACAGTTAAATGCTAGCATCAGTGACCCAAACACAGAGCTATCAGATAAGAACATTTTTTTTCTACAGGCAGTTCCATTCTTCTTTCTTCCTAATAAAAATTGTTTATACAGATCAGCATACCATAACCTGAAAAATATTCACTTGAATGATCCAAAGGACCTTAGAGCCCCTTCAAAAACGCAAAAGCTGCTGAATACCAGAATACCTCCAGCCACTCTCCACATCTTATTACTCAGTAGCTATTTCTAATCAGCATAGATGATGTATAACTTATCAATGCATGAATTCTGCTCTCGTAAGATTACAGCAGTATAGTGCATATTAGGTGCAAATAATCAGGCAACTATCTGCTGCTATTGTACCATATCCAAATCCAGACAGGAGACATATCAGTTACCACATCTACCCCATAAGCTTCAAGTGTTGGCCAAGGAGAGTGAGCAAGCTGCCTGAAGTTTAGAAAGTTACATATTATCATTACATTGATCTTTTGTATGTTCTATTCTCTACAGGAGATTTCCAGTGTTTGTGTTTCTGCATAACTACAGCATTGTAAGCATATAAACGCTGGCACCTTTCAACTAAAGCAGAACTTCTGGGGCATACCAGCCTCCTTCCTAAGGACACAGGTCAGTTCTTAATAGTTTATGGAAGATAAATCATAACTATTGCTAATTGAATAATCTGTGAAACCAAGTTCAAATCTAGAAACTTGAGTACATAATGTTGGCTGACACTCCACTGCAGTATGCAGGGTTTGCTGCACTGTTGGAGATGCAGTCTTTAGGATCAAAGTCCTGTCTGCCCTCTCAGTTGGCCTTAAAAGATCCCATCACACTATCTGAACAAGAGCAAGGGAATTCTCCCCAGTGACCTGGTCAATATTAATTCTTCCTCCTAAAAACAGATTATATCGCTTTTTATCTCTGTTGTTTGTGAGACATTGTTGTGCACAAATTAACGAAAGTGCTCCTTACAACAGTGACTACACTTCAAAATTAATTTAAGTAAATTATAGATAGCCAGGGTATGTGATTTACAAAAATAAAAGCAGGTCTACCTTGATATAAAGATGCAGTGGTTGATCAATAAATCACATAAAATACTAAGTATAAACTACACAATATCAAATATCCAGAGCCATGTTAGCACGGTCAGGGGCCCTGTGAACAGAGCTGAACAGTAACCCACCCACAAACGTAAACAATGCTGCATATCCATCCTGCGAATTCCAGCAGGTAGAGACTGGAGCTAGTGTTGTGGTGGGGAGTAGCTGGTCAGATTTATCAGACTGTGGCTGGACCATTGCAGCTGCACTCTGTACACCTGCACCTGGTCCCAGCAATGGAGAGATGGTTGAAGAAGATGTCAGTCTGTCAACAGACCAGGATCGCAGTGAAACCATAGAACACAAAATCAAGCAGCTTCACTTAACCATAGTATATTATGATATGATCTGCTTTTTTATTAATGTTGTGTGCAAACATTCTATTTTCATGCATCTTATTACACAATGTTTTATGGATATTGGAACTACATGGGGGCGGAGGGGGCCAGTGAGGGGTGGTTGTGGTTTGAGGGAGGGTGAGCAGGGCTGACCCGGGTTTTCTTGGTGCATTGACCCCAAGAATTATTAATGTGGCCCTGCCTGTTTCCATTGTACATGTTGTGCCCATGCAATGAACCCAATGTACAGCTTAAATGTGTAGAAGATGCTGTTGAAAAATATAGAATTCTTGTATGCGTAAATCAAAACAGTCCTATTATGTTCTTACTGTTCCATTTTAGAAAACAACCCTATAGCCACAAGAGGTTTGAATCTAAGTACATCATCTATCCTGCCCTATGTCAATCATCAATCAAATGTAACATGATCTGAGAGGCAGGAATACCTAAGAAATGGAACTAACTGTTTAACCTCCTCATTCTCAATTACCTTCTGATTTTGCAATTCCCAAAGCAATTAATACTTCGCATCACCAGCTTGCAATTTAGAACTGTTCAGATTAGATTGTACATAACTATTGTTGAGATTTAGATTCCTGAACACTAAAGATTTAAACTTTATTATAAACTGCTTGCACATGCTCCCGAGCAAATTATTAAGATCTAGTATTAAATTTGCAAGTACCTTGCTGTCTCTATCATGGAAATTGTCCTGTATATTGGCGGAAAAATACATGTGGTAGTAATTATATGTAAATAGCAGATATTTGCTGCTGATTGTGAGTACAGTATGCTGCTCCATCATCGTGCATGGTAGTTCATTGCTGGAAGTGGGTTAAGCCATTCAATGGTATGTTAGGTGCAATATTCTTTATATGCCACATTGACAACTGTAAATTTGGCATTTGATCTTTGATAATGAACATGGTTTATAGCAAATAGGTAGCAAAAGGTGTTGATCAAAACCGGGCGACATGTAGGAAGAAAGAATTGACCCAATTTTTTGCGTAAAAAGAAAGACAAAATCCTGGACAAAATGCCGAAAACTGTGCAGCAAAGTAGCCAGACTAAGTTGAGCACAAAATTAATGTGAAATACTACCAAAGAGACCGAGTAATATTAGAAATGGCTGAAGGCTTTAAAAAGTGAGCTTATACCAAAGGTCAGGAAATGAAGACCAACTGTGTTACTGTGAAACCCTAAATTGCTAGTCCTCTGTCGCTGAATCTGGTTTAAATATACTCAGATGCATATCTCTACGAAATTCTAAATTCCTGTATAAATCGAATTGTAAGAGCTGCAGTGTAAGTTGAAAATCTTTCCCACGTTATGCCTGTTGGGACCACACATGTGGGATTACAGTTTCTCTCACTCATATCCACTATATAAGTTCAGTGAATTGACCACCTCTCCTGTGTTACCAAATGCCACAGTAATTCATACCACAGACCCCAAAGGATGTGAAAGACATTGAATTCCAGCTCTGCTTTCTCTCCAAGTGCTGTAGAAAGTCTGAGAATTAACCTTGAGCCAAAATAAACCAATTCAAATCCTGAACCAGATCCCAGTCATCATGCCCTCGCTACATTAAGCGCAAATTAAACATAGCACAAAATCTTCATTAAAACTATCAGCTGTAAATCAAGTTTTCTGAGGCATGCACTCAGGGCTGCTGTTAGTCAATCACAAAGCACTTGCCCTGTTTAAAAACGGCACTGTTTATTTTCTTATCCCCCTTTGCACCTATGCTGATAGATGTACAGTCAAAATAAATCCAATGAAAGATTCCCTCAATCTAGAATTTATAACTCAATGTAAATATCAAAGCAATGGGGTCATTTACTGGTACAAATATAGACTAGCGCAGTTTAAGAGCAATAGGGTTGGAACTCTCAGTGTTTCATGAACAATGATGTCCCAGGTATTCCTGATCCAATACAACAACAGCCTGCATTTATATAGCACCTTTAATGCAATGGGATTGATCATTTCTGGATTTCTGGTCGCTCTGCGGATAGGAGGTCTTGTGGCTCAGTAGGTAGTGCTGCTGCCTCTGAGCTTCCAGGGTCAAGGCCTACTCCAAGACTTGTCAGCTATGGAAGGACTGTTGTTATGCCTGTGAATTTATGAAAAAATGGACACTTTACTTTTAAAAGCAGAATAGAAAATGGACAATTTAACTTGGAACAAGATGGAGCAAAGGGGGTCAGGTGACCTCCCTCCTTGCCTGAAAATATAACATGCAATTGCCCAAGGCTGGAAGTAGCTTGCCTGTCTAGTCAGGACGTTAAAATGTAAACAACCTTTCTGGGACATATTTCAGTGATGAGACATTAAAACGCAACAGGTCTTTCCTGTGATGTTAACAACTACTGTTGTCCAAATGTCTACGTGATGAGCAACAGCCAACCAGACTTAGGCCTGGATTTTTGCTCCCAGGTCAGGTGCGCAGAGTTGGGGAATTTCTCAGCTCCGCAAATCTGACCTGGGAGAATGTGGCCCGGAAGGTCGGATTTTCATTCGAGGGTGCAGGGTTCGCTGGGAGTCAGGCCAGGCGACCCCGGAATTAGTGTGGAGGATGCTGGGTGCAGAGGGTCTGGGCAGAAGGTCTGCCTTGGTGCAACAGCACTGGGTTGGATTTTAAGAAAAAAAGCCAGAAAAACATAAAAGAGCCCTTCAGCCCCCACTCCTCAAACCTGCTCACCCCAACATACTCCAAATGCCCCATCCATGCCAGTCCTTGCTACCTCATGCCTCCACCCACCCCCCATGGTCCATATCCTCCATGCCAACCAATGCACCCCTGCCCACCCCCATGGTCTCCAAACCCTCAAGCCAATCTATACCTCTCTGCCCTCCCCATGGCCCCTCATGCCCTCTATGCCAACCTATGACCCCACCCCACTCCCATGGCCCTTTATAGTCCCTATGCTAACTTAGTGCCATTTCATGCCAACCCATGCCCCTACTCACCACCCTGTGTCCTTATACCTACCATGCCAACTCACCAAGTGTCCACCATGGGCAGACCTCAGGACCCATTCTGAGATAAAATAAAATAAAGGTCCGAATCTTCCATTCAGACAAAAAATACACATTTACCCTCCCCCTGATATTTCAGGGCAGTCTTACAATGGAGGATCCTTCCAAACGGACTCTGTGCAGGAAACCTCTGTGGTAGCAGTGGGGGGAATCTGTGCAGAAACCATGCCCCCTTTTTACAGTACTAGCTGCTTTATTTTGTAAGTAGAGTTTAAATGTCCCAAAGCTTCTTTGAAAAGCTGCAGAGAGAAAGTAAATGGATAAGTGGGTAGGGAAAGTAAGGGGGTGGGTGGATAAGGTAAGTAGGGAAAGGGGTAGGGGTGAGGGGGTAGGATGGGTAAGGTAAATGGATGAGGGGGTGGGGTGGGTATGGTTAAGTGGGTAAGAGGGTAGGGTAAGTGAGGGGTAAGATGGGTGAGGTTGTCGGTAAGAGGGCAGAGTGGGTGATGGGCTAGGGTGGGTAAGGTAAGTGGGTAAGGATGTAGGGTGAGTGGGGTGGTAGGTGGATCGGGTCAGGTCGAGTCGGGGGCGGAGTCAGTTGGGAGGTGAGGGGGTTAGGGGCTAGCCAGGTCAGGTCAGGGGGCAGTTCGGGGGTGGGGGGCATGGGAGTGGGGGGTGGGTGTTTGTAGGGGGCTAGCCAGGTCAGTCAGAGTGAGTCATGGGGTTGGGAGGGAGTTGAGGGGTCAAGGACCAAGTCGCGAGGTCAGTGTGAGTGATTGGGGGGATGGGAGGGGCCAGTTGTATAGTACCACAGGTGTTAAGCCAGGTTTTAATCTGTCTAACATTTCCTGCGTATCTATTCAGGTAAGTAAGCCAGAACTGTCCAAAGTCTCCGACTCTAACTCAGAATTTTTTGGAGGGCCCCAGGGAGCAGGGGAATTGTCCATCAGGATTCCAAACTTCCCGGGCAATTCCCACAGAGTCACTGTGTTGGGACTTCCAGGGGGTCCTGAAGCACATCTTACCTCTCCCAAAGGGCACTTAACTGCTCCCAAAGGACACCTGACCTTCCCCAAAGGGTATCTGACTTCCCCAAAGGTGTCTCAAAGAGGTACCTTACCTCTCCAAAAGGGTACTCTGCCCATCCAAATTAATCCACAAAATTCAGACCTACTCCTACCGGGTCTAATCTGCACACATCAGATTTCAGACACCTCTCACACCAAAATCACACATGACTGGAGACAGCTGCTGTTATTCATGGGCAGCTGCCTCCATGAAACATGCATGTGCAAATCCCGACCAGAGCCCATTCCTACCACTGAAAAATGTTAGGTGCCATGTTCAGGGGTGGGACTTCTGGATTTGGACCTCTTCTGCCATTTCCGTCATGGCAAGAATCCAAACCTTAGTGTCTGCAGATTGAAAATCCACAAAATGGGTGTGAAGAAAAGCCATCTTCTCAAAAGGAGGTGCAAATGGCCCAGATTCAAACCCCATTGTGTGTCAATGCTAAACATCATCATTGACCATCTGTGTGACAATGGGAATACCAAACCATGGTCACTTGACAGAAACCTGCTTTTGAGAAGAAATATTTCTTCCGGAGACTTAAAGACCTGGGCCAAAGTTTCAAGTGTCTAATGCAGACTTTATTTAAAAAAAACATTCTGGTTGGTAAAAACCCATTTCCTACATTTACATTCCTTCAACCACATTATCCCTTCAACCACATTATCCCTTATAATGACAAACATTTCATTCAATTGCATAATTCCTTATAAAGCAATCATAGTACTACTTCAAAGAGCCCATAAACACTTAGAGCTGTCAATCAAACTGTGAAATAGCAGGCACCCTATTGTGATAATGGTCAGTTGTGAAATCAGTCATGCAGCACTAATCTAGTAATGGTAGCCCTAAGGCTTATGTCAACAGGCAGAGTGAAATAGCAAACAATCTTTTTTTTAAAACACTCCAGACAGTTTTACCAAAGAGTTAAAGGGCAAGAGGTTTAAATGTCTGGCAGCTCCCTTTGACTGTTCATCATGACAGGTTTGACAGTTGTTTTTAACAGCTCCCTTTGGCGGTTCAACTTGACACTTCTGGCAGTTGTTTTTAACAGCTCCCTTTGGCGGTTCAACTTGACACTTCTGGCAGTTGTTTTTGATAGCTTCAATGAGCTTCACAGTTCCAATGAGTTTATGCACTTTTATGTACATTCATGCCTATTTTTTGCAACCCAAAAAGGTAACTTACCTCTCCCAAAGGGCACATAATTTCCCCAAAAGGGCACCTGATCTTCCCCAAAGGTGTCAGGGGCCCATATCCAAAGGGGTACCTCACCTCTCCAAAAGGATACCCTGGCTATCCAAACAAATTCACAAAGTTCAGACCTGCTCTTACCAGGTTTAATCTGCACACGTCGGATTTCAGACACCTCTCACACCAGAATCACACAGTACTGGAGGTAGCTGCTGATTTCTAAGAGGAGCTACCTCCATGAAATCCGTATGTGCAAATCCCACCTGGGTCATTCCCACCACTGCAAAAATGGCAGGTTCTATGTTCAGGGGCAAGACATCCAGATTTGGACCTCTTCTGCCATTTCTGTCGTGGAGAAAATTCAGGCCTTATTGTCTGCAGATTGAAATTCCACAAAATGGGTGTGAAGAAAAACCATCTTCTCACAAGAAGATGCAAATGGCGAAGATTCAAACCCCATTGTGTGTCAATGCTAACATCATTACTGACCATCTGTGTGGACAATGGGAACACCAATATCATGGTCGCCTGACAGAAACCAGCTTATGAGAAGAAACGTTTACTAACACACATCTTGAGCAGCAGTCTCACATCAGTCAGTCTGGGAGACAAAGAGACCACAGAGGGAGGAGATCCCACCCAAAAAAGGAGAGAGCCCTACCTAGAATCCTAACAGGCAGAGAAGTGAGGCTATCCTTTTACCTGCAGATTTGCAGAACCAAGCCATATCTTCAGAAAAGGGGCTTGACTACAACTTCAACTGGAGCAAATCCAGACACCTACTGTTGCGAGGAGTAAGTCACTGTGAATTCATACCAGAAACTTCCAACCTCCATTTTCTTCAGTAAACAAAAGGAAATCATCAGCCTGCAATGTTTCCAGCTTCCATCTCAAAGGACAATAGTATTGTGTCTTTTTGGACTTTTCAAAGCCCTAAGTGCATGCTATCTCTTTTGTAATCACCTTTTATTGATTGTGTGCGTGTGTGAGTATTTGCACGTGTGTGTGTGTGTGTGTGTGTGTCTCTTGTGTGAATGAGTAGGCGGGTGCTGATGTGATTACGTTTTGGGTGTTGAGAAAATAAACATTGATTCTTTCATTTTTGAACTTACAAGAAAATCTGTCCTGTGTCCGTTCTTTAGAGTCACAGTGCTCAAGTGGTTAAAACACTTCTTCTTTAAAACACATCTTGTCACGGTTGGGTGAGGGGTGGTAAAAAAGGGGGGACTGTCCTACCATCTCTCCCCTGTCCGTAACATTGCTCATGACCTGGCCAAACCCGCTGATCCTTCTAACACACCCATGCTAGACAGTAAGAGGAGGAGAGATTCTTAGTCAGCCACGCTGGATGCAGATTGGTGCCCCTCGAGCTATAACCATTTATTTCTCTCCAACAGAATGAAACTCTTACAGTTCCTCGTGGACTTTGGCTAATGGATGGAGTTGCTCTGAGTGTATTACAAGTTACATGCAGAGTGGTGAGTTCCCTTCTCTAAAAGTGATTTCTGTACCAATTGGGTTTTCACAACTGCTGCTGGCCTGAAAATTACCCTGGTTTACTGAATACTAGTTTGCCATGGTGGGATTTGGACATAAGAACATAAGAAGTAGGGACAGGAGTAGGCCATTTGGCCCTTTCAGCCCGCTCTGCCATTCAATAAGACAGTGGCTGATCTTCTATCTTGGCTACTATTCTTCCCGCACTATTCCCACATTCACTGATTCCCTTAATATCTAAGGGTTTTTCAGTTCCCGTCAGGGTCAGGGACAGAAGTGGGAGGGTGATAAAATTGGGACTGTTAGCTGGCATGCTGGTTCCCCAGTTCCAACCACTCTCGGACCATTCACCCAAAGGTTGGGTGGGGCTGGGCAGAGCTACCTGCCCATATACAGCAGGATTGACCCAACTGAAATAATTAAAGGTCTATTGAGGCCTACTGAAGGAGGCTGACTAGAATTTTGAAGTAGTTGCAGGTAGCAGGGGACAGTTTAACTGTCTGGAGGCAGCCACCCAGCGGCAGACCAGGAGCCAGCACTCCAGGCATCCTTAGAGGACTTTCCTGTCTGCTTGGGTTCAGCAGCAACTGCAGGCTGCTCTGTGGAGAGGTTCCCTTCTCACCACCACCCCCACCCCCCAACCCCATCGCAACACCCCCCACAGTGGTGGCTCAGCTGCAAAGGCCTTATTTACTAGAAATTTAATAAGTTGCAGAGAGGACCTCTGTTTTGGGGTGCCCTCTCTCTCTTACTTGCTTGTCATGGTATCCTGCTGCTGTTTTCAAACTGTAAGGTCTACTGACACCCCAGCTTCGAGAGCTTGCCCGCCATCCTTAATTGGACATCGAGCTTTCTCTCTGGTCAGGGTTCAGAAGCCCGCAGGAAAATCCTACCCCAATCATCTGTCCATCTCTGTATCAAATAACCTCAACAACTGAGCATCCACAGCTCACTTTGGTAGAGAATTCCAAAGGTTCACAACCCTTTAAGTGAAGAAATTTGTCCACATTTCAGTCCTAAATGGCTGACCCCATGTTCTGAGACTGTGAACCCTGGTTCTAGACTATCTAGCTAAGGGAAACATTCTCCCAGCATCAACTGTGTCAAGCCCTTTAGGAATTATAATATATATATGTTTTATTTATCAATGAGAGCCATTTTTTTAAATTCTAGGAATTTTAGGATTAGTTTATTCAATTTGTATTCAGAGAGCAATCCCCTAATCCCAGGAATCAGTCTAGTGAACCTTTGTTCCACTGCCTCTAAGGCAAATATATCTTTCCTTAAGTAAGGAAACCAAACTGTACACAACATTCCAGGTTTGGTCCCATTAAGTCCTTATATAATTCCCTTAAAACTCCCTTACCATTATACTCCAAGCTCCTTGTAATAAAGACTAACATACTATTTGCTTTCCTAATAGTTTGCTGTACCTGCGTGTTACCTTTCTGTGATTCATGTAAAAGTACAGCCAGATCCCTCTGGAACATCACCAATCATCATCTGAAGAGAAAAAAAATTGCAGGGTTAGAGGGAAAAGGCAGGGGAATGAGGCTGCGTCAGTTACTCTTGCAGAGAGCTAGCACAGACACAATGGGTCAAGTGGCCTCCTTCTTGCTGTTACATTCTATGATTCTATGATCTCTCAGTCTCTACCATTTAAAAAATACTCCAATTTCTACTATTCCTACCAAATGTTTCCACATTATATTCCATCTGCCACATTCTTGCCCACTTACTTAACCTGTCTAAATACTTTTGCAGCCACTTTGCATCCTCCTCCTTGACACCCACTTTCCCACTTACCTTTATATCATTTCCAAACTTAAATGCATTGAAGTCAGTCCCCTCATCTAAGTCATGAACTCATAAACTCTGGGTGATTAGTCCACTTCTAGAACACTAGGCTCCTATATTTAATTCTCTCAGAGAACAGAATGACAAGAAGCAGGATTGTAATGTGGATGTGGAACTTGTTACAACATAGAATTGTTGAGGCAAAAGCACGTAGGGGAAGCTAGATGTTACATGAGGGAGGAAAGAATAGAAGGATATGCTGATAAGGTAAGATAAGGTATTGTGGGTGGAGGCTTGTGAGGAGCATTAGACCAATTGGTCCAAATAAACTGCTTCTGTGCTGTTAATTCTATGTAATTTTATGTAATGGTAACAGAAAAAGAACAGTACAATCTATAAATAGCATAGACCTGTGAATGGACTTATTCACTTATATATGTTCTTGTCTCATAATTTTAAAGCTGAAACTCAGAAGGACTTGAATGGCAGGATGGTTAGAGTATAGCCTTGATGGTTCTATCACAACTTGGTGTCATGTTCAGTCACATCTTTACTGTAATGTATAAATTTAGAATTAACTCAATATAAAACCAAAGCGCACACATATAGAAATCTTTCACATATGTATTAATGCACCCAGAGACAATAAACCTATTTGCCATTGAAGGAAAACAATGATTCACACTGATAATCTTACTGCATATTGCAGAGATCTTATGGAACAAATACTAAAGTTTTATTTAAAGCCAGCATGGAACTGCATTACAAGTCACCCAATCCAGCAGGCCAGAGTCAGCCCACAGGCCTCTATGATGTGAACCACCCGCTCCAAGAAATGCCAACCTATAACACTGAAATTGAGTAGAAGGATTCCCAACTTCAGCCGTTCAGCCAAGCTGTTAAAGCAGAATAGAAGTAGTATCAGATTTAACATTGGACAAGAAGTACATAATATTCCAGTTTCTACATATGCCCCTTTCTTTCTGTTTTTTTGGAGTTTTTTTTACCTTCTATTCAACACCCAGTCCAGATTGCATGGCTTGCTATTTGATGTGTCTGGCTGTGTTAACCTCTGTTTGATCTGCTGGTCTCTATTAATGACAGGACTGCAGATTCCTCTCTAATTAAAGGGAGCCATTCACTGTTCATTTCCTGACACATCTGCTGCTTAGTACAGAAATAAGTGCCACAAATTCTTCTCATTTTCAACAAAGGAAACAATGTAAAAGAGAAAGGTTTTTTTTGCTTTTTTCAAAGTACAAAATTCTTTTTCTCATGGTGTCAGTAAAATGCACTGAAAGCTTCAATTTTATTTTAAAAATAGAGAGCGAAATAATTGATTGGGACATTAAGGCGGAAGCTGAAATATAAACAATTTTTTAAAAAAGTCATTATTTTATTTTAAAACTATGTAAACTTTAAATCATCATGGAGAGATTTGATATTCCACAATTAAATAAAAATAGTTTTTCAGGGACGGTTGGGCTGTTCAGCAGTGATAATGAACTTAGCATGCTGTTTAAAAAGCCATAAATTACACCTCATTCTACAAGGCATAACCTTTACACAATTTTTTTACAGCAAGACTTAAAACGTAAAAGGATGAGTTGTGGTCAGTTCAGAGATATCTACTTGATTGCAGTCTGGGGATATTTTAACAGTGCACCTGAGGGGTAAGATCATTGACAGCGAAATAATGAAGACAAGCACTGACAGTTTCTTGCTATGATAAACTCTTGGTCAATGTATAAAGTTTAAAAAACAAATTACATGCCAAATTGTCCAAACTTTACAACCTCTATGATCCACCACGGAATTTTCAAAACAAAACTGATTCCGCTTGTCTTGTACGGCCCCCTGTGGTGTAATTAACCAGGAGTCTCTATAATAGTTGTCACATGTCCTCTCCCACAATCTATGAAGAAATTGGCACAGCCCTGCCGTGAGAATATGGGAAAAGTCTTTTTTCAGAGGGATTAGTTAGGACCAAGACTTTCTTTGATCTGAGAGTGACCCTGGGTGGTGTGCTTAAAATGCAAAATGAAAATTGCAAGATGTGAGCACCTGAGCAAACATTCCGATTACTCTAAGTTACCCCTTAGAACAATATAGTCAGTGTCTAGCTCCGTTGTATTTTGAAAGTGAAACTCTCAGTCCTTAAATCATTGTATTGTCCTACTTGAAAATCATGATTTTGTCATGTGTCAAAGTTATATTATTACTTTGACCACAATTGATTGACAGCCCAATTTTCAAACAAGACTTGGCTTCATAACTAGACAGAATCACAGAATTGCAGAATCTTTAGTGCAGAAGGAGGCCATTTGGCCCATCAAGTCTGCACTTGCTCTCTGAAAGCGCATTCTATCTAGTCCTACTCCCCTTATTCCCATAACCTCGCACATCCTTTCTTTTCAGATAGCCATCCAATTCCCTTTTGAATACCTCAATCGAACCTGCATCTACCACCGTCTCAGGAAGTTCATTCCAGACTCCAACCACTCTCTGGGTGAAAAAACTTTTCCTCACATCACTTTTATTCTTTTTGCCAACTATTTTGAATCTGTGCCCTCTAGTTCTTGATGCTGTCTTGAGTGGGAATAGTTTCTCACTATTTACCCTGTCCATACCCCTCAGGATCTTGAATACCTCTTTCAAGTCTCCTCTCAGCCTTCTTTTCTCCAAGGAAAACAGTCACAACCTCTCCTATCTTTCCTCAGAGCTACAGTTCTTTATCCCTGGAATTATTCTTGTGAATCTCTTCGGAGTCTGGTAAGTTGATTGCTTCATAAGTATAGGCCTTTCCAGACTTGGCACAAAGCAGATGATTGGTGACTGACAGATGAGTTATTATATTATACCATACT
Source organism: Cetorhinus maximus (assembly GCF_964194155.1). Lineage (NCBI taxonomy): Eukaryota > Metazoa > Chordata > Chondrichthyes > Lamniformes > Cetorhinidae > Cetorhinus > Cetorhinus maximus. Next base: position 18,261,785 of record NC_135884.1, on the reverse strand, counting down.
CTAGTAAACACTTCATATGAAGATTAAGGTATGTTAGTGCAGCGTGGCCATGTTGAATGTGCATCCTGCAGGATGTGGGAAGTCATGCAGGCACAACGTGCCCTCAATGACTGCATCTGCAGGAAGTGTCACCAGCTGCAAGTAACTTCAGCTACGGGTTGCAGAGCTCCAGTGGTGGCTGGAGTCACTGTGGTGCATCTGCAAGGCTGAGCATTACGTGGATAGCACATTTAAAGAGGTGGTCACACTGCAGCTAAGAAGTACACAAGCAGAAAGGGAATGGGTGACCGCTGGAGTATCTGAGAGAAACAGGCAGGTAGTGCAGGAATCTCATGAGGCTATCTCGCGCTCTAACCGCTTTTCCATTTTGGAAACTGGTCAGCAAGATGGTTCCTCAGAGGGCTGTAGCAAGAGCCAAGTTCGTGGCACCACAGATGGCTCAGCTGCACAGGAGGGGAGGAGGAAAACTGGAAGAGCTATAGTGTTAGGGGATTCCATTGTTAGGGGAGCAGACAGGTGTTTCTGCGGCCATAGATGTGACTCCAGGATGGTATGTTGCTTCCCTGATGCCATGGTCAAGGATGTCACATAGCGGCTGCAGGGCATTCTTTGGGGAAGGGTGACCAGCCAGAGGCCGTGGTCCATACTGGGATCAATGACATAGGTAGGAAAAGGGATGAGGTACTGAAAGCAGATTTTAGGGAGTTAGGAAGAGAATTGAAAAGCAGAACCTCAGAAGCAATAATCTCGGGATTATTCCCAGTGCCACATGCTAGTAGCATAAGAAGAGGAAGATTGGGCAGTTCAACATGTGGCTGGAGAAATGGGGAAGGAGGAAGGGCTGTAGATTTCTGAGGCATTGGGGCTGGTTCTGGGGCAAATAGGACCTGTACAAGAAGGACAAGTTGCATCTTAACAGGACTGGGACCAATGTCTTCATGGGGAGATATACTAATCCTGTTGGGGAAGGTTGGCAGGGGCATAGGAACCTGAGGGAAAATTAGGGTGGAGAGGAGAAAATCTGTCAGTGGGAAATAGAGAGGTATTAATTGATAAGGAGGATATATCAGAGCAGTAACAAAGTTAATTGAGGTGTCAGCTGTGGCTCAGTTCATAGCACCCTTGCCTTTGAATCAGAGGGTTGTGGGTTCATGTCCCACTCCTGGAAACCAAGAACTGTGTTTGTACTCGAAAAGAGTTGCAATCTGTGACTGTTGATAACTCGAAAGAGTATCAAGGTTAATTGGAGAGTTTGATAGAATTGAAGAAGGCAATAGTAAATCATTAGATAGGGTCAGAGTAAGGGGGAAAGTAAAGCCTAAATTAGGGTTTATGTGAATGTATGGAGTGTGGTGAATAAGATTGGTGAACTACAGGCACAGCTGACAAATGGAATTATGATATTATTGCTATAACAGGGAGCTGGCTCAAAGAAGGGCAGGCCTGGGTGTTAAATATTCCTGGGTGCAAGATATTTAGGAGAGACAGGAAAGGAAGAAAATGGGGCGTGGGAGGTAGTGGCAGTATTGATTAAAGATGACATTACAGTACTGGAGAGAAAGGATGTTCCAGAGGGGTCAAGGACAGAATCTCTCTGGCTAGAGGTAAGGAATGAAAAAGGTGCAATAACATTGATCAATATAGTACATAGACCACCAACTAGTGGAAAGGATATAGAGAAACAAATTTGCAAAGAAATTACAGGAAGGTGCAAGAATTATAGAGTAATTATAATGGGGGACTTCAATTATCCAAATATAGGCTGGAATAGGAGCAGTGCAAAGGGACAAGAGGGTGGAGAGTTCCAGAGATATAGTCAAGATAGTTTTCTGCAGCGGTATGTTTCTGGTCCAACGAGAGGAAATGCACTATTGGACCTGGTTCTGAGGATTGAGTTGGCCCCAAGTGGATCAAATATCAGAGGGAGAGCATTTAGGGGACAGTGACCATCGTATCATAGGGTTTAGGTTGGTCATGGAGAAGGACAAGGGACAATCCAGAGCAGGATAATTAACTGGGGAAAGTCAACTTTGGTGGGATGAGAATGCATCTGAGTCGAGTGAGTCGGAATAAAATGTTGGCAGAAAAGATGGCAGCTAAGAAATGTGCCACCTTCAAAAAAAAAAGTATTGAACACGATGTCAAGGTAAATCCCCTTGAAGGGAAAAAGTAGGACAAATAAATCCAAAACGCCCTGGAATGATGAGAGAGTTAGAGATGAAGATGAAAAGGAAGAAGTGCATGTACAACAGACGTCAGGTAGAAAATACAATGGAGAATCAGACTGAATATAGAAGGACCAGAGAGAAAGTGAAAAAACTAGTAAGAAAAGCAAGGAGAGAGCATGAAAAGAGACTGGCAGCTAACATAAGAGGGAATTCCAAGGTCTTCTATAAGCATATAAATAATAAAAGAATGGTAAAAGAAAGAGTAGGGCCAATTAAGGATAAAAAGGGGGTTTGCATGTGGAGGCAGGAGAAATAACGAAGGTATTAAGCAAGTACTTTGCATCTGTCTTTACAAAGGAAGAAGATGCTGCCCAGGCTGAGGTGAGAGAGGAGGTGACAGGTGTTAGAAAGACTATCTTTTCTTAAAATTGATAAGGTATCAGGACCAGATGAGATGCATCCAGGGGTGCTGAGGGAAGTGAGAGTGGAAATTGCAGAGGCACTAGTGATAATCTCCCAGTCTCCCTTAGACACAGGGGAGGTGCCAGAGGACTGGAGAATTGTGAATGTTACATCTTTGTTCAAAAAGGGGTGCAAGGATAAAGGCGGAAACTACAGGCCAGTCAGTCTGTGTTCAGTGGTGTGGAAACTTCTGGGATCGATAGTTAGGGACAAAATCAATAGTCACTTAGATAAGTGCAGGATAATTAAGGAAAGCCAGCATGGGTTCATTGAGGGAAAATCAGGTTTAACTAGCTTGCTGGAGCTTTTTGAGAAGGTAACAAAGAAGATTGACAAGGGCAACACTGGTGACGTGATGTATGTGGGTTTTCAAAAGGCATTTGATACAGTGCCACATGACAGGCTTGTAAGCAAAATTCTAGCTCATGGAATAAAAGGGAAAGTGAGCACTTGGATAATAAATTGGTGAGTGACAAATAACCTAGACCATAGTGTTCAGGGCATGATTTCAAAATTTGCAGTTGATATGAAGATTGGAAATGTTGTTAACTGTGATGGGGATAGTCTTGAACTTCAAAAGGACATAGACAAGTTGGTGGATAGGGCAGACAAATGGCAGATGAAGTTCAATGCAGAGAAGCATGAGGTGATTCATTTTGGCAGGAAGAATATGGAGAGACAGTATGAAATAAAGGGAGACACTCTAGAGGAGATGCTGGAACAAATGGACCTCAGTGTATATGTGCTTAAAACATTGAAGATGGCGGGGCATGTTGAGAGAGCAGTTAATGAAGCATATGTTATCTTAGGCTTTATTAATAGGCGTATTGAGTACAACAGTGAGGAGGTCATGTTGAACTTGTATAAGACCCTAATTAGGCCTCACCTGGAGTACTGCATCCAGTTCTGGACACCATACTTGGCCTCAGTCTTAGCAGATAGAACCAGTGTGTTAATATCAGGATCCCCTATTTTATACTAATTTTACTTTGAATAATAATGAGTTTAAATAGAATCATACACTAGTTCATCCTCCGATGTGAACCATATAAGTTTGAGTAAGACCTAGGGTAAGATACATGGATAAATACTAAAGTATCAAGTGATGAATATAGAAACATAGAGGGAAGCTTTAACCTCAAAAACAGACAGGTTTAGGTAGGATGGGAGATTAAATCCCATTCCCAATGTATCCACTTCTGGCTTTAATGGAGGAGGGATGAAGGAGGGGCAAACAAATAGCTCGCAGGAGTCAGGTTGGCAATTTAAATATTATAATGAGGCTGGCAGCCATGCGAAACCTGGTAACTACAGGAAAGTGAGGGCTGTTGAATCCAGGAGGTAAGGGCCATTCCAAATCCCCCTCAACCCCTCTGATCTCCGCTCTGATCTCTGCAAGGGGCTTCTGATCTTACCCACAAGGCCTCTGATCTCACCATCCCCCATAATATGGTCTCTGGTCATACAAACCTCCGATTTCCAAGCACTCTCCCTTTGCCCTTACCTCCTCCATGCCTTCTTTGAATCCAACTTCTTCATGGGTGGAGACTAGGGCAGTAAAACGGATCGAGTTCAGAAGTGCGAAACAGATAATAGCAAATCCGAAGCCCCTAATACTCCACACCAGTTTTTATTTTCCATTGACTTGAAAAACAGACTTTAAACTTTAAGTCCATTAAAATTGACAGTGAAACTAATTGAGTCTCCAAAAAGAGGTCAACTACCATTCTAGGAACTTCAGTGGAAAGTAGATCAGGTACGGTGTGGAATTGGCTGCTGATTCGTTATGCACCCATTTTGGGTGCAGACCAATTTCCCCCCCACCCCACCCCCGGGACCTGTGATGGGGCAAATTGATTTAGTTGTCCATCTACACAAATCATTAAAACCTAGGACACAAATACAAAAGCAATCAAAAAGCTGAATGGAATATTGGTCTTTATCTCAAGAGGATTGAAATACAAAAGGAGGAATGATACTTCAGCTGTACAGAGCATTGGTCAATAGGGTCACCAACCCTCCAGGGCTGGCCTGGAGTCTCCATGAATTGAAGATCAATCTCCAGGACACTGCTGTGTGCAAATCTGGGGGAAAATCGTAGGCACATTAAAAATAATTTATTTTTTAATCATTTTCTTTGAACATTTCTCTTTACCAGATATAAAAATCAGGAAGCATTTTTTTCACATTTAGTGGAAATCTGGCACTCTGTCGCACAAATGTCAGTGGCTGTTTGGGGAGGTGGTGGCATAGTGGTATCGGCACTGGACTAATATTCAAAGAGACCCAGGGTAATGCTCTGGGGACCTGTGTTTGAATCCCAACACGGCAGATAGTGAAATTTGAATTCAATAAAAATCTGAAATTAAAAGTCTGATGATGACCATGAAACCATTGTTGTAAAAAACCCATTTGGTTCACTAATGTCCTTTAGGGAAGGAAATCTGCTGTCCTTACCTGGTCTGACCTACATGCAACTCCAGACCCATAGCAATGTGGTTGACTTTTAAATGCCCTCTGAGCAAGAGCAGTTAGGGATGGGCAATAAATGCTAGGCTAGCCAGTGACACCCACATCCCATGAATGAATTTTTAAAAATGAAATTTTAAAGTAAATCAATCGATTGTTTTGTTAGGTATAGACATCAAGAGATGGAATAAAGGCAGACAAATGAAGTTGAGTTAAAGATCAACAATGATATTTAAAGAAAAGAAAACAAGTATTTACCTACTGCTTTTCATGACTACCGAATGCTTCAAAGCGCTTTGTAACCAATTAAGTACTTTTGAAGTGTAGACACTGTTATAATGTAGGACATCATACTTTCCTAACATTGAATTTATTTTGCCATAGTTTTAATCTGTTTCTTTGTCATTTCCTGCTCCCAATTTTACTGTACCTCTTTATAACTTAATGTCATATGCAAACTTGGATAAACAGCTCTCTTTTCCTTCATCCAAGTCATTAATATATATATGGTGAAAAGTGAGACCACAGTAAAAATCCCTGCAGAATACCACTTGTCAAATCCTGACAGTCAGAGAAAGTTCTATTTCAACAAACTCTGTCCCAATCAATTACCACCCCACATCACAAGGTTGCCTCCAATTCCATGCATTTTCATTTTTACTTATAATCTCTTGTGCGGGATTTATCAAATGCCTTCTGAAAATCCACACAGACAACATCTATAACAATCGACCATGCAAGTGACCTCAAAAAAATTCAACTAGATTACTCAGACATGACCTAGCCTTTACAAATCCAGGCTGACTCTTTAATCAGCTCATGCTTAATCAAGTGCTCAGTCATTCTATCCCTAATGATAAGATTCCAGTTAATTTCTCCACAAGAACCGATGTTAAACTGACAGATCTGTGGTTGCCAGTACTTAGTTTCTCCGTCCACCTCCTCCTGACCCTTCCAACCCCCCATCTCATAAATAATAGTGACCTTTGCAATATCCCAATTCATAACCATAATACCTGAATCTAGAAAGCTAACAAAACGATGACTAAACTATCATCAATTTTCTCTTTTATTTATTTTACTGCTCAAAGGGAGAAACTAGCAGGATGATGATGTATTTATCTTAAGTCTCATCATTTTCTCCATTACCATATCTTTTACTGATATGTTCACTTCTATCTTTAAATTATCCCAAGATATGGAAAGGCATGTTTATACCAAATTTATAACTTTTAGAAGCTACATTTGAAGTAGATTTAATCTGGTCACCCATTCGGCATTTTACAACGTAAATAGAACAATATAGTGCTTTTAATGTAATAAAACATCCCAACTTCACAAGAGCATTATAAAGCAAAATTTGACACCGAGTCACATAAGGCACAATTAGGGCAGATGGCCAAAAGCTTGGTTAAAACACATATGTTACTGGGGGTGGATAAAGCCATAATGCCCACAATATGCAAAGAATCTGGGCTTCAGATGCCCATGTCTGAACTACATTATGTCTTGTGTGCTTGGACCCAAGCCCACACTAAATAATGTCAATGGGGTGCTAGGGCTCATAAATTCCATTCCCAACACACTGTGTACACAAGGAGGCCTTTTCTCGCATTACACATGTAGAAGAGCTAGTTTGCCAGAGTACTAAGCTAACATTACTTGCTGAAGCATGAGAATACACACTAAGCATGTACTCCATATTATGAGTAAGCTTCATATATTTGGAGAAAAAGATGTGACATAAATAAGGACCAGTAGTAGATATATTACTTAACTTGCTTTGTGTGCTATAACAACATTGTCTCCTATACTGCACAATGCTATGTCTGCAATCCATCCATTGGTGGGAGCCCAATGGACTGTTTTTCAGGTTCAGCTGAGATTTCTGATGGAAGATGTTTAATCATTTATGTACTTAAGAAAAATCAAACATTCCCACTGTGTTTCCGTGTATATAACAATTACTGTACCTTCTAGGAAAAGTAATCTTTATGAATAAAGGCAGAGGATAATGTGGAAAGATAATACACTGTCACCTCTCCAGTCTGAAAATCAATTGCTCTGGAACACAAGTTGTCCAGAAATTTTTTGAGAAACGTGCTAATGACCCTCAAAGTCAAGGCATCATTTTAATTCAGTAATTTGGGAGTGAAAACATGGAAGATACAGTATTTGAATAAGTTAAACAATTTTTATTATTGCTTTGTAATTTTTTATCATTGTCTTATGTTTCGGGTAAATATTTATATCTACGGTGCTTTCCAGTTCACACGTGTGTGCTTAGGCGTTCTAACTTCATTCTATAATCCAGATAATTCCAAAATCCAGAAATGGCTTGGTCCCAAACATTCTGGACTGGAGAGGTTACAGTGCAATTAGTGTAGGATAGATTACAGTGTAATTAGAATCAGATAGGTCAGTATTTTGTTGCTGCGCTCCATGTATGATACATAGCAAAACCATTGGATCTTCCATGTTAACATTAATAATATACTTAAGTTGAACTCTTGGCATAGGATGTCAAAATCCTGGAACTCCTTTCCTAACAGCACTGTGGGTGTACAAGAAGGTTCAAGAAGGCAGCTCACCACCACCTTCTCAAGGGCAACTAGGGATGGGCAATAAATGCTGGCCGAGCCAGCAAAGTCCACATCTCGTGAATGAATTTAAAAGAAACACTGCTGGGTGTTTGCACTAGTGGAAGTCATCATGCTAGTGCTGTTATGGCTTTATGGCTGTTACGTTAGTGCATGTAAGGGCAGCAGCAGCCATTTAAACAGATGTAGGCAGTCAAAGGGAAGTGGCTGCATGTGGGGATGAATGTCTTTAAAGGTGTTAAGTATCAATGGAGGGCAAAAAATCAAAGGCAACAAAAAGAATTTTGCTACCAAGCTTGAGTCAGGAAATTCCCAGACTTGGCAGACCTTCCTCAGTAGAATGGCCCCTGAAAGTCATGATCTTCGTTCCAGAGAAGTGAATGTGGCAGGGGTGGGGTGCAGGATGAAGCTGGACCCACTGACCCTGGAAGCAGGACAAAGGGAGCCAGGGGGAGAGGGGTTGGCGTCTGAGTGCCGAGGCGGGCCGGTTGGAAGGTCCACCTCAGTTCTCTGGGACTTTGTTTCAGTTGCATTAAAGGCTATTAGGTCTCCTAGCCGTCATCCCTATCTCCCCACCCAGTGCCTATGCCACCTCAATGCCAACACATGGCCTTTCCAAGACCATTTAACCAGAATACTCTATGTACAGAACCAATGAGCCATATAGAAACAATAACATGCGTGGAATGGCTCAAAAAAATACCCATTCATAAATCTCCTTTTGGAAAAAAACTGCTGCTCCTACAACCATTTAAAATTTCAATCAGACAGACCAGTAAAGTAGCAATAACAGAGTCTTCAAACACTTCACACCTTGTAATATTGTCCAAATAAACATTGAGACATTGACAAAAGAAATCACAGAATGAACAACTTGTTATAACCACTTAAAGATGTCGATCAAGGAAAGTCAATGGTTCTCATCAGTTGTCAAACCAGAATCTCCTGCTGAGATAATCCTTTAATGCATCTAGGCTCTCAACAAGCATGGAAAATGAGACCATCCAGTTCTATGAAAGAGTTCTTACACCTGTATCGGCAGTGCTGTGTCACCTCCTTTGGGTAAGGCCTGCTAGAATTAAGTGTCAAACAGGTACTTAAGCAGCGGATCTGGCAGCATCGGTGGAGAAGAAATCAGTTAACGTTTCGAGTCTTCACGACCCTTCGGCAGAACTGAAGCATAGTTAGGAGAAAGGTGAAATATAAGCTGGTTTAAGGTAGGGGGGGGCGGGGGGTGGGGAGAGAGAGAAGTTGAGGGTGTGGTGATTGTGGAGATAAGCAAACAGTGATAGGAGCAGATAATCAAAAGATGTCACAGACAAAAGGATCAAAGAGGTGTTGAAGGTGGTGATATTTGTCTAAGAAAAGTGCTAATTAAGAATGGAAGACAGGACACTCAAGGTACAGCTCTAGTGGGGGTGGGGTGGAAAGACTAACAAGGTTTTAGTTTTAGATTTAAAAATAATGGAAATAGGTGGGAAAAGAAGAATCTATATAAATTATTGAAAAAAAAGGGAGGGGGGAGAAACGGGGTGGGGATGGGGGGAGGGGGAGTTTAAGATCTAAAGTTGTTGAATTCAATATTCAGCCCGGAAGGCTGTAAAGTGCCTAGTCGGAAGATGAGGTGCTGTTCCTCCAGTTTGCGTTGGGCTTCACTGGAACAATGCAGCAAGCCAAGGACAGACATGTGGGCAAGAGAACAGGGTGGAGTGTTAAAATCGCAAGCGACAGGGAGGTTTGGGTCTTTCTTACGGACAGACCGCAGGTGTTCTGCAAAGCGGTCGCCCAGTTTGCGTTTGGTCTCTCCAATGTAGAGGAGACCGCATTGGGAGCAACGAATGCAGTAGACTAAGTTAGGGGAAATGCAAGTGAAATGCTGCTTCACTTGAAAGGAGTGTTTGGGCCCTTGGACGGTGAGGAGAGAGGAAGTGAAGGGGCAGGTGTTGCATCTTCTGTGTGGGCATGGGGAGGTGCCATAGATGGGAGTTGAGGAGTAGGGGGTGATGGAGGAGTGGACCAGGGTGTCCCGGAGGGAACGATCCCTACGGAATGCCGTCAGAGGGGGTGAAGGGAAGATGTGTTTGGTGGTGGCATCATGCTGGAGTTGGCGGAAATGGCGGAGGATGATCCTTTGAATGCGGAGGCTGATGGGGTGATAAGTGAGGACAAGGGGGACCCTATCATGTTTCTGGGAAGGAGGAGAAGGCGTGAGGGAGGATGCGCGGGATATGGGCCGGACACAGTTGAGGGCCCTGTCAACGACCGTGGGTGGAAAACCTCGGTTAAGGAAGAAGGAGGACATGTCAGAGGAGCTGTTTTTGAAGGTAGCGTCATCAGAACAGATGCGACGGAGGCGAAGGAACTGAGAGAATGGGATGGAGTCCTTACAGGAAGCGGGGTGTGAGGAGCTGTAGTCGAGGTAGCTGTGGGAGTCGGTAGGCTTGTAATGGATATTGGTGGACAGTCTATCATCAGAAATTGAGACAGGGAGGTCAAGGAAGGGAAGAGAAGTGTCAGAGATGGACCATGTGAAAATGATGGAGGGGTGGAGATTGGAAGCAAAATTAATAAATTTTTCCAGGTCCCGACGAGAGCATGAAGCAGCAGCGAAGTAATCATCGACGTACCGGAGAAAGAGTTGTGGGAGGGGGCCGGAGTAGGACTGGAACAAGGAATGTTCCACATACCCCATTTCCTGCGTCAGCAGCAGGAAAAGGGTGTGGCTTTCAGTGACGCCCCACTTCCCGATGTCGTGTCCGACGATCAGGCACTGTGCCTTTGAATAAGGGTGCCCTGACGGGGTTTGCTTTCCAGCCTTCCTGCATGGTGACTGCCCTGCCCGCCTGCAACAGACTAGTACCAATTATGTAAACTGTGTCACCCATTAGGTACACTGAGCCTGCAATAACTCCTATAATATAACCCATGCCCTAACATTACACATAGGATCAACTAAGATCTAGATCCGTATTAGGAAGCACACTGCGGGCCAATTAAGCATGGTGAGCCCATGCCAACTTGGAATTAATGGGGACAATCAGATTTTACTCATGGTCCTTGGCAATTTCGCCTAAATCTGGTATGATTTCTTAACTAAGTTTGAGAATGGGAAGTTTTCATGTTTATTCTTTCACAGGATGTGGGCATCGCTGGCTAGGCCAGCACTTGTTGCTCATTCCTAACTGCCCTTGAGAAGGTGGTGGTGAGCTGCCTTCTTGAACTGCTGCAGTCCATGTGGTGTGGGTGCACCCACAGTGCTGAGATTTTTCAGGACTACATAGTGATTAGTGCTAGGGAGTTACAGGGGTGAAGACACAATATTGGAGAATATTCTTTCATCCCCTCACCCGTAGAATATTACGTAAAGCGTATTCTAATCCTTCAGTTACCTTAATAAAAGGGTTATCCAATAATGTCAACATGTGACAGATGTATACATAATAACAGGTGGTAAAATCTGGCACTTACATCAAATTCAACAGCACCTACATTCTTCAAACCTCGTTAGGAACAGATGTAGTTTCCTCATAAATGCCGTGATTGAGGCCCTGTTGTCTCTGTTAGTAAAACTCATTCTTCATTGCAAGACATATCTTGCCCTGAGATGAAACTTTTGAATGGGTCATAGAGTTAGAATTTATTTCTCTCTACATTCTTATCAGGAATGTCCCTTGAGGCCAATTCTTCTTTTTGACTGGTAAGAATCTCTGAACTCCACATTCCACAGTTATTAATACACAACACTCCACAACCTGGTTTATTCTCTAACTAGCTGCAATTCTGGGGTTCAATCGTAAAGTATGCGCCATTTCAAACCTCACCCTCCCCCACCACAGCCGAAATGTTTTCAGGCTGGCCCTGTAATGGGGCTTCCCCCTCCACAATGGTGTTTTTAAAGTTTTTTTAAAAGTCTTCTGAGGAGCCTCCACCTTGAGGCACCCCCTCTTTCATCTACCTACAGCTCCCAGCGGAATTGTTGAAATGTCAATCCTGGAGGGGCCTGCTATTGCATAGATAGGTAGACAAACAGACAGATATACAGCCTTCCCTACCTCAGGCTATCCCGAAGCCAACGAAGTTCTTCTGAAACGTCATTGCTGTTGTAATGTGGGGAAGTGTCAGATTTGCGTACCTCCGATGCCAAACTCAAACCTTCCTACCATCCTCTCCTGAACCTATTCTATGACCATTCTACATCACAGCTGGTTACATGGCAATAGGGGGGTACCAAGAATTGGTGCTGTCCCAAACTCCTAAGCATTATTGAAGGAATCAGTCCAATTTCACTTAAAGAAGAAAAAGGAGACGGTCCAGCCTATCTCTCTATTCCATAGCAAGAATGAGAGGAAGCGGCAACAGTAAGAAGAGGGAGGTAAATGGAGAACCATGGAGCAGTGATTTGAAATAGGCTTGGGACAGAAGTCTTAGAGTGAGGCACAAATACACAAGAAGGTGTTATCCTGGAGTCATGGAAGATGCAGATATAAAACATTAATACAAAGGAAATATGGTAGGTTGAAAAGCAATAGGTAGGGGAGAAAAAGTATCATTATCATTTTTACAATTGTAAAAAACATCAGCTCTTTAGGAGCAGTTGATTTGTCACACCAGCATGGACATGCCAATAGAAAAGGTAATATGAGAATGTTGCTGAAAAAAGACACGCTGTCAAAGCTTTTCATCTTGCAGTCAACAGGACAATTTACAAGCACTACAAGAATAAGGAAGTCTTGCTACAATTGTATAGGGCTATGATCAAACCATACCTGGGGTACTGCCTTCGGCTTTGGTCTCCATATTTAAGGAAGATATACCTGCATTGGAGGCAATCCAATGAAGGTTCACTAGATTGTTTCCTGGAATAAGGAGGTTGTCCTATGATGAGAAGCTGAGTAAATTGGGCCTAAATCATCTGGAGATTAGAAGAATGAGAGGTAATCTAATTGAAACATACAAGATTCTGAAAGGGCTTGACTACGTAGACACTGAGAGGTTGTTTCTGCTGGCTGGGGAATCTAGAACATGGGGGCGCAGCCTCAGGATAAGGGCTTGATCATCTAGGACTGAGATAGGGAGAACTTTCTTCACTCAGAGGCCTGTGAATCATTGGAGTTGTCTACCCCAGATGGTTGTGGATGCTCCATTGTTGAATATATTTAAGATGAGGGTGATAATTTTTTGATCTCCCAGGGAATCAAGAGATATGGGGAGCAGGCAGGAAAGTGGAATTGAGGTAGAAGAGGGGTACGAACCAGAGAATGGCTGTCGCATATTTTGTTTAGTTGAAACAAGTGCAATGTGTGTATATGTTCTTTCTGTCACTGCTGGTGTGGTGCTAGGCATGTAGGCCATACGTGTCAAAAGCTGGCGGATTGTATCAAACATCAGGTCCTTTTGGCTGTTCGCAACAGGCAATGTATCGACCGTACCCAACCAGCCTGTGCTTGCAAAACTCAAATCACAATGTCCAACATATGCTAAACAATCCTGAAGGTGCTAAAAATTACGTTGACTACTAATTTAAGATTATCAATCAAGCTTACAGTGTGACATGCTTACACATGCTAGAAGCTACATATATTAATACACAGGGCCCTGATCTTTGCAGATAGAAAGAGCATGTACAAATATTGTGCCTGTTTCAACTAACAAAATATGCTTTGACAACGTGTCTTTTTTCAGCAATATATATTCTCTAGGGCAATGCCTTGACCAGAGTCAATATGCCAGGTTTTAATTTAAACAAAGCTTGGTAGTTAACTGTCAGTCATCAGTTAACTGGTGCATTCTCCATGGTAACACCTCGGCCAATCAGATTCCACTTGCCAACATATCAGCACTCTCTCCTCATGAAGTATAAAATGTTGAACGTCAGTGCATCAATTCTTAAGGAAAGAAAGAAAAGTACACTCACCAGTCATGCCACTTTTCAGCAGAATCGACCCTTATGACTCATCCATGAAAGACTGGGGCCAGTACATCGATCATCTAGGTTTTTATTTCGTGGTGAATGAAATAACAGCAGAGGAGAAGCAGAAAGCAATTCTTTTAAGTGTCTGTGGTAGCGAGACATATAACCTCATCCGTAGTCTGATGACCCCAAACCCCCCAATTCTAAATCTTTTAACGAGCTAGTAGACCTCGTAAAGACGCATTTTCAGCTGAAGGCATCTTTAATTATGCAGAGGTTTAAGTTAAACTCCAGAGTAAGGGCCCTGGGTGAGTCCATCACAACTTATCATGAAGTTGAAACAATTGACTGAGCATTGCGATTCCGGAGAATCATTCAATGTCATGTTGCAAGATCATTTGGTTTGCAATTCAGCACCATTTACTTGCAGAAGTTAATATTGATTTGAAGCATACCGTGGAAATAGCGCTATCAGTGGAGAATGCTGAGAGAGACTCGCAGGCTTTGCAGAGTCCAACATAGTGCCATTCTTCAGTTGGTGCGGGAGCCTACTGCCGGGCATGGCATGAAAACCAAAGAGACAGCGGAGAAGCAGAAGACAGTCTCTACTGCTCAAAAAACAAAAGGGCATAGTGTAAACATCTCACCAGTGATTCAGAAATTAATCTGTTACCAATGTGGGGGTAACTATGTACCGAAAACCTGCAGAATTAAAGAGGCAGAATGCCACTACTGCCATAGAAAAGGGCATGTAATAAAATAATGCAGGGTGAAATCGAGACAGAAAATCAGACAGCAGACCCAGATGATTGAAATGCGTTGGAAGCAGTTCAGATAAGGTTTACCAGGCTAATACCTGGAATGGGTGACTTGCCTTATGAGGAAAGGTTGGACAAACTAGGCTTGTATCCGCTAGAATTTAGATGGGTAAGAGGCAACTTGATTGAAACATATAAGATCGTGAGGGGTCTTGACATGGGCGGATGTGGAGAGGATGCTTCCTCTTGTGGAAGAATCTAGAACAAGGGGTCTAGGAGTCACCCATTTAAAACAGAGATGAGGCAAAAAAAATTTCACTCAGAGGGTCATGAGCCTTTGGAACTCTCTTCCTGAAAAGGCAGTGGAAGCAGAGTCTTTGAATATTTTTAAAACAGAGGTGGATAGATTCTTGGTAAGCAATGGGGTGATAGGTTGCCAGCAGTAGATGGAATACAGATTTCAGGTTACTATCAGATCAGCCATGACCTTATTAAATGGAGTAGCAGGCTCGAGGAGCTGAATGGCCTACTCCTTCTCCTTGTTCATATGTTCATAGTCCAATTTTTGAAATGGGCAACGCCCAAAATCCATGTCATGAAACCAGATCAAACTATTTGCATCAGCAGAGGCTACAAATTAACTGTGCACAAGGCTGCTAAATTAGATGAATATCCTATCCTGAGGATTGAAGGTTTGTACACTTCAGCTTGCTGGAGGAAAATCCTACACAAAACTGCACATGAGCCATGCATACCAACAGCTACAGCTTAATAGCACATCTGGAGGGTATGTAACCATCAACATGCACAAACGCCTATACCAATATACACACCTACACTTTGGTGTATCATCTGCCTGTGCAATCTTCCAAAGTACCATGGAAAGCCTATTGCAAGGACTTCCCCACGTAGTACTGCACCTGGATGATGTCCTGATCACAGGATCAATGGATGCCAAATATTTGGCCAACTTAGAAGAGGTTTTATGAAGATTTTTTGAAGCTGGTATATGACTGAAGAAAGAGAAGTGTACTTTCCAAGGGACAGAAGTCACTTACTTGGGTCATCAAGTGGATGCCCAGGGGTTGCGTCCAGTAGAGGAGAAAGTCAGAGCAATCAAGGAGGTGCCCTCTCCTACCAGTGTTGTGTCACTGAGCACAAGCCTTTTTGGGCATGATAAATTATTACAATCACTTCTTGTCAAACTTGTCAACAGTGTTAGCACCTTTACACCTACTATTGAAAAAGAATCATTGTTGGTCAAGTGCAACAAGAAGAAACCTTCATAAAAGTCAAGAAGCTATTACACTCATCATGTCAACTTGTACATAATGACCCTTCAAAAGGATTAATATTAACTTGAGATTAGTCTCCTTATGGAGTAGGAGCTGTGTTGTCACACAAGATGGAAGATGGTTCCGAAAGGCCAGTCAGCTATGTCTCCAGAACCCTCTCTGCAGCCGAGAGGGGTTATTCACAACTTGAAAAGGAAGGTTTATCAGTAATATTTGGAGTGAAGAAATGCCATCAGTATCTGCATGGTCAACATTTCACCATAGTGTTGGAATAAGCCACTCATGGGTTTATTTAGTAGAAATAAAGCCATTCCACTGATAGCCTCAGCCAGAATTCAATGCTGGGTTTTGATTTTATCAGCATTTGGGTACACCTTTATGCATCATCCTGATGCGCATATTGCAAAAGCAGATGCAGTCAGTTGTCTTCTGTTACCAGATAGCATTGTACATGCACCAGTGTCACAAGAAGTTGTGCTTGTGTTGAATTTCTTGGACTCCTTGCCAGTCTCTGTGAAGCAAATAAGGAATTGGACAAACCAGGATCCAATTTTGTCAGAAGTCCAAGACCAGGTATTGCAAGGATGGTCGAGTTCACCAGTGTCTGAAGAGATAAGACCATTCTATGCCCATAAAACTGAGTTAAGTTGTCAAGATGGGATCTTGTTGTGAGGATCAAGAGTCATCGTTCATTCGCAAGGAAGAGAACCACTCTTGACAGAGCTTCAGAGCGCGCATCCAGGCATTTTGAAGGTAAGAGGCTTGTGTGAAGCTATGTCTGGTGGCCAGGTATAGACAGTGACATAGAAAGAATGGTCAAGCACTGTCTCCAGTGTCAGCAACAACAGAAGTTGCCTGTTTTAGCATCTGTGGGAGTAGCCTAGTCGACACTGGGTTATACTGCGTATAGACTATGTAGGTCCATTTTTAGATGCCATGTTTTTATTGATCATCGATGTGCATTCTAAGTGGATGGATGTGTATGAAGTTAGATCACTGACATTGTGTGAAACTAATGAAAAGTTGCATCAATGTTTAGTATACATGGCCTACCAGAAGTCATTGTTTCGGATAACTACTGTAAGGACCATATCTTTCTATTTCTGTTGGACTGTTGTAAAGAACATATCTTTTTATTTTCTGTTGGACTGTGGAGTAAAATTACAATGGCTGCAGTTTGAAAGACATGTCCACTGGAACAGGATGAGAGATATATACAATGTTGCAGTCCTGGAACAGAGTGTGCCATGAAAGACAGGATGGTGCCAGAAAGGAATCCTGGATAAGGGGAGCTGCCTGGTAACGACGTTTTAATTGGCTTCTGACCAGGTGACCAGGTTTTCTGTGAAGGCAGTGCAGAAGAATAGCTCCTAGCTTGAAAAGAAAAAGACTTAAAAGCTCTTGCTCCTGCGTATGGAAGATTCCAGTAATTCCACAATAATAACTAGCTGGCTTTTTCTCCTCATAAGTCTATGACCTGCTCTCTCTCTGAAAACCTCTCTCAAGAGGCAAAGGAGAAAGTCACTGTTAGAGGCATTGAAAGACAAGTGCTCAACCAGTGAACTAAATAATGAAAGTGCTGGAAGACCGCCTCATGTCATCAACAAGAACTGAAAGGAATTTGGAAGATATCAATCAAAATCAATCCATCAAATCCTGTACTCCAGAATTGGTGCTAGTGAACTGTTTTATCCCAGCCTTAATATCCATGTTTTTTGTGTGTCTTATGTGTTTTGTATGTGTGTGTATAGGGATTTAAGAAGGGGTAGAGTTTAGATTTTAGAGTTAGAAATTAGCAGTTCATATCTCTTTCTTTTGTCACTGGTTAATGAATGTTTGTTCAATAGGCAGTTATTTACTTATTAAGTTTACGAACCTGGTACTCCTATTCTGTTAACCTAAATTAAACAGTTAGGTAGAATTGGGGCAACCTGGTGGTTTGGTCAAACTTTTCACATTTGTCATGGCTCAGGGAACAGTGGGGTTTCATATTACAGCACACTATCCCCAGTGAGTCATGACAGTACTACTTTCACTAGTATGGAATTGCAGAGATCCATGAGTTTAAATGGAATTAAACATATTAAAACAGCACCATATCATCACTTACCAAATGGGTTAGCAGAAAGAGCAGTGCAAACTTTCAAATCAGGAATGAAGAAGTTATCCAAAGGTACCATTAGAAACTCGAATTTCCCGTTTTCTTCTCAACTATCGTACGACTTCTCATGCAACACCATCTGAATTACTGATGAAACACCACCTTCATACAAGGTTAAGCCTAGTGTTCCCAAATTTAGAGGGGAAGGTAGAGAAGAACCAGAGTAATCAGAAACTGAATCATGATATGCATTGCAAAGCTGGAAAATTTGCTGTGGGAGATAGATTTCATGTGGAATTTTGGAAATGGTCCTAGTTGGAATCTTGGTATAATTTTTCTGAAACTGGACCTTTGTCATACCAAGTGGAAGTGGAAGACCGGACTGTTTGAAAACATGTGGATATTTAAGAAATAGAGGGACATTCCAACAACCAGCTGTTCCGACTGTAATTGATGTTGAACCTTTAATTCCTGTGGTGACAGATCGACCCAGAATAGACATACCTGATGTCTCTGTTGAATTATCTAATACTGAACTGCCACATTCTAAGGATGTTTCTGATGCTGCAGTTCCTGACTGTGTCGATCCAGTGGGAGAATCTGATGTTGTAGAGCTATGTCTCTCTAACCAAATCAGAAAACTACCTCAGAGACTTAATCTTAAATTGCAAGACCTGTGTATATATGTATATGTTATGGATTAAGATATTCTTTGTAAATAAAGAATGTAAAAAAAAAACTGAAGGGGGAGAAAATGTAGTGATTGTAGGGTAAAACTTTTCCAACTGACCTTTAGGGGGCCACGTGATTGTACTGACGAATGAGCCCTAAGTGCGGGTAATCTTAGGGGCGGAGCTTTCTAGTCATGGACCTTGTTCAAACGTGTAGCTTCTACAAGAGCCCTGTAATTAAGTTATCTGTTTCAAGTAAAAAAACATGTCCGGTACACCAAGTTTATTACACCTATTGCCTGCTTCCTGTTCACAAATCAATCCGCCACCCATGCTAATATATGCCACGAGCTCTTATTGTCACAAAAGCCGACCTGATGTTGGAGTGAGAGCGACTTACAACCTACAACTTCACCATGAACATATTGAACTGTTTGAAGAAGACCTGCTTTTTAAAGAAATATGAGAAAAGACACTGATCAAAAGATGGCTGATACTGTAAAGTGACCACTTTTTGGAAAATTCCTATGTGGATTATACTGACAGACCTGTCCTGGGAGGATATGGAATGTCACACTTGAAGAATGTCAAGGCCTACTTCAAACAGAAGCACTTAAAGGAAGGCATGGAAAATGTAAAAGGCTGGACTTTAATCTCTTGTGTTTGTGAAGACAATGGAAACTGTCCACCAGGCAGCTACATCCTATCAGACATATAAAAACCCATCTCTTGTTGATTTATATCTCAGAATGTGTCAAAAACTTTCTGAGATGAAAGCAAAATGGTCTATGGATGCAAGATATGCCTATTTCCCCTCCCAGGACTGCACAGAGAAATGAGTGAAAACTGGCTCTGAAGACCGGTGTAAGCAGTGGCAGAGGAGAAGAAGGAGAACAGAATCTCTCTCTCTTACTGGAGGCAAGTGTGCTTTAGCAGCGACAGACAACAAGCAGGAAGGAGCAGAACAGCCTCCTCAGTCACCTCTGAAGAGACAAGCAGCTCATCTTTCCCTCTGGGAACAAGCCAAAAAGTGTCTCCAACAGACTGCAAAACTGCCAAAGTCAGCTCCAGAGTTCTACCAAATCACAATGGCTGCAACGAATCACCATCTACTCCTCATGGACAAGCCAAATACTGATTTGCATATTCTTTTTAACTTTTATTTGGACTCTTACCTTTCTTATTTCTGATCTTTGTGTGTGTGTGTGGGTGTGTGTGTGCATGTGACACATCTTTTGTTATTTTTCCTTGGGTTTTAGTAACTAATAAACTTGCTCTTTCATTGACTCAGAAAACCTGTTTGAATTGGCTCCTTATTAAAAGGTACATACATTTGGATTGGGAAATGGTGTCCACAGGGAAGAATTTTAAACCAACTTTTGTTGTGACTAACTGAGGGGGTTGAATAAAAAGGGGAGCAAGCTCATTCCCCCTCACCCGGTCATAAGCTTATCTTGCATATGAACCTTCTTTGAACAGAGTTGATGATGATTGTAATTTATCCTCCTGCAATTCAAATTGACTGGTTTAATATACACGTGTGAGTGCAAGGCACAAGTCAGGGTTTTGTATCCCTGGAGAAGCTGAAGAAGTTCACAGGCGCCACCACCGCTATCTCACAACTTGCGGTCAATACAGCAACACCTGATGTGTTCAGGAGTAAAAGCAAAATCCTGCGGATGCTGGAAATCTGAAACAAAAACAGAAAATGCTGGAAAAACTCAGCAGGTCTAACAACATCTGTGGAGAAAAAAAAAATCAGTTAATGTTTCAATCCATATGACTCTTCTTCAGAGCCAGGGGCACATTCGGCTGGTTGCAGCAGAGGCCATTTGCAGCTACACACAGTTTGGACATCACTGTGTCAACCAGCGGTTTTCACACCCGAGCCTCTCACTCCGTAATAGGCAGGAATCCCAAAATAAAAGCAAAATCCTGCGGATGCTAGAAATCTGAAACAAAAACAGAAAATGCTGGAAAAACTCAACAGGTCTAACAGCGTCTGTGGAGAGAAAAATAAACAGATTTAACATTTTGAGTCTGTATGACTCTTCTTCAGAGCTCTGTCAGAAGAGTCATACGGACTCAAAACTTTAACTCTTTTTTTCTCTCCTCAGATGCTTTTTTTTGTAAAAATATACTTTATTCATAAAATATCTGAAAGAACATTGCAAAACATTTCCAAATGGCCATCACAAAAAGTGCAACCAGATTCAACTTTTACACATGGATCACGAGGTGCTTCAATACAATCAATGAATATTACAGTCATTTCATTATGGTCATTACAGACAGTCAGTGAAATGGGATTAGAGTTATCGACATATATCATGTTGCACTCTGAGGTGCTTCAGTGCATTTATAATACAATTAGTATTCAATGCATACATTTATTGTGAGCTTTACTTTTACAACATGTATCACGAGGTGCATCAATACAATCAATGAAAGGGGTCTATACCTTTCCCAGCCCCTCGGTTCACTATGGCAGAAAGGTCTTAGACAGTGATCTTTCCCCATTGCACCTTTGTGGCTGCTGCCCTGAACTTTAGTGCATCCCTCAGCACGCAGTCCTGGACTTTGGAATGTGCCAGTCTGCAACACTCGGTCGGGGACAACTCTTTGCACTGGAAGACCAACAGATTTCGGGCAGACCAAAGAGCGTCTTTCACCGAGCTGATGATCCTCCAGCTGCAGTTGATGTTTCAGTGTGTGTCCTTGGGAACAGCCCGTAGAGCACAGAGTCCTGTGTCACAGCACTGCTCAGGATGAACCTCAATAAAAACCACTGCATCTCTCTCCAGACCTTCTTTGTAAAGGCACATTCCACAAGGAGGTAAACAACAATCTTTTCCCCACCACAGCCACCTTGAGGGCAACGTGCAGAGGGGGTGAGACTCCTGGCGTGTAGGAAGGATCTGACGGGGAGGGCCTTTCTCACCACCAGCCTCGTGCTTGTTGGAAAGTTCTGGCAATGAGGCGTTCTGCTGTTTTTTTTTGAAAAATATACTTTATTCATAAAATATCTGGAAGAACATAACAAAAAATTTCTAAATCGTCATCTGCTGTTAGACCTGCTGGGTTTTTCTAGCATTTTCTGTTTTTGTCCCAGTCACCAAAGCCTGAGTTTGAGTCAGAGTGCACTGTGGTCACCTTATTATGAGACTTGCAAGGAGGATTTGCATAATAGTACTATTAGTGTGTGCAAAGTTCAGCTAACAGCTCAACCCGCGGGGATTTCTGAGAGAATAGCTAATTATCTTGCAAGTACGATGTCGAATTGGGAGGGTGTGAGATGAATCTGGAAACTGTTGTTTATTAACCACACGTCAGTGAAGGAGGCTCTTTCCTGTCTCGCTCTCAGTTTGATCAAGCACAGCACATTCAGGGCCAGGCTAACTTAGTAACGAAGTGAAGACGGAATAACGGCAGTTTTACGAAATGTTTTTACTTTGGGCTTCACTTCATCCAGTCAATCTTAGCTGCCCAGGAAAAACACGAAGCGAGTTGATGTCGCCCAACAGCAGTTGTAGTTACAGATATAACACATGCCGAACTTTGATTGAAAGTTTTCTTAGAAACATGTTCCTATATAAATTATACCAGCAATCCGAAAAACTGAATCCGCGTGTAAAATAGTAGGAGAAAGAGAGTAAATAATTTGGGATTTTTCTTAAAAAGATCAGTTTCACCCAAACCACAGCCACTCGACCAACAGCTCAATAAAGACGTGAACATGAGGCAGGACTCGATGAAAATACGACTGCCTGAAGGAGACTTCATACATCGTGTGGTTCAATTAAAAAAAGGCAGCCAGAGGTGGGAGGTAACGATCCCTCACGGTGTTACACATCACCCAGCTGCTGTGTAAAACAATAAACCCTTCTCTCACTGAGGGCTGACCAGGAATTCCATTGTCTGGTCAAATTGCTTTTCCATTTAATGACTGTTCAACTTTAAAACCAAACGATGATAAACCAAAGGAGATTATTTATAGTCTCTGAAGCGAGACGGGATACCAGCGGGCACTGCCTTTTGTTGCATGTCAGCTGGACTTTGGGAAATTCTAAATATCCTCGCGATAATATCTATTGGCCATCTATTCATTTCGACAGCTATCAATTTATAGCATTGATGGTGCTCCAGTCTTATATAAACCTTCCTTTAGTGCCTCAAAAGTTTGGGCAATGTACAATAGCCAAAAGCCATCTCCTTCAGAAAAGGTCGTAGGCACCACCAACATCTCACACCCCACTGATAATGGAGCATCCGGCGGTCTATTTAGGGGAGGAGAAACATTAACTCTATTTCACTCTCCACAGATGCTGTCAGATTCTGCCATTTCCCGCATGTTTTATTTTTATTTCAGACTTTCAGCATCTGCAGCATTTTGCTTTTATATACATACCTTCTCAATTAATGTAGTGGAACCCTTTTATACTGCAGTTTATCTGCGTGATATTCACTGGAATGGTTATCTTTTAACAGAGAGATTGAAGTGATTACTACACTAATCATCATAAATTAATGAAATAATGTGATGGTACATGGGTTCTGGTTTTGGAAAACAAAGTCTGATCATTTTAAGTGATGAGTATAGCAGGATTCTGCTGCAAATCTTTTAAAATTATATACACTTTGGTAGAGCCTTTTCTGACCCGGGGATTTTAACTACTCAAGTATTAAATGGGATAGTTTGAGTGTGCAAAGTAGGGAGGGAGCAAAATTCTTAAATTCCATCCAGGAGAACTTCTTTAGCCAGTACATAGAAAGCCAAACAAGGGAGGGGGCAGTTCCGGACTTAATATTCAGAAATGGGCCTGGGCAGGTGGAAGGCATATCAGTAGGGGAGCATTTTGGAGATAGTGACCATAATTCAGTTAGATTTAGGATAGCTATAGAAAAGGATAAGGTTGGGCTGGGAATAAAAGTTCTAAACTGGGGAAAGTGGACTGGGAGCAGCTACTTGCAGATAAAACCGTGTCAGAGCAGTGGGAGGCATCCAAGGAGGAAATAGCGAGAGTACAGGGAAAATATGTCCCCGTAAAGACAAAGGTGGGGGGGGTGGAGAGAGGGGTTATCAAGCCCGGAGAACCCTGGATGTCAAGGGACATAAAGGTTAGGATTAAGAAAATAGAGAAGCTTATGGCAGATACTGAGGGCTCAATATGGCAGAGTCCCTAGAGGAGTATAAAAAGTGCAGGGGGAACTTAAAAAGGAAATTAGGAAAGCTAGAAGAGTACATGAGAAAACATTTGTGGGTAGAATAAAGGAAAACCCAAAGGGCTTTTTAAAAATATATAAAGAGCAATAGAATAACTAGGGAAAGAGTGGGGCCAATTAGGGACCATAGAGGTAATGGACCCAGATTAGTGGGTATAGTCCTCAATGAATACTTTGTGTCGGTCTTCACACTGGAAAAGGACAATGCAGGTATAAACATCAGGGCGGAGGACTGTGAAACATTAGAAGAAATTAACATAGAAAGAAAGAAAGAGGAGGTACTAGTGGGTTTAGCGGCCTTAAAAGTGGATAAATCCACAGGCCCAGTTGAGATGTAACCCAGGCTGTTGAGGGAGGCAAAGGAGGAGATATCAGGGGCCTTGGCAGTAATTTTCAAATTCCCTCTGGTTACAGCTGAGGTGCCAGAGGACTGGAAGACTGCTAGCATTGTCCCATTATTAAAAAAGGAAGGGATAGACCAGGAAATTACAGGCCAGTCAGTCTAACCTCGGTGGTGGGGAAGTTACTAGAAAGAATTCTGAGGGACAGAATATATCTGCACTTGGAGAGACACGGATTAATCAGGGATAGTCAGCATGGATTTGTTAAGGGAATGTCGTGTTTGACAAATTTGACTGAATTTTTTGAGGAGGTAACCAGGAGTATTGATGAAGGTAATGTATTTGATGTGGTTTACATGGACTTTAGCAAGGCTTTTGATAAGGTCCCTTTTGGCAGACTGGTCAAGAAAGTATGAGCCCATGGGATCCAAGGCAAAGTGGCACATTGGATCCAAAATTGGCTGAGAGGCAGGAAGCAGAAGGTGGTGGTTGAGGAATGTTTCTGTGACTGGAAGTCTGTTTCCAGTGGGGTTCCACAGGGCTCGGTGCTGGGGCCCTTGCTGTTTGTGGTGCACATAAATTACTTAGACTTAAATGTAGGGGGTATGATCAAGAAGTTTGTGGATGACACAAAAATTGGTAGTAGTAAATAATGAGGAGGATACCGTAAGCTGCAGGAGGATATCAATGGACTGGTCAGGTGGGCAGAGCAGTGGCAAATGGAATTCAACCACGAAAAATGTGAGGTAATGCACTTGGGGAGGGCTAACAAGGCAAGGGGTTACACTATGAATGGTAGGACCCTGGAAAGTATTGAAGATCAGAGGAACCTTGGTGTGCATATCCACAGATCCCTGAAGGTAGCAGGGCAGGTAGATAAGGTGGTTAAGATGGCATATGGGATACTTGCCTTTATTAACCAAGGCATAGAATACAAGAGCAGGGAGGTTATGCTGGAACAGTATAAAATGCTGGTTAGGCCACAACTGGAGTACTGCATGCAGTTCTGGTCACCACATTGCAGGAAGGATGTGATTGCATTGGAGAGGGTGCAGTGGAGATTTACCAAGATGCTGCCTGGGCTGGAGGGTCTGAGCTATGAGGAAAGATTGGATAGGCTGGGGTTGTTTTCCATGGAGCAGCAAAGGTTGAGGGGGGACCTGATGGAGGTGTATAAGATTATGAGGGGCATAGATAGGGTGGATAGGAAGGTACTTTTTCCATTAGTTAGAGGGGTCAATAACCAGGGGGCATAGATTTAAGTTAAGAGGTAGAAGGCTAAGAGGGGAATTGAAGAGAAATTTTTTCACCCAGAGGGTGGCAGGAGTCTGGAACTCTGAAAGGATCAGAAATTCTCATAATATTTAAGAAGTATTTTGACATTCACTTGCATTGCCATAGCCTCCAGGGCTATGCGCCAAGTGCTGGAAAATGGGATTAGTGTAGTCAGATCTTTGTTGACTGGCATGGACACAATGGGCTGAATGGCCTCCTTTTGTGCTGTAAACATCTATGAGTCTATGAGAGACCCATCCATGTCTTTTTCAATACAGGATAAACAATAGTCCAATCATAATAGCACTGGGATCACTTTAATCTATACAATTTCTTCTGGCCTGTAATATAATGCACTTTAGCTGCAACAAAAGACAATTAGCCCTATTAATAATTGCCTCACCCTGACCAAATGCTTTCAGAGTATAGTCAATTATCATTCCCCAAACCTCTTTTCCCTATTTTTACCAATGGAGATCTTTTCATGTTCAACCACTAAGATTTCACATGTAATCATTATCATTTTTATGTAAGTTGCTTTGGTCAAACCTACTTTGTATTCTCTGGAAGTTTAATGGTATAACACATTGGGGAGGCAGCTCTTAAAAACTCTGGGGTCAGCTTTAGTCAATTCACAATTTGCATGACCTACCTTAAAAACACACGCTTGAGCCACATAATTTTTTTTAAAAAGCACAACAGAGAGGGGGTCAGGACAAGAATGGACTTTAGTGACTTCGACAGTTTATTAGCACGGTGTCAACCTTCCATGCAGCCTGGCCCAGCCAATGCTCTGTTATTGCTGGCAAAACAAAGATAATGCAACTACTGCATTTACTGTACTGAAGAGGCTCGCAGGCAGAAGGCATCTTTGATGTGGCGTACCTGAAAATATCAGTGAAATTTTACCTCCAGCTCTAGGGCATGACAGGTGGCATTTCAACAGCTACATCAATCACATTAACTGGCAAGTGAATTGGTGCACCATGGAATGCTGAAAGATGCAACTTCTTACTGCAAACATTTTCCATGATTGTACTCAACAAATGTTCAGGGATCTTCCTTTATTTCAGTACCTTAGAACTGTTGTGTTGCTTGGGAGGTTCTGGTTTTCTGCTGCTTTCAGATGAATGAAATGCGATACATCCCAAAAATACAGGCTTATAGCGACTAGTGTTTACATTGCATTCACCTTCATTTGCAATTCATCTCAAATCCTTGGATTTCTGAGGCTTTTCTCCACACAGCCTGAGTTTACCTTCTATTCCTCCCTTTCTCAGGGATTTAAAATATGGTCCATTACTGTTCATTATTTTGCATTCATGGACAGCAACTGCATTAACCCATTACTCCCACCACCACCAGCAAACTATTAGCATTTCCCAGATGAACTGGATACAAAAACGCTTTAAAATTAGGGTGGATAAGAATGCTGAAGAAGTGGCTGATGCTCAGTAAACAACCTACAATATGACGGAAATAGGCACATGGCTCCTTTAGTGGAATTCCAAACGTTTTTTTTTGACATATATGATGGATTTAAATGCGCTGCTTGAGATTTGTTTCGTGATTGAAAGCAGTAGGCAGCAATGAGATGAATCGGATGAAGAGGATGGAAGGCAGTGGACTTCTGTTATCAATGTATTTGCAGGGACTCTGATGCAAATTAAAACCAGTTTAGACAAAACATTCCCTTTATGTAAATAAAATAGTTCATGAAAGACTGATCAATTTAGACATAAAAGCACACCGAATACAGCAACAGCATGTGGAAAACAGAACCAAAGGATGTGAGGTGGAATGAACAGGAAAATAACCACTTAAGCAGAGGTATACATGGAGGTGGGGTGGGGGGGGGAGGGTGAGGGGAAGAGAGAAGACGGGGTTTTATAGTTCATTTGCAAGACTGTAAGGGAGGAAAATAGAATAACTTAGCTGCTCTGCAAATAACATATGGAGTAACTGGGAGGTGATGGTAGGAAATCACTGCATTTGGGGGACAGGCTACGGGGTGAGACACACAAACAAACATATCCACTTTAGCAACTCCTCAGATACTGAAGTAGTTCATGTCCATGTTCAGCAAGATCTAGACAACATTCAGGCTTGGGCTGATAAGTGGCAAGAAACATTCGTGCTACACAAGTGCTGGGCAATGATCATCTCCAACAAAAGAGAATCTAACCATCGCCCCAAGACATTCAATGGCATTACCATTGCTGGATCCCCCACTATCAACGTCCTGTGGGTTACACTTGACCAGAAACTAAACTGGGCCAGCTGTATAAATACTGTGACTATGAACAGGTCAGAGGTGGGAATTCTGTGGTGAGTTACATACCTTTGTCTGTTCACCATCTACAAGGCACAAGTCAAGAGTGTGATGTAATACTCTCCACTTGCCTAGATAAGTGCAGCTCCAACAACTCTCAAGAAGCTTGAAAAAGCAGGATGAAGCAGCCTGCTTGATTGGCAACCCACCCACCACCTTAAACATTCACTCCCTCCACCAGTGACACAGAGTGGCCATGATATGCACGATATACAAGATTCGCAACAGCAACTCGTTAAGCCTCCTCTGACAGCACCTTTCAAACCCACAACCCTTGCCACCTGGAAGGACCAGGGCAGCAGATGCAGGGGAACACCACCACTTGCAACTTCCCCTCCAAGCCACACACCATCCTGACTAGGAAATATATCGCTGTTCCTTCACTGTAGCTGGGTCAAAATCCTGGAACTCCCTCCCTAACAGCACTGTGGGTGTACCTACACCACATGGACTGCAACGGTTCAAGAAGGCAGTTCACCACCACCTTCTCAAGGGCAACTGGGGATGGGCAATAAATGCTGGCCCAGCCAGTGATGCCCACATCCTGTGGTTTTTTTTAAATCATACTAACTAGATGACAAAAGATAGTGACATTAAGAACTCTGTGAAATGTTCTGAGTAGTATGGCTGCAAGGCAGCCTAGCGACTGCATCATTCGACTTTAGGCTCTCGACTAGTTTAGTTCCAGAGAGCATTGAAAGAGGTTCAGTCACAGGCAATCTGCCTGTCCAACCATCAATAGTAAACTGATACATTGGTCACATTGCTACTTCAGTTTTTTTAGTCCATGGAAGTTGTTGGCTAGCTGGATTGATTTCATTCAGGACTCCGATGCAACAGTGTTCAAGAGGCAATAAGCCACATGGAAATCAGGCATCAAAGAACCCAGGAAAAGAAGGTCTCAAAATTCGGTGGGATTATCTGCCCTAGGTGAAGAAAACTTTGATGACAATAGAAAGTGTTTGCTGTAAGTACAAATAAACAAAATCAATAGCAGCATAATGCATTTATTCAGTGCCACTGATGTAGAAAGATGGGTTAAGCAGAATGAGTTGACTCTCAAGGTCAGGAATGGCCTATATCCTTCTGGTGGCCACTTAATTATGGTGAAAGAGCAGGACAGTGGTACTAATTGGTAGCTCTTTTAAAGAGCTGGCACAGACACGATGGGCTGAGTGACCTTTTGTGATTCTATAAAGCACCATGTTCGCATTCAAAGAGGCTGTTCATTAATATGTTTAGGGTCAGTTTAATGCTTTGGATATTTATGGCTGGTATGCTACAACCAGCTAATGGATGATTACGTTCTCGGTGAAGTATTAATGACTACAATATAATCGTTAAGTTTATTAAATAGTTTGAAGTCAAAAACAAATAATACATATATAAAACTAGCAAATCACCCACACTTTCCTTGCTAGTCAAACGATATGCTTTTCATAAAGGACAAGAAAATTATATTATGTAAAACGTTAAGGGGCATAATTTGCTGCAGTTTGGCACCTGTTAGTTGGACTTGCCCTTGCACGTTTATAAGACGTTTTTTAATTTGTGTGGCAAACTGCTGAAAGTGTGAGCTGGCATTATGTCAGTGAAGAAACAGGGCAACTGAGACCTGAGTGAACAAGGCAAGCAAATGTGCATTTCTGTAACCAATCAGATTGGAGGATTGGGAAAGAATGAGTGTAAGGAATGAGGAGGAAGCATACATTAGAGTGGGTGAATTCAATGTCAAATCAAGTACAGAAAGAGAAGGAGGGAGGGATAAAGATCCGATTGAGAGAGAAAAAAGGCAAATATAAATTTAAAATTTTACAATTTTAAACCTCCAACAAAAATTAAGACCTGAAGGAGTGAGACTTCACCTTTGTAACAATGCATCTGGCCCTTGCTTGACGTTGCCATATCATTTGAGCATAAACAACAGCAAAAGCCATTAGCTTCACCATTATTTTGATAGCAGGTTGTGTAATATTCTGCTGCTAAAGTGTAGGAGTGTGTTTGATGATGAAAATGATTTATTGTAATGAAGTGAATACTCATGGCGATGAGGCATGAAGAAAAAAAAACTTGAAAGTGGTCGTTTCTCTTTCATTTTCAGGTTTACACTTTTTTTTAAGCAAAATGGACAATTGCTGGATTGACAAAATGGCCACAGCTGGTCACATGCTAATTGTTGTGGAAGATCCTAAGCCATTCCAATGGACAAAGGCTAACTCATCATCCTCCTGGAATGCGACAGCCCCTTTGCATTGTATGAACATTCCAGCCAAGCCAACACAAAGGACCTGGTAGACGAGACGCCTGCCCCAGCCAGCTCTAGACAAAGGCAGAGCTGTTTGTGACTCATCTCTAACATTGTGCTAATGGTTCTACAGTTACCTGCTCAAAATACTATGGGGTTTCAACGAGAGTCCTTAAAGAACATCATTAGCTGAATGGTTCAACCCAAACCCACTCTGTCACATGATCAAGACTTGAGCTGTTTTAATTGCTTTAATTACACAGCTTTACAATTCTATCTTCAGTTGTGGTTTAACCTCAGAAGAGAAAACCCAACTCCAGGATAGCAGCCTGCCTCTGACCTCCATCTCTCTCAAAGTCTGATCTCCAGAAAGAACCCTGTGTTTTGCTTACATAGTGAACTAATTCCCAGAATACAAGAATACTTTGCTGCATCTTCAACTGCCTTGAACAAGTTCCGAGAACAAAGGCCGGGAATTCTGCCATGCAAAGCCACCTGAAAGAACCTTCATTGGGCATTGTCTTACTGGACTCTACTCACGTGAATTAATGTTAAGACCTTTTTGATTTTTTTTAAGTAACTCAACTTGTAATTCTCTTTCTTTCTCTGCCTTTCGGGCTTGAATGCTGGTGAGTATGAATGTGTGTCGCGATCCATCCCTCAGGTTTTGAATGTTAATAAATCCTAGTTTTGTTTCGCCTTAAGAGAATTTTCTGTGGGGTTATTTTTAACATTGGACCTCATAAACCGGGGTTTGGGAAACACACCACGGCCCATTTCAACAAAGGAAAGGATACTAAGGGAAACAAATCAAATTAGAAATTAAACTATCGCTCTCATGGGCAAAAGGGGAGAACAGCAATAATAATTCAATTCACCTCACTGTGTTCATAACAATGCATTCAAATGCATGTCTATTGTATACATACTTGATTGTGTATATAAATTGAAAATATCTTTTTAAAAGAATATCCCATTGACCTCACAGTATATCTTCTTAAAAACACACAGGAGTGATTTTTCACGGGTTATTGGTCTCCCTCATGTGCACTTGTGCTAACTTTAATCACTTCTAGGCTCAATTGGACTGGTCAAGGAAGCACTATGACCATAGTAGTCGACCATCAGTACCGTTTTGGTGATTGAAACCATAAGGGTACTCATTTATGTTAAATGACTCACAACACCGGTGCATTTAGATACAAACAGGAGGGTAGACAAACAATTTTATTGATCGATAACAAATTTCAAAAAAGATACAAATCAATGGCTTCCATTAGCATAATCAATATTACCCACGATGCATTGCATCCATACCGAGAGCTCAGAACTGCTTACAGTTTAGTGCAGTCTTCATAAAAATTAGCAGAAAGAACACAATACAAGAACTTGCAAGGGAAGATGTTTGCTCAACATAACACAAATACCACAACCTCTTCTCCTCTCCCTATTTAAAAAATAGATTAAGCTTAACTATTAAGAATAAAAAGAGTACCAATAACAAGCAGAGAGTGACTTTTAATACATGTGTTGATTCAGTAATGTACAGGTAATATTGTGTCTAACTGTATGAATTCCCAGAACTCTTAAAGCTCACTACCCCACAGAATTTCCAGTCTATCCCCCCCTACACTTAGAGTCTTGTAGCCTATTTTACTCTTATACTCCATTTTGCATCACATTCATCAACCCACCTCCCAAGGCAATCTACCATCATTCATCTTATATTGCCACTGCTTAATTCCCCCGTTTATTTGCAATATCAAGTATCTCCCATTTGGTAACTCAGTCCTTAATCACTCCAAATAGCTTTGTACTTACTCTGCTTGTTCACCATCGCTTCCTGTATCAGTAAAATTCCAAATCATTTATGTATAATGTGAATGGTAGAGGCCTTAGTACTGATCCCCAATAATCACTTAATTCCATCTGAGGCAACTAGTATAAGGGTTACACACTGAGTATGTAGGTAAATTTTACACTCGTGTTTGATCGACCTTCAGCAGTGCCACTTTGTCAGCTCCTCACATGTGTACTAAGAGCAGTTATATAATGGCGGGAGAATCTCAGAAGAAAACAAAGGTCTACATTTCTGCTGCCAGGTTATAGGACTGATACATGGATGGTAATCTGAACAAATTAATTGCAATGTAAGAACTCCTTGTGTGAAGTTTGTGGCTGTTTACACAGTAAGAGTTCATTTGAATGCTTCACAGAATGTGCCTATAAGATACATGAAACTGATGAGTTTCAAAGAAATTTAATTCTTCTATTACTAATTATAGTCTCAGAATGCACAAACATGAGATCCTCAAGGGAAAAATGCAGGAAAGGTACATCCGCTTACTTATTTAATCCATTTTTTTTTGTTGTGAAACAACAGTGCTACAGATTCCATTAAAATGCTGCAGTTTTATGAACTATCAGGTCCTTACGCTCACTACCGACATTGAGGCAGAGTTTCAGGAGCAGCTGCCTTTATGGACTTGTTATTGGCTTGTAACACAGTCTGGCATGCAGGTCCGTTACTGAAGCTTTCAGCAATAATTCAATGCTGCAAACTTTTTCGGTTTATCAATTATGTAACGAGCGTTCGCAAGTTCTTTTGTTATCTCAGTGACAAGGCCAGACGAACATGGATGCTCACCAACAGTCTGCCATGGGGGCACTCACGCTAGATTATTTCGACATCTTCTATAGAGTGAACACACCCTGCACCAGATCCCACAAGTTCATCTATGCCCATGACATAGTACTGCTGACGCAGGCATCAATGCTAGAGCAAGCGAGTAAGATGCTCTTTATTGGCCTGGACCTACTGAAAATGCTACTTCTGCAGTCCTGGCACCTCCACCCTAAGTCAGAGAAGACAGTTTTCCGGCATTCCATCAGAACAACGAAGGCATTGGGAAAGAATCCAACCCTTTCTTCTGAAGGAGGCGACTTACCAATGCCTTCATCCAAAATACCTGGATGTCACTACGGACAGGATCCTCACCTATTCACCTCATCTCATCAGCACTGGCTAAGAAGTAAAAACCAGGGTGAACCTGGTCCAGGGACTCAATGGACTGTCTTGGGGGAGCACGGCCAGAACACTTTGCATTGAACTGTGGTTCCATTCTATACTGCTGCCTCATGGTCTTGATGCTGCCATAAAGCAATTAAGCACTGCCCTGGGGATGGGGTAAGGGATGCTTTTGCCCTCTCCAACTGAGTGGCTCCCAGTGAGGTCCTACACTGCCCAGCTTGCCATTCACCGTGATGCTATTGTGCTCGGAGAGATGGACAAAGAACATGAGCAACAACGACCTTTCTATTCACAAAGACTTGAAACAACCCACCATGGCAAGCGCTTAAAATTGCACCAACCATTTTTGGGAAACATCAGCTAATGTTCATACAGCTGGTATCAACGCACTATCCAAATGGACGGAATTGTGGGATGCATGCAGCATAAATAAACAAGCCGTCATCACTGACCCAATAGTAGAAGTCCCTGGCTTCGATCTCCCTTGAAGACAGCGCACAACTGAATCTGCATAGGGTGTGAGTGACATAGCCAGCTGCTCCACAAGTGGAAGATGAGGGACAACCTGAAGTGCAACTGTGGCCATCCCATAAACCTGCCCACCAAGACCTGTGGTGGGACACACTTCATTTCTTTGCCTGGCATCACAAGAGGCCATCGAATGGATAGGCAAACAAGACATCCCCTTATGAGCTATTCTCATCATATAGTACGTATTAGATAGGTGGTTTCTATTATAAATGTGCACACTGAAATTTATAAGGTGCAAAAGTAGACAAAAATGTTACAACAGGAAACATGGTTTTTGGAAGAACATTAATATATCATAGATGTTGGCAATGGTATCAGACTGCATAAAACTGACCATGCATTCTGGGTACCAGTACAGCCATAGTACTAAGGTGAAGTTACTACATAATGTTTAGTGCCTGTTCCTCTAGTGCTAGAAACACCGCTGACAGCCAAATAGCCATTTATAAACTGATATACTACAAACTGAAGGGTAGGATTGGAATCAATTAGCAAACCATGTTTAACAGCCCTTGCTGCAATGAATCAGTTTTTTGAATTATTGTATTTTTGGAATTAAAGTTATGTTTAGCAAGCATCTTCCTTCAAGTATTTTAACACAGAAAGCTGGAAATTTGCTGAAATATATTACAGCCCATCATGCAAAGAGCTGCCAAGTTCATACAATTTTTAAAAAATACAATGCGACTCCAGCTGTTATAACCACAGGACATGATACCTCAGACTGAGCGGTGGGCAGAAAGGAGAAGTGAATGCACTGCCAGCTGTTTCACAAGTAGAGATGGACTGGGGCTAACAGGACAGTCACTGTGAACACTGGTGAGCAAGGAAGCTGCCGTGACCCGGCACCCACCCACCCCCCACCCCGAATACAAACTACTGATTGTCAGCAAAACCCTTCCACACCATTATATTGTTATACACACCACTCTACTCAACATGACACAACACAAACAGCCTGTACAGAGGATCTACCATGATGCAGAGAGCATGATATTTAACCCGCCCATTTGGTGCACTGGGATATTCTATCACATACACGGTGTGAACACAAATGCCAGTCTCTAAAAGTCCGATCAACAGCTGAAAATGGAACGAAATATAAAAGGGTCAAACCAACCTTTACATTCCATTTTAAACTCTTGTTTAATTCTTTTATAAACGACTAAAATACCCTAAAGACTAATGTTGGGGACCCTATTATTTTCTTGTTAGAGCGACGGGTAATGCATTCCATTTAATCATTGCTATTTCCTGTCTTGTCTCGAATCGATCTTCCAGAGTATTGCTCCACCTGAACCTCAAGATAATGAACTGACTTTACCATTCGCATTTTGCCCCTAGTTACCATTGCTTTCCGTACTGCATTAAATGGTAATGGCTTAAATGCGCAGGATTTAGGCCCTGATAGGGGGTGAGAATGGAGGTGGGCAGGCATTTCCTGGTGCCAGTCGGCATGCTGGTTCCCTGCCACAGTCCCAGCTCTTGGCCATTTTCTGGAGGCTAGGTCGGGCGTGGAACAGCTACCTGCCAGCAAGCAGCGGGCCCTCCCTGCAGTGTCAGGAACATGGGAGATGCCCAGAGGCAGCCTCCCTGTAGCAGACAGAGGGCCCAGCACACCAGGATCACCTCGAGGCTCTCCATCTCCCCACCGGCCTACCTGGCCACAGCTATATCTGCAAGTCACCCTGTGTCAGGGTGGTCCGGCAGCTGTGGTAAATATACCTTCCATGCTAGAAGGCTTCTTATTGGCCCTCCAGCTTAGAGAGCTGCCCACCCACCACCCCCACACACACACCCCCTCCCCAGCCAATTAGATGGCCTCTGGTCAATAATTGACCAATTCAGCAAAAATCAATGTCGGGTTAGTGCTCCCAACCTGGTGTGGTGTTGGGAACTGCATTTGATCCCAACCTAAAACTGAAATCCTGCCCAATATCCTAAATCAATGGCGTTATTATTTTTACCTGTAGTTTTATTCGCACTAACATCTATTGCTATCAACTGCACTCACTTTTTGTTTTAAGCTAGGGAGGGGTGGCTCAAGGCTGAATTTCAATAATTCAATAGCACAATACCATGTTATTTACTGAAGTAAATCACCACATTTTAGATTCGATGATAACAGTCTCTGAAAGGTACTTTAATCGAGGCTTGCTAACGAACAGCAACAGTGGTCTTTGGAATAATACTGCTGCATTTTCTAGTATTGGCTTAGCCCTGCAGCCTGGCACACATTGGCTTAATGCCATGGATCTGAAACAGAAGTCACCTTCAAAAGGCAGATCGCACTTTCACAAGTTAGTTCAATCCTTTGCTATGCCCCAAGGTGGGAAGAAAGGGAATTCTTGACTATACTTTCCATTGAAACTACTTCCAAGGTGACCAGTTTTTCCCATGCCTCAAGAGTAAAAGAATGGGACAAGATATTGGAGTTTTGGGATGGGTGGAATGGATCTGAATTCTTATATTCGCTTTGCCAATTCTAAATAAACAAAGTTTCTAAGCCAGGCCACAGAAGGGGCGCATAAGGTAGTTCAGTGGTTCTATTACTGGGCTAGTAATCCAGAGAATGCAAGTTCAAATCTAGCCATGACAGTTTGAGAATTGAAATTTGACTTTACATTAAAAAAAATCTGCAAATAAAAAACTGCCAGCAGTTAAAATAAAAATGATCACAAAGCTATCAGGTTGTCATAGAAACACAACCGGTTCAGTAAAATCATTTAGGGAAGGACACCTGCTACCCTTAACCACTCTGGCTATATATGTGACCTTAGGCCCTCATCAATCTGCCTGCTAACATGGCCTGACAAGCCACTCAGATGTATCAAAACCATTACAGCAGCTCAAGTCTCATCACTACGTTGTTAGGGGAACGAGGGATGGGCACTAAATGTTGGCCTCACCAGGTGATGTCTTGTGAATGAATAAAAGTAAAAAGCAAACTTTTTTATTGATGTTTTCGAAACCACTGGGCACCCAACAACATTTTTTTCTTTTTATTCTTTCATGGGAAGTGGGTGTCGCTGGCAGGGCCATCACTTGTTGCCCACCCCCAATTGCCCTTGAACTGAATGACTTGCTAGGCTATTTCAGAGGGCAGTTAAGAGTCAACCACATTCTGGTGGGTCTGGAGTCACATGTAGGCCACGCCAGGTAAGGATGGCAGATTTCCTTCCCTAAAGGACATTAGTGAACCAGATGGGTTTTCACAACAATTAATGATAGTTGTCATGGTCACCATTACTGATATTAGCTTTATATTCCAGAGTTTTAGTAACAAAATTTAAATTCCACCAGCTGCCTTTGTGGGATTTGAACCCATGTCCCCAGGGCATTAGCCTGGGCCTCTGGATTACTACTGCAGTGACATTACCACTATTTCCCCCATGACTGGTCCAAAATGTAGACAAGTCACAAAGGAAAACAGTTTAGCAGAGTTGGGAAACATTGGACTGAAGAAAGACACTAATCTGCAGTTTATAGCCCCAGTGACTGTTAATTGATAAGAATAAAAATCAGAAAATATACAGCAGACCCAACAGAACAGAAAGGCCCGATTAACACCTGAGGTGTAAAATCTTTGCAGACATAACACTGGCTTCTGAAGAAGTGTTGTCAACAGAAACATTCATCCACCTTTCCTTATCACAGATGCTGTGGGCCTGCAGTGTATTTTCAGAATGTTCTGCTATATCGCAGGTTCCCAGCAATCCAGTTTTTTCATTTCATTTCTACGGAATTCAAAATCTACCACAAAGTCAAATATCACGTTAATTTTGTATCATCTTAACATCTTACAATGTGCCCAGAAATTCACTCGAATACAAGCAATTGGTTACCAGTACATAGCAGGCGGTTAAAAAAACCATGAGTCCAATCTACCAAAGTAAAATAGGACAAGCCATGACTGAAGCTGTAAAACCAAAGAGTCCCAGACACATTGATGTCACAGCACTTGGTGATTAAATGAAACAGGATGAATGCTTCTTAACCTAGAGTGTTGTAAGACTAAATTCCAACAGTACAATACTGGTTAGTACTAATTGGCATAACCAGCGACCATGCTCAGCATCTGAACAATGGAAGAATATTTCAGTTGCGATTGAAGTACTCAGTTTCTGTTTTCTTAGAGCAGGCTGACTAAATGACAGGTTATCCCTCAATAAAGGATGTAGAAGTAGTTAAATGTGGGAGATTGCCAGGCACCTCAGCATATAGGGAAGATCACACAGCTGAGCTGTTTACAATGATATTCTGGTGAGACGTAATTTAAAGGTTACTCAAGCTCAAACCCAACGATCGCTTTACTTTTGTACCCAAATTAAGTCATTTAATTAGGACAAAAATCAAAGAGGGTTTAAATACCAATTTTAACGTGGGTGGGAAA
Source organism: Cetorhinus maximus (assembly GCF_964194155.1). Taxonomy (NCBI): domain Eukaryota; kingdom Metazoa; phylum Chordata; class Chondrichthyes; order Lamniformes; family Cetorhinidae; genus Cetorhinus; species Cetorhinus maximus. The sequence goes on along the minus strand of NC_135884.1, from coordinate 18,223,979 downwards.
TTAGATGAAGTCTACATTACAACATCAATCCTGAAGTCCAAATTTCCTAAGTAAACAGTTTATCTGACTTGTGCTAGAGAATACACCCATTCGAATTTCCCCATTAGTTACCCTTACTAACGATGGTCAGAATCTCCACTTATGCACCTCATGCCAGCGTGACAAATTGTGTGTAACATTACTGAATTTTAACTTTATTTGCTGACCAGCTGAGGGGCACAAGGCTAAAAGATGGTGTTAACCATTCGATAAAATGTCAAACATTCTGAAATTTCAGGTTTCCCCTCAGCTAATGACTAATAGCTTATGGCAGCAAACCGAGAGAGTATGCACTGTAGAAAACTTCACTGTTTTATCTTAACCTTAGGGCTTTTTAAAAAAAAAATTTATACTTCCAAAATCAGCTGTTTGCTGTCATTGGCTCATGAACTCTACAATGTTAGATCGAATAGTTGCTTGGTAGTACAGAACTTGAATATTGCTGAACAAAAAAGACATGCTGTCAAAGTTTTTCATCTTGCACTCATCAGGACAGACAAGAAAGCCAAATTTCAAAGGGAACAATTTATACTGTATAAGAAAAGGGCGCTGATTGGCTGATAAGTCAGCTCTGATTGGACAAGATGTTGCCATGGCCGAATGGTACTTACGCTTGCTAGAAGTTACATACATTCACATGCAGGGATCTGTCCTCTCCAGGTAAAAGGAATATGTCCAGACATCACACCTTTTTTGAATGAACAAAAGCATGGAGGGTCAATAGCTCCATGGTGCATTCACCATGGCAATGTCTCAGCAATCATTTGCCAACCAATCAGCACCCCTTTTCTCATGCAGTATAAATTACTTTCCCCTTTGAAATTTGCTATTCTTGCATCTGTCCTGAGGAGTGCAAGGCGAAAAGCTTTGACAGCATGTCTCTTTCTCAGCAATACTAATGTCAGATCACCACAGAATTGTAGAGAAGGAGCCTCACTCAATAATGAGATTCACATTTCACTTATTTGGAGCATTAGAGGGCAAGCACCAACTCATAAAACTGTATCCATAGGTTTAACTCATCTAAACAAAAAATATTTCACATTTTCTTTTCAATAGTTATTGGAGTCCTTCTTTTTCTTAGCCCCTGAGCACTGTGGTAAAGCAGTAGTGTGACTGACATATTGTTGAGGCAGGCTGATGTATGGCTGGTGCTTTAGTTGAAGTGCAACTGAGTCACGCTGGCAGTGTTACTGAATGCCAACCTAGGCCAGAGAAACTCCTGGATTTATAGGTTTTAGAACACAAAACAAACTCAAAACGGAGTCCTCCATTATCGACAGGATTCTCTCGGTTCTTAAGCACCAGCTCTTTTGCTGTGGCGAGAATCCAATTTCCCCAGTTAATAGCATTACCTAATGTAGGAGATGGCACTGGGATTTGCCAGAACTGTAGAGTTCCAAACATAAAGTGCATTGGGCCCCTTTACCCAGTGTGTACTTGTAGCTGTATCAGAACTGACAGATGGTCACAGTGCCAATATGACAGCAGTCTATTCAGATCCATCAGCTGAGTCACATCATGGTAAGTGAGTCACCATCATAGAAGATATCTGATTCCCTAATTTGCAAGCAAGAAGTCCGATCCAGCATTTCACAGAGCGGAGGTGATGACAGCTGCTTTCCAGAAGGACTGCACTGCAATCTCAGAACAAGGTTTTGGTAGGAAAGAAGTCAGTTTGAGTAAGTAGAGAAACTGGAGTAGGCCATGAATGAAACCCCTCATATTACTGATGTTTCTTTCCCCAAAATTGATCCTACTAAAGAGAAACAGAGTAGGAAATAGTAATCCCGGTTACACCACATTGTATGTGCTTGCATGTACAAATTGGAAAGGAAGTTAAGACTGATTTTTATCTGTATAACTCTATGATTTAGCCCTTCTTAGTATTTCAAACCTGCAAACATGCAATTTCATCAACTGATTAGAATTAAAACCATGCTTAACAATGTAAAAATATTCCTGAGCTAGGCATCATCTAGCTTTAGGAAAGGATTAATTCTCATGGAAGCAAATATCAAATAATTAAAAACGGAATGTAACAAATGTCACTAAAGTCAACATCTGATCTAATGAAGAGCACCAAAACAATGGTTAACCTCTCTTTTATCACCTGTATTATAAAGGAGCAGATGAAAATCTAGGGGCTCTGCAGCAGCCAATCATATTCTTCTCATACTTTATCCAACATTCAGCTACAAGGATTTCGGCCTATCAGCATTCTTAAACGGTGTGTTCTACTGGAGATCCATAAAAAGGAAAAGTACAAAAGGCCCAATAAAAGCCACTATTTTTCTGTCTAAAATCTTTGAACTGAAAAAATTCACTGAGTTAATCAAATGGTACTGGTTGGCAAGTTTGAATAATTCCTATAGCAGCACAATTTCAAACAACTGTTAAAATGGCTCCTCGGTCTGAGGGAGCATTAGAAGCTGGACTTCAAAACTATCCATTTATCACACAACATTCTGGCTCTTGCAGTAGAGGTTCATGAAGCATTTCAAGTAAGGACAAAGCAATGTTGATCCAATTACCCATTTGGGTTTAAAGGTTCTAAAAAACAGATAAGGTGTGATCGCAGACACTCAGATGGATCATTTGTGACAGTCCACAGTAATCAAGCTGGAAAATCTGACGGCGCAGGAATCCAGATGTCAATGTGGTGGGGCTTGGTCCCGATATAAGAGATAATTTGACTAAATTCTTCATATTTATATATACATACTCTCACAAAACAGCCTCGATATCAGGTCAAACCTGTGTGGCACTTTGCACGATACCTGGAACAATCCTCTAGATATTACAAAGAGGATTCAAAGTATCATCAACATTAAAACAACAGTTATCTATAGGGTGACCTTTGTACAAGGAATCATCATATAAAGGGAGAGAATGCAGGGTCAAGCCCACCTGGATTTCAGTGTCTGAATTTATCGAGCCCTTTCTTACTGATTTTTTTCTGTTTGCTTTTATTTTTAAAACATCTCAATTGGAAATTTAAAATATTTAGATTCCTGTCCCAGCTTTTTAGCTAGCACAAAGATTTGGCGTCGAACTTATTCTGTATTATCTCTCCGATTCGCAAGTAATCAGTTTGCAGCGATGGAATTTAAAATGCAGGCCCTGATCGAGTTCTTACCACTCCCGAGTATCACTTGCACCATTAGCTTGCCCGTAGCACCCCCCCCCTCACACCCAGAAGTAATCATCACACCACAGGCAGCAGTTCTATTGGTTCGACATTCTGGGGAACAGGAAAGTTTAAGAGCATTCAGAAGAGGCCCCAAGCACAAGGCTCTCAGGTAATATGTACTGAGAATGGAATGATTGTTACATTTAAAATCTGCCTCTGAGCCCAGGCTACATCATCAATAACCAGCATGTTGATGGTCTTCACTTGGACTTAGACCCGGTTAGAGTAGTGGCAACTGTGAGAATGGTTGGTCAGCAAGTTTTGTTCCGTTTGTACTGGCGAATGTGGTGAGGGAAGAGGGCATTCATCACAGGGTGAACCTTGGAAAATAAATAGGATACTGTTACGGTCAAATAAGACGGTAAATAACTTGTAAGTGACCAGAAACAGAACTGCACCATCATAAAAAACAGCACGCGTGCTTTGAAAGGCCAACTGCCAGACCACAGAAAATCTCATATACATATACCTACGTGAAACATAATGTTGGTCCATAAAGCACAATATAAACATGTAGCCCCCGAAAAATTAAAACTGTTGTTTGCGGACTCCACTGCCACATGAATAGAGTTGGTATAGCCAAACAAGAAACCTTTGAGGCTGAGGTGGCTTCACGAGAACACACCTGGTGATGGAAGTTTGGAACTAGGTGAACACTCTGGCAGATTTGGTAATCCCATATCTGAAGCAGGCAGGTCTGCAGTATTGCAGGACACTCTAGATGCTTGGCCAGCCAGCACGATTACCTAATGCGAGCTGGGAACAGTAAACAAGCCATTTACGACTTGAATTCTTCTTATACAGCTTCAGATAACTCTAGCAGCCAAACCCTGACAGGTAGTGTTTCTGTTGCTGGATGAGCAACAGGAAGCTGACCAGCGCTCCATGCTGATAGGTACAGTTTTAGCTAGTTAAATTCAAACAGTACACCACCTCAATTGGGCATTCCAAGACTTTGACTCTGCCAATCTGCACCAAAACTCCCTGGGTTTATGTAAGGTGTGTCGCATGGAGAACAGCACATCCATTCCATATCTGTGCGGAGACTCAAACTTGGCTTTCCACATTTGCTGCACATCCAGCTGACCCACACAAAAAAACTAAAGGGTGGGACAAAAATCAACACAATAGGCAGGTCTACCATTAAAGGGGGTTTTTAATTCAGGACTACTTTCAAAAGAGCGCATCATATAGTAGCAGGGATTTTAGTTTCTGCCAAGCTAGAATGCAACAAGGAGTTTAAGCTCTACCCAAATCGACTGGCTTTTCAAGAATAAAGAGTTTCCTATCGCAGTGACTTCCTGTTTAGATGTGGTGATATAGTTGGACACAGTTGTTCTGTATTGCAGACCTCCAAATAATAAACTAAAGCACACAAATACTGCAAAAAAAAATGCTCATGCAGCACATTCAAGCACCTAAAAGCAGAACTCAAAAAAAGTCAGTCCCCAGATATTTCCTTTTAATTTAGGTCCTAACGGAAATTTCATCCCGCCCTTGGATGAGGTTTCATCAGAAATGTAAAGCCCGTCTGACGATTGGCACGTCCGCCATCCGTGAGGTTTGGTGGGCCACGAAAAATCACTTTCGATTGGGCTGTTAATAGGCTTAATTGCCCGCTTATTTGTCGACGGGCACTCTTCCGACTTTTGCGCATGCCCACCGAGCGGAACATCACGCCAGTGCGCAATGACATCGGGACGCTCGCCCAACGTCATCTCCTGCGTTCGGGTGGGGCATGCACCTGGTCATGGGACGTAAAATTCTGGCCCATGATTTTTCAATGACCAAACATGCAAAGCCATTGGCTAGTCAGCAAATGCTGTAGAATCCATTCTACAATATAAAGAGGGCACAGATAATGGAGGTGAATGAATTTCAGAGGCTAGGCTGCACTCCAACCACACCTCTCCCCAGAGCTTGAACAAGTTGGAGAAGTGTACCTGAGCACAGGTGCAATCTGCAGCACATTTCACATACAGTATCACAGCTTCACAAATCCTTACCATTTTTTGAATCTCCCCCTGGTACCAGCAGTGTCCCATGGCATGGACTGGTTGGTGTGTTCTGCACTGACCCTTCCTGACTGGTGCCCAGTTGTAGTTTCCTCATGTGCCGTATAACAGCTGTGGCATTAAAAGCTTGCTGTTGGGAGACAATGGAAATATCTGAGTGTTAAAATGGCGTTGGAGGTTGGGGGGTGAGTGGGAGACGAAGAGATAAAGAGGCAGACACAGACATGCTGAAGCACTATCCACGGGAGGGTGAGGAAGAATATATGTAGGCCGATGAATGAGAAAATGAATGCATAAAAATACAATGCAGCCCTCATTCAGGTAACTTTTTATTATATGCAGCACTGTCACAGGGATGGATTCAATGGGCTGAATGGTTTCCTGTGCCATAGTAACTCTGTGATAAGGGGGCTTCTTTTCATTAATATCCCTGCAGTAAAATGAAGACACTGAGGATGACGACTCCATTCCATGTAGCTACTGCACCTTCCCGGAAAGCTCACTATCCTTATCAGATTTAAAAATGTCTTCATGCTTTTGGATAGCCACAGATTAGACAAAGGTTCTATTCTACACATCTGTACAACGTATGTCATGTCATGTCATGTCCAATAAAGGTTCTGGAGAATGAAGATTTCCTGTCAGGATTTTTTTTTTGAGGCAGTGGATCCAAATGCCATAACAAGAGAAAATAAAAGACATTTCATTTAAATTGTTCATTTCTAATCAACGGCCTAGAGATATAATTTATGCTGCTGAGCGCATATTGCGAGGCAACTGTAACCCAGAGTTAGCCTAAATGATTAGCAGCATGACCCCCAAGCTTAAAGGATCAGGGATTAAATCTGTATTTGATAAATTGCTGAGTGTTCTGCACTTAAGGGGATACTGCACAAATTCAAAACATACCAGTGCTCCCAGGCACCCACCTTCCATTTACTCTTTGCAAAGTTCTTTTTGATTTGGGCACTAACAGACTCGTGGATGTTCTTGTCTAATGCAGTATCACCAGCAATCCTGCAGGAGCAAAGACAAGGTCAGTATAAGAGAACAAACAAATGCAAACTGATATCCCATATAATACAGGAGTACAATTGTTAAATTACTAAATGAAGGGCAATTAATTGATCTCAAGTCACCTTGAACAGGTTTGTATTGTATGGTCCATTCACTCCTTTAAGATCAGGTTCACATGAATATAACTTACAAAATATACACGATCATACCTACGGACCAGCAGTCAACTGCTTTACTGTAGGGTTTCTGGGCCCAATATAACCATACAATGGAACACAAGAATACAAGATGAGAATGAATGTTGGTCCATCTAAATCGCTGCGATTTGGGCCCATGTGCAGGACTCATTTAGCCTATTTTTTTAAAATCTCTCTCCTGCTATAACAAAGTCCTTTCAACATTTAAATCAGCAACCACCCAAAGCCCACACCCCCTCTCCTCCACATCTTTTTTTCTGTTGAACTCTATCTATAAACCTATCGATAGCAGAACAATCAAACACAATGCAGGTCAAATCTTACCAGGGATGCTGCAAAGCTTGGTCACAGGTGTAGCGTTTATTTGGGTCCTTTTCCATCAGATGTTGAATAAAATCTTTGGCTGGATTGAAACCAAATAAAACCTTAATGTAAATAGCAGTTATAAGACTTTTCGTTGTCTGTAACCCAGCTAAACATTCCCCACGGACAAGCAAGTTTGAAGAAGGGCTTTGGTAGTCAACAGATTGGCCTCTGATTATGGAAGAGCTGGAAAGTACTGTCTAGGGCTAAACCCATACAGACAATGGCACAGCAAACTCACACCCCAGAAAACCTCTTTCCACAAACCACCCAAAGAGCTTCTGATTTCAGTTGTGCTGTCGGGGGAAGAGGGCGAGTGGAGGTTTGTTGCTTTCCCACAGAAAGGTGGGGGAATTGATGGACGAGCCCCCTGCAGGTTACACACCTGCACCTCTCAGTAACGGAGGCAAAGGATCGCTACATCTAAAAATGATTGGTATCATCGCCATAACTCATGGCGAAGGACAGGACACAAAATCTGCCGGAGATAACATCTGGAATCAGCTAGGCTTTGACACATCAGATCCAGGTGGTCTGTATCCCAGTGAAAACAGTTGAGGAAGAGGTAGCAGATACACTAAAACTTAAATTCCTCTTTCCAAGGACTGCTGGATAATATGTAAAAGAACTGGACAGCGACAAATAGCACACTCCTGTTCAATGAAGGAGCACATTGTTACCTCAGTTAGATATGATTACGGCTCATTATTAATAGGATGAAATAAACAAACACTTAGAAAAGGTAATTAGTATGGTCAGCATCGTTTTATAAATGCCAGGCCTTGCATGACTGATGGTCATTCTACACACTAAATGTATATGTGGGTATTTGGGAAGTGTTAGATAAAGCACCACAGAGTGATATCGATAAAATGAAAGCATTTGTATTAAAGGGAATGTGGTTGCATAGAGAGATGGCTCAGAAATAGAAAGCAAAGGGTACAGGTAAATGGAAGATTTTCCAGATGAATGGCTATGGATATTGGTTTGCTCAAGGATCTGGGATGAGATTTTTTTTGGGTGATTTGCCCTCCCCTTTAATTTAGGCATAGAAGAGAAATGATGCCCAAGTTTGCAGATAGGGGGCATAGTAAACCGTGAGGAAACTTTCCAGAGATTGCAGGAGACGACAGAGAGGTGACAGATACAGAAAATTGAGAAGCAGGGTAGAGATTAAAGGTTAAAGATGAAAGATTAAAAGGCAGTATAACCCAGGAATGAAATGCGAGAGGGGTAGTGTTGCAGCTAGCTTGATTTTTAAAGGTAGGAGCGTGGGAAACAAAGGCTGTAAAAAGGCAACAGGGATTCTAGCTTTTATACATGGGGCAGGAAATATAAACACAAAAGGAAGTGATGTTGAATTTGTACTCCACATTGGTTAGGCCACAGTCGGAGGTCTGCAAGCAGTTCTTGGCACTCCATTACAAGAAGGATATTAAAGACGGGAAAAGATGGTGAAGATTCACCCGAATGATACCAGGAATGAAAAGTTACTACGAAAACAATCTCAAGAAATTAGGACTTTATTGAGTGTATTTAAGACCGAGAAAGATAGGCTCTTGATTGGTAAGGGGATCAAAGGTTACGGGGAGAAGGTGGGAGAATGGGGTTGAGAAACTTATCAGCCATGACTGAATGGCGGAGCAGACTCGATGGGCCGAATGGCCTAATTTCTGCTCCTATGTGTTATGGTCTTATGGACTTTATCCCACCGGAATAGAGGAGATCGAGATTACAGTGAAGCACTTTGGGATGTTTTTCCGCATTACAATGTGCCATAAGACAGTTGTTGTTGTTGTAGTAAAGAATTGCAAAAATCGCAAAAGGTATTGAGAGGGCAAACTAGAAACTGTTCCCACTAGCTGACAAAATCAGTACACAGGGAGCATAAACTCAGAATTTTCCCCAGATTAATGAAGTGGAAAATTGAAAGGTTATTGGAAAATGGAATCCTGCACCACAAGTTGCTATTCAGCTGTAAACTCTGACGTCATTTAAAATTGAATTGGTTAAGTATTTGAACAGAAAGAATAATTATTTTTTAATTCTTCCATAGGATGTGGGGTGGGGGGGGGGGGTCACTGGCCGTCCCTAATTGCCTTTGAATTGGGTGGCTTGTCAGATCATTTCAGAGGGTAGTTAAGAGTCAACCACATTGCTGTGGGTCTGGAGTCACATGTAGGCCAGACTGGGTAAGGATGGCCCTTCCCTTTTGAGAAGAATGGTGGTGAACCAGATGGGTTTTTACAATAGCTGAAGATAGTTTCATGGTCACCATTACTGAGACTAACTTTATATTCCAGATTTTTATTCACTGAATTTAAATTTCACCCATGGCAGGATTTGAACCCATGTCCTCTGAGCATTAGTCTGAGCTTCCAGATCACTAACCCAATAATATTAGCGCTACACCACAATTTCCCCTAGGAAAGGATAGAGAATTAAGACTAGAGTATAAGATCTAGTTGGAAAGCCAGCAGCAGCATGATAAGTCCAATGAGCTCTTTCAGCGATTCCAGGGCTCTTAGCACCTGGATTTCAATGGGAGCAGGGTCGGAGCTCCGAGCAAGGGGCAGGGCTTGCTCGGAGCTGGGGAATGACCTAGCGTACTGGGAAGAATGGCAACACTGCTACTTTATTCTCTTTCGCTGATGCATCTCAGAGGAGGAGAAGCTGGTGGCTTTTTCTACATAAATTCCATTGGTCTCAGCAAAATTGGCCCAGGAGCTAACATGAAGAAATCCAAATGCAAGTCAATCCACCAACCTGTTCTCTCTCACTAGTAACGATGATACGTCACAAGCAGACATTTTGTGGTAAAGAAGTACAATGGATCATTATATCGAAGGGGAGGGTGGGGTGACAACTGCAAGGGAGGGAGGAGTATGAAATATCTGTGTAAGAGGGGGGTAAAAAACTGGAGCTAGAGTCCTGCAGATCAGAATGCAAACTGTTTTACTGCCCCACACGTATGCTCAATCAGAGACAGACAACTGAGTGAATGGGAGAACCTGGGTATGTCAGGATAATGTAGTGACCAGAACGTACCCGAGTCTGAAATATCATCCCAGTATGGAGAATCAAATTCATATTCAGCCTTTAGAATCTGCTCAAAGAGCTTTGCATCATTTTCATCATAAAATGGAGGATAACCACACAACCTGCAGAAGACAGAGGAAAATAGCAAATGTCAAATGAACAACCTTCAGGAAGCCCACATGGTCACTAGGGGCAGAACTCCAATGATATGGTTAGGAAGGAGAGTGACAGGTATAAAGATGCCCCTCCAGCACCTTTACTTTATCTGAGAGTTTTGGACAGTAATAATTTTAAATTTAATCTGACAATTCTAATGAATCTTTCCACTCGTCGCAGCAAAAGATCCCAAGGCTGGTGAATGGCGCGTCACCTCCTATTATTAGGCACTCAAGCCAGCTGCAGAGTTAAAGTACTGTATTTCTCACCCACGTGTGTCTCGATCGTCAGAAAGTACATCCCCAACTGCATTAGTTTCTCACACCAGACAGACCTTCTTGGACCCTCTCGGTAAGATTGATAATTTAGAGGCAAACTGGATAGTTTTTGGGACCACAGAGTTTCTGAACCAACTTGGTAATCGTCCCTGATCCACTCCTCAATCACCCTCTTCCCTTCCCACAGTTCCTTTACTCCTCTCGTCCTCCAAGGCCCCAAACACTCCTTCAAGGTGAAACGATGATTTAATTGGATTTCTTTCAATTTAGCGCACTGTACTCACTGCTCACAATGCGGTCTGCTCTCCACTGGGGAGACTAAACACAAATCAGGTGATCACTTTGCGGAACACCTAAATTCAGCCCACAGGTATGACCCAAGGGCAGAATCTTTGGGTCAGCAAGCGGGGGCGGGGCCCACTTGCGGAGTGATGTCAAGCGTGCATCCTGATGTCACTGCGCGAAAACCTATAAAGCAATTAGCTGAGCTGCCTGTCCAACCTTAAGGCTGGCAGGGGGGGGGTAGGCGAAGAGCCCAGGCAGCCTTTGCATTTTTCATGGAACCTCATCCACAGGCAGGATGAGGTTTCATGAATGTTTTTAAAGTGTTTGAAACATTTTTATTAAAATGAATGGACATGTGACAGTTTCACATGAGGGGACATGTCCGTAAACGTTTTTTTAAACTGTTATTCAATGCTTCATAAGTGAAAGTAATCTCCGAGGCACAGAGGTGCGGCAGCTATTCTGCCATTCACACCTCCTCTGGACACGTCTTTTGTTTCTTTATTTGTTCCATTACCACTCCCCTTTGTCCTGCGCCACCAACTCTTTGGTCATTTAATCTCTCCTGTCTTCCAATCTCTCAGCCCTTTCCTTCTGTACATTTTCCACCCTCCATCCTTTCACGATTACATTTTAACGATATCTGAGAGTTTTGAACAGTAATAATTTTAAATTTAATCTGACAATTCTAATGAATCTTACATTTTCACGATAACTTTCATCAGAACTAGGAAAAGTTATCGACCTGAAACGTTAACTCTTTTTCTCTCTGCACAGATGCTGCCTGACCTGCTGAATATTTCCAGCACTTTCTGTTCTTATTTCCGATTTCCAGCATCCGCAGTATTTCTCCTTCCTCGCTTCCCATAGGACCTTCCAGCCAGGAACGCCAAGACATTCATCCCATTCATTTGGGTTTGGATATGAATCGGGGTTAAAACCAATCAGAGAAGATTCAAATTGAGTTTCTCTCAAGCCACCCTTAACCGATTTGTATTCCATGGTCCATTTACTTCTTTTCAAGACAAGATACTTACAAAATATAAGAGATCACGCCTATGGACCAGCAGTCAACTGCTTTGCTGTAGGGTTTCTGGGCCAGAACCTCAGGAGCTGAGAGAAAAATCAAAAGATGATGGATGAGCGGAACAGACAACATGTCATCCCTCCGAGTGACTGCAGGCATAGTATGTCATCCCTCCGAGTGACTGCAGGCATAACTGACCCCTGGTGACAATACAGCAAACCTAGCGCAAGTCTAAGCTCGTTTCTTATTCAAGCAACTTGCCCATTTCCATTAGCTCTGTTCTTGTGTGTTTGTCCTTCATTAACAGTTTATTTCATTCATGGGATGTGGGCGTCGCTGGCTAGGCCAGCATTTATTTCCCATCTCGAATTGACCTTGTTCGGAGGGCACTTAAGGGTCAGCCACATTGGCCGAGTGTGGACAGCAGGTTTCCTTCCCTAAAGGCCATTAGTGAACCAGATGGGTTTTTACAACAATCGGCAAATGTTTCACGGTAATCATTAGACTTTTAATTCAACTGAATTCAAATTCTACCATCTGCCATGGTGGGATTTGAACCCGGGTCCCCAGAGCATTACCCTGAGTCGCTGGAGTACTAGTCCAGCGACAATACTACTACGCCATTGCCTGGATTACATCTTAATGGAAATTCTTATGGATATGCAAAAGAGAAAGGTTTGGTCTATCCAAGGTAACCCTGTTATGTTTGTAGCTGCCTCACTCCACAACACAACACCCCTTCCCTGAGCCACACAGTTTACTGGAAAGTGGAGGGGAGGTAAAGAGAAGTGAAAATAAACCTTGCATTAATCTTCAGGTAAATTCTTCTCTGAGCCCTGAAGACAATTAAAAAAGCAGCTGGAAATCTCAGCAATTGGATAACTCATTCACCCTTCTTAAATATACAAATCCCCTGAATCTCAAACGGTTTTAATGCCTGCACATACAACAATCCCTGGTGAAAATTTTTATAAATAGTTTTCTTCCATTTGCTCCTTCTTCAAATACAAATAAAATTCTCTTCTCACTTACTTCGGAAAGTTTTGAAGCTGCAGAAACTGGTCTGAAGAAACTTGCTCCCCTCCCACATTCTGCCTTCCCTCTAACCACCCACTGAGGCATTCTCCTGTTCCCACATCCCCACATGTGGCACACCCACAGTACACGTGGAGCCTGTCTGTCCTGCACTGCACATCATCTCCATACAATGTTTAATAGCTAAAAGCTTTCATCAACTTAGTATGTGCACTTGTGACTCTGTCCTGGTCTGAGTATTGGCTCAAGTCGTATGATTTGCATACAATTTGCATACATTTCACATACAATTTGCATACATTTCACATACAATTTGCATACAATTCGCATATTCTTCCACACAGATTGCAACAATCCTTTTCACCTGCTCCATTCAGGCAATCTTATTAAAGCCTTCATCCTGATAAATAAGACCTAAAAAACTAATTCCACAAACTCTTAATCCACATTTACTTCTGAAGGTGGGTTTGCAGAAGGGACCTTTGAACCAGTCCATAAATAGCAACTGTTTATTTCCCTTTGTTTCAACTGCTTCAGCCCAGTGCTCCTAAACTCCACGCAGGTACTTCCTTATTGCTGCTACTCACCCTGCACCCTCCAAACGTCCCTATATCTCTTCATTCAATGCCCCCCCGCCCCGGGCAAATGTAACGTTGACTTGGTCACCAGTGAATCTGCAACACGTTTAATCCGATTCGCAGAGGTCATGTGGACTCACCCACGTATCCTGGTGTGCCACACGCTGTTGACATAACACTCCCAGTCCCCTCGATTTTGGACAGGCCAAAATCACTGATCATTATTTTGGAATCTTCCTCGACACTGTAATACAGCAGATTCTCGGGCTGCAGGCAAAATGCAGAAAAACCAATCATTTCAGTCAGTGAATAGAGGGGTCTCTCTGTGGATCCAGGCACAGGTCAGCAAATGCAGAATGTCTGGTATAATGTGCTGTGTTTCCTACATCACAACTCAAAAAAGTATGTTGCTGGCTTTAAAGTGCTTTGCAATGCTCCGAGATTACAAAACGTCCCGGTTAAACACAAGATGTGGATCGGACACCTGCATGTGTTTTATCTAAAGCTGCAAGACACTGAATGGGAAAAGTAAAATTACTGATTCAAATCGTTGGAAGCAGACACCTGGAAATTTCTGTCTTGGTCAGACACGTACCTTCAAGTCTCTGTGTACAATGCCCAGTTCATGCAGATACGTGACAGCATCGAGGATTTGCTTAATCAACATGCTGGCATCTTTCTCTGTGTAGAAGCCCTTGTCCACTATCCTGTCAAATAGTTCACCACCAGACACCCTGGGAAAGACCAAAAGGAAACACAATGATAGTGACACGAAGCAAGGTTTGGCCTCAAGCTATCGCTCCTATAAGGCACAGTTCTTCACACAGATGAGGTCAAGGCCCATGTTTAGGGTTATCAGAACAAACATTTAAGCTATATGGGCTCACAATCTAACCAGAGAGATTGACCTTCACCATGGAGCACTGTCACCAGGTAGATTTGGAATTTTTCAATTTATTCTTTGATGGTTGCCCATCCCTAATTGCCCTTAAACTGAGTGGCTTGCTAGGCCATTTCAGAAGGCCATTAAGAGTTAACCACATTGCTGTGGGTCTGGTGTCACATATAGGCTAGACCAGGTAAGGATGGCAGATTTCCTTCCCCAAAGGGCATTACTGAACCAGATGGGGATTTAGGACAATCAGTAATAGTTACTGAGACCCGCTTTCAATTCCAGATTTTATTAATTGAGTTTAACTTCTACCGCCTGCCCTGCGTGGGATTTGACCCCATGTCCCTGGGCCTCTGGATTACTAGGCCGGTGACATTACCACTACACCAAGGTCTCCCCTTGGTACTGTCCAAATACATTCCAGGAAAAATAAGCATACCAGCCTTCTTGTGTGATGTTCTTAATTCAACTGCCTTCCAGCATTACCACCAACAGTGAAAGACATGCGCCCATTGCTACTTCGGCGTTAAGATTAAAACGCTCTCTCCATACACAACCCACCTTCAAACGGACAAGAATCTACAAGTCTATTTTTCCTAAACAGGACAACAATTCCAAACAACCACTGCTTAGTTTGGCTGAAATTGTGGTGACAGATATAAAATGGACAGTGAAGCTCACAGCACAGCCCAGCCACTATTATCAATGCACTATGACACTTTCAGTTAGGCTTTGTCCCAGGACAGCTCCTCTGAAATCTTTCTTCACATGACACTTTCCTGGCTGCAGGGAAAGCTCCAACAACATGATTCACCTACAATGTGGTTTGCAGATTTGAATCGACTTCCATTGAAAGTAAAATTTAAATAATTCCTCGCACCACACAGGCACATCACCGCCTGGGTCTCTACCTACAGGAAGTTAACGGTGACAAGTTCCTTTACATTTCATTATCAGCGGGATCTCAACAATGGACGCTCCAGTAACAAGGAACGTCCCAACTACCAGGTTTTTAGCGATAATCTGGCAATAACGATTGTTAGCAAAACAAATAACTAGACCCTCAAGAATTTACAAATCATTCCCTGAGACCTCGCAATGAAGAAGCTGCGGCACAGGACAAGAGCACAGGATAGTCAAGGGGCTCCAGAGTGGAGGATCTCCTCCAGGCTAAGCAATCTAGCAAAACAAATCTTTCTGCATTGACTTACAATCTCAGTAAACATACACCAGGGAATCAACATTGCAGACGATGTACCCACTTGTAGGGCTGTCCAAAACTCAAGCTCATAAACCTAAGGTAGTCATTAATAAATCCAATATGGAATTCAGGAGGAGCATCTTTATCCAGAGAGAGTGGTTAGGATGTGGAACTCGCTGCCACAAGGAGTAGCTGAGATGATTAGCAAAGTTGCCTTTAAGCTGAAGCTAGCCAAGTGCTTGAGGGAGAAAGAAATAGCAGGATATACTGATGAGGTTAGAAGAAGTAAAGTGGGAGGATACTCATGTGGAGCATTAATGTCAGCACTGACCAGTTGGGCCAAATGGCCTATTTTTTGATTTAAAATTTGATGTAATTCTGTGTAAAACTGCGGCTCAGAGAATAAAACATTAACGGATACATAGAACCATAGCACCACCTAGTGGGCTTAGTTAGGAAACCCATCCTGTGGTGTCATAGCACCATCTACAGGACTCAACAGGCATTTTTACAGCATTCCTCAGGCAAAGTTGTTCGACACTATTTTAGAGAGTCATGGGCAAAATGGGATAAAGGAGCAAGCAGCTAACAGCAGGATACGAGAGATGTGTTTTAAGGACATGTGTGACTGCAGAGAGTGAGGTGGTAAAGCACTGCTGTTTTGGGAGGCAGTTGTAGACGGATGGGAAATAGTCACAAAAGAAGCAGTCACAGATGGTGAAACTCGCGAAGGCTGATATTTGTGACATGTTATGACCGTCCCAAATGAGAAAAAGCTCAATTATCCTCCTATGACTTTTAACGGCATCACCATTACCGAGACCTCGCCGTCAACATTTTGGGAGTCACCATTTTGGAGAAGCTGAACTGGAGCAGCCATACTTTGGCTGCAAATTCAGGGGCAGAGGCTCTGTAACAAGCAGCCCACCTCCTGACCCCCTCCAAACCACTCCGTTATCTACAAGGCTCAAACCTGGATGGTGAAAGCTGCACAAAACTCAAGAAACTCGACAGCAGCTAGGAGCAGTTTACAAGAGTGGTGTCCCTGCCACTGGAAACAATACCCATGCCCTCCACCGCTGGTGCACTGTGGTCACAGTGTGTACACTGCAACAACTCACCAAGGCTACTTCAAAAGCATCTCCCTCCACTGTGACCTATAACGCCAACAAGCACAAGAGCAGCAATGTTGTGGAAGCATCAACACTTCCCAAGTTTCCCTCCCAAGACACACAGCAGCCTGACTTGGACATTTTTTTAAAAATTCACTCATGAGATGTGGGTGCCACAGCAATGCCAGCATTAAATGCCCACCTCCAAATGCCCTCGAGAATATCACCATTCCTTCAGTATTACCAATGGAATTCGCTACACAACCCCATCGAAGGAGCAACATCCCCACAAGGAGAAGGTCAACCTCCACTTTCTCAGGGCAATTAGGGATGGGCAATAAATGCTGGCCTTGCCAGTGATGCCCACACATTCAGGACAGAGTGAAGAAAAAGCTTCCCCACCCAATACAGTCTGCACAAAGGCAGATGAGCCTCACTTTACCTCTGGAGCCTTTGAACGCTTCCTATGGTACACGTTAGCTGTCTGTTCATTTGGGGACTTGCACACAGCAGAAAAATAACAGAGGATGAGATAAATCGCTACAATAAAACAAGCTATTCTAAACTGAAGCATATCTGAAGGTACCAGGTTAGAATTACTTTGCTAGTATTTCTGTTCTGGGGAGAAACCTCACTCATAAAAATAAAAGCAATGCACAACTTATTCTCTCCACTCAGGTGTCACATTAATTTTAGTGAAATATGAACAATAAGTAACGCTTGAGTTTATATAGCACCTTATCCTGGCATAGTAGAACACAGGAAAGGAGATTCAATCCAGTAAAAAGTTAACTAGGGCTGATGTAGAGAAATGTTTCTTTACAGAGAGAGTGGGCAACATATGGAATAGATTTCTAGCTACAGGAGTGGAAGGGAAGACAGTGGCATCTTTGAAGAAACCACTGAAGGAGGGGATTTCTTACCATCTTCCTGAGTGAATGAGTTAATGTCCCAAGGCACTTCACAGGAATATTATTGAACAAAGCACGACACCGAGGCACATAAAGGGTCATCAGGTCAAATCATCAAAAGCTTGGTGGAAGAGTTAGGCTTTGAGGGGTGTCTTAAAGGAGGAAAGCAAAGTAGAGGGACCGGGAGGGTGTGGCGATTTCGTTCCAGGGCTTGGGGCCCAGGCAACTGAGGGTGTGGAATAAAATCAGAGCCGCACAAGGGGCCAGGATTAAAGGGGCGCCGCGATCTGGGAGAGTTGTGGGGCTGAAGGAGATTACAGTGATAGGGAGGGGCGAGGCCATGGAGGGATTTGAAAACAAGAACGGGAATGTTAAAATCAAAGCAATGCTTGGCCAGGTGCCAACGTAGGTCAGCAGGCACAGGGTGATAGGGGAACGAGACTTGGCGTCCGTTAAGAACAGGCAGCAGAGTTTTGGATGATCTCAAGTTTACGAAGGGTGGAATGTGGGAAAGTAGCCAGGAGTGCCTTGGAGCAGTTGAGTTTCGAGGTACTGAAGGCACGAATGAGGGATTCAGCAGTGGCTGTGCTGAGATGGGGGCGAGGATACAGAGGTGGAAATAAGTGGATTAAGAATGGATCTCCTTTATCCATAACTATCTTACAAAAGCAGCTTAAAGGAAGTTTTATATGAATTAGTTCACATGTAGCTCATAAAATCTCAAGTTTTCACTGAATAATTAAAGGAGGCGGGAGCAAGAAAAGGATCAGAGTCCATTCCAAATCTCCTTCCCGCTTTGCTATTGTTTCTTATCAGAGCACTCCTCTCTCCTGAAAATCAGGAATCTGTCCTTTTACTTTCTGAATGCTTCAGGTAAATCTGCTTTCATTGTATTTCGAGTGTCTATTCTGGCACAGTCCACATTTGCTGAGTCTATACTGACATTGGATTCACTGCACTACACTGTATAGGTTAGGTTTAGCTTGTGGTTTCTGTGTCTTGCACAGAACTCCCTCATACCCAGCATTGTCTTGTCTAGCGGCCCGTCCCCAACAACACCAACTCCAAGACCCTCGTTTTCTCTATATTCTGCCACACTCACCCCATCCCAATTAATAATTCCTCCAGCTGTACAAATCCCAGACTACTGCACACTCCTCCATCACAGGCGACAGCTTCTTTAAGCTCTAACGAAACCATTTGACCTCACTAACTTTCTCCCAGCCTCAAATCCTCTCAAATCTTATTCCTCAATGGGGCTTCCCCACCCCAGCCTACACTTTAACCTTCCCATAATCTGCCCAAAGTTAATCTTCCCCTTCTGTAAAGTGCTGCTAAAGTTCCTCAATGCGGATGATGTTAATTAGTTTAGTTGATATTCAAGTGTGATAAACACAAATGAACTTCATGATTTGTCAGTTGTAAATATGACAATCAGTTCCTGCAATAGCTCACTCACTATTATGAAGAGGCCAAATTATATTTTCGAGTAATTAACATGACCCTGGATTTATTCCTTCAAATTCACCTGCATGTTAAAGAACAGGATATCAAGGGAAATAATCTTTCCTACGGTGGGCAGACTGGGTGGGAGCTGGCGCTGAGCTGATCACCACCCGCAATCGTTGCGTGCCACCATTTTGTGTGGGCGGGCTAATTAAGGCCTGCCCAGCTTAACGCACAGCCAGTAGCGCTCAGCGCTCCCTGTGCGGGCGGAGGGGAAGCAGGGAGAGTCGGGACCAGCAGGAAAGTGCGCAACAAACTCCCTGAGGCATGGAGCTGCCTGAGGTAGATTGAATGGGTCACAACACTTTTTAATAAATAAAGCAAAAGTTTATTTAAACATGTCCCCTCATGTGACAGTGTCACACGAGCTGGGACATGTTTGTGAAGCTGGGAAAATTCATTTATTTTATGAAAGCTTCAGGAAACCTCATCCCACCCGTGGATGAAAAATGCAAAGATCGCTTGGGCTCTTCGCCTGCCCACCAACCTTAAGGTTGGACGGGCGCCGTTCTTAACTAGTTTAATTACTTTTTTAATGGCCTTACCAGGCCATTTACATTTCGGCGGGCGCGCAGCCGCCTCTGGCATGTGCCCGCTGAACAAAATGTCGAAATGACGCCGGGGCGCATGCCCGATGTCACCGCGCGTCATTTTATGCGTCGGTGTGTCGGGCACGCCCCCGCACGCCAACAGCAATATTCTGCCCGAGAGGACTGACAGAATATTCTCTGGAACTTAGAAAACATCACTGGGCGAGGTCAGAAGGTCGCATGGAACGAAGCATCATAGTTCACCAGTCCACACTTGTAAAACCCAAAACAAAACATCTACTGTTAGCTGTGACCACACATTCGGGCAGCACTTGCTGAACAACCCTGAGTGCGCTAATAGCTACACTAACCACCAATTTAAGATAACAGGACACAAAGAATGATAGGAGAGTAAATTGTGATGAGGATGAAAGGAGGCTACAAAGTGGGTTAAGTGAGTGGGCAAAGATCTGGCAAATGGAGTATAATGTGGACAAATGTGAAATCTTTCATTTTGGCAGAAAGAATAAGAAAAGAAGCTCATTATCTAAAAGTTGAGAGATTGCAGATCTGCAAGATTCAAAGGGATCTGGGTGTCATGGTGCATGAATCACAGAAGGTTAGTATGCAGCTACAGCAGGTAATTAGGAAAGCTAACAGAATGCTATCATTTATTGCGAGGGGAATCGATTACAAAAAGTAGGGAGGTTATGCTTCAGTTGTACAGGGCATTAGTCAGACCACACATGGAGTATTGTGTACAGTACTGGTCTAGACGTAAATGCATTAGCAGTTCAGAGAAGGTTTACTTGACTAATACCAGGAATGGGCGGGCTGTCCTAAGAGGAAAGGCTGGATATGTTATGCCTGTACCCACTGGAATTTAGAAGAGTAAGAGGCGACTTAATTGAAATCTTTAAGATCCTGAGGGGACTTGACAGGGTGGATGTGGAGAGGATGTTTCCTCTTGTGGGAGAATCTGGAACTAGGGGCCACTGTTTAAAAATAAGGGGTCACTCAATTAAGACAGAGATGAGGAGAAATTTTTTCTGAGGGTTGAGAGTCTTTGTAACTTTCTTCCTGAAAAGGCAGTGGAAGCAGAGCCTTTGAATGTTTTTAAGGCAGAGGTGGATAGATTCCTGATCAACAAGGAGGTGAAAGGTTATTGGCGGTGGGGGGGGGTTGGGGGGGTGGGGGGGGTGTGGAGGGCGGTGCAGGCAGGAATATGGCGTTGAGATTACATTCAGATCAGCCATGATCTTATTGGATGGAAGAGCAGGCTTGAGGGGCTGAGTGGCCTACTCCTGCTCATTTATACTTGCTAGAAACGAGATACATTCATACGCAGGGACCATTCTCTACAAACAAAATGGATATGTTCAGCATTGCGTCTTTTCTGAATTACCAGGGAGCTTGGGGAGCCTATAGTTCCCTGTTGCTTTCTCCATGGCAAAGCCTCGGCCAGAGTCGACTTGCCAACCAATCAGCAGCCTTTTTGCCTGTCGTGATTGTTGCGATCATTTGAAATTTGGCATTCTTGTGTTTGTCCTGACAAGTGCAAGATGAAAAGCTTCAGCAACAAGTCTCTCTTTTCAGCAATATAGTTCATCTTGTTACTTCTGTAGCTGGAGTAAATGGAGGGACACTGCAGAAATGCTGTGGTACAGAGGGGTCGACTGTCTTTGCACATGCAGGTACAGCAAGAAATTAGGAAGAAAATGGAATATTGGCCTTTATTGCAAGGGGATGGAATAAAAATGTAGGGAAGTCTTTCTACAGTACAGCACATTGGTGAGACCACACTTGGAGTACTGCACACAGTTTGAGTACTGCACACAGTTTGAGTACTGCACACAGTTTGAGTACTGCACACAGTTTGAGTACTGCACACAGTTTTAGCCTCCTTAAGGAAGGAGGAATATACTTCCATTGGAGGCAGTTCAGAGAAGGGGTTGCTAGGTCGATTCCCGAGATGAATGGGTTGTCTTATGTGGAAAGGTTGAGCAGGTTGGACTGATACTCATTGGAATTTAGACGGCTGAGAGGTGATCTTACTATAACATATAAAATTCTGAGGGGGCTTGACAGGATGGATGCTGAGAGGATGTTTCCTCTCATGGGGGGTGGGGATCTAGAACTAGGAGGCACAGTTTTAAAATAAGCATTTAAGATGGAGGAGGAAATTCTTCTCTCAGTGGATCGTTAATCTTTGGAATTTTCTTTCACAGACTGCAGGGAATGGCAGGATCGTTGAATATATTCAAGGCTGAGTTCGATTTTTGATCTCCAAGAGAGTCAAGGGTTATGGCGGGGAAGACAGAAAAGTGGAGTTACGGCCACAATCAGATGAACCACGATCGTATTGAAATGTTGAAAGCTATAGAACAGTCTCAAGGGGCCAAGTGGCCTATTGCTGCTCCTATTTTTTTTTATATTTGATGAGCAGAAGAATAATTTCATTAAGTTCAAGGGCACTAAGCCAAGGAGTTACTCAGTAAATGATTGTAAACATTCAAGCCGCAAAAATCCCTGTATAACCAGGGCTGCAGTAAAAGCGGCCAGCAGAATGGGATAGTGCGTTTACGCTCCCATGGACTGAGCAGCAACCTGCTTGAAATGCCACAAATTTATTGCTCCCGACAGCCTCAGAACGACCGGAGAAGATTTTATACTTGGGTCAGGATTTCATAACAAATACATCTTAAAATAACTTCTTTTTTAAATATATATCTGAGACCTTTGGCTCTCACTGTGTTCCAAAGCAAGACTCAAAAATCCTTCAGTGTAACCTTAACAGAGCAGATCACTGCGGAAAGCTGCTGACAATGTAAGCGATTAGGACTCTACAGTCTCAGAGCAGGATTAGTGCATTAGTAGCACCCAGAGTATTAAAGGGAATTGAAGCTTGCAAGGACTTCCCATGTGTACCTTATGAGGAAAAACCATCAAAATTTGTTTTCAATTTTCCCTGCACCTTATCTGAAGATAATGGGCCCTGCTTTGAACCCACTCCCGTTTCCATGGGATCTAGCAGCCATTTTAAACCTCATCAAGATGGCAGTGCTCATGTGCCAACTTGGACTGAGGGTGTTGGGGGCTGCCAACTGGGGAAGTCGCCTGGGGCTGGATTTTCACCATGGAAGCAGGAAACAGGTTCAAATTAAGATTTTCAACTGGGCGAGGCCTTCACTGGACTAGTTAAGGGCGACAGATGGAGCTCTCAAAACTGGAGGGCCAACGAGAGGCCTTGCAGCTTCAGAAAGGCACCCTCAGGAGCTAAGAAACTGGGAGGATGCGTCAGCAAGATGGTGCGCTCTCATCCACTTCTTATAAACTTTAATTTAAAAAACAGAAACAGCAGCCAAGCCACCGCTGTGGGGGAACAGTGGCGGGGTGGGAGGGTCCTACATAGGCCTTCGATTGTATCCCAGCTAGGCAGGCAGGGAGGGCCTGTAGGCATGCCTGGAGTTCTGGCCCTGGCCTGCCGCTGGGTGCCCACCTCCAGGCAGTTGACCTGCCCCCTCCGTCGTCACATTGGTAAACTAAAGGCCAACTGGAAAACGTGTCAGCTTCCTGCTTCAACAGGGCTGTTGGCGAGCTGAATTGACTGTCCACCTCATGGGGTGGGGGGCAGCCTTTCCTGGGCCCCAGGCTTGCTTCCTCCAAACTGCCCAGTGCTGAGAATGGCATCCTGAAACTGACACATTGCCTGGCACGGGTATTTTCAAGGTCCTCCCCCACCCACCCCCAAGTATTTTCGCGATTCCCTTCCCCCTCCCCCACCGCCCCGCACCCTGCCAACACCATCCCTGTCTTCAACAGCCTCTGAAAATTCAGCCTGTGGAGTCTGACCTATTCTTAGCTGGTATTCACACACATGCACAATCCAGGAGTGTTCACCAAATAGGGATTGAGAAGGAGTTGGGAGTGGGGTGGGGGGTGGGGAGGGGGGAAATGCTGGATGATTTTTCTCTCCCTCGTCCAGCACCCCTATCACTGTCCCGGCTAAGGTCAGCTAAGTGAGCACAGGCCAAGCCTCAGCACTGGGGCCTTTCTACTCTTTATTATACGAGAGAGAAGCAGCACAGGCAGTGAGAAGGTACCTGCTCAAGGACCCCTCAGCTACAACATCCAGGGGAAAACAACATGGGCATGGCCACAGCAAACTGAAGCAGGAAACCGTTTGCAAAACATGCAAGGAATTAAAAGCCCAGCCCTTTATTGAATTTGCCGGATGGGTGGGGGGAGGGGGTACAGGGGAGGAACAGAGGGAGGAGTAACTAATGACCACTAACTCAGGATAGAACTAAAAAGAGAAAGGCAGGGAACGTTGGCTCTGGTGCAGTTACGTGTGGTGGTGGTGGCGGCGATGTGTTACAGTTCACTTGGACTCCGAGCTGCTGTGCCAACATACACCTTTACATGCACGTTGTAGCCTGGAGCTATGGATAGCGATGGTAGATGTTCCAGTTTCTGTCCAGCACATGGCTGACCAGGAAATCTCTCCCACTCTTACCACCTGCCATTGGCATTTTAGAGGATTTGCGGGTTGACACTCAACCTGTTTGGCCATGACCTGAACACACCTTCCTTGGCCATCGTGCATCACGTCCTGGAGTGGGATTTGAACCCGGAACTTCTGGCTCAGGGGCAGAGACACTACCCCCTGCGCCACAAAACCCTTGCACATTTGTGTCCCTCAATGTAAAAATCTCATTGCAATGTGATAAATCAGTTGCCAGCATTTTGCCCAGGAACGCTCTCTGCCTTCTCCTACCCAGCTTCAACCTTCTGTGCCTCCCAAGTTTGCTGATCGTCTGATTTGTGCCAACAGCCTCCCCCTGGACACAAGCAATGAGAACTTCCAGTCTGTTCAGAGGAATGGAAAATAGACTCAAGGGAAAGATGGGGAAGCAGTTAGGGGTGAACCATGAACAAAGCCAAGATCAAAGAAATAGATTTTGAGGAAAATTTTGGAAGGATTGTAGTAAGCAAGGTGGGGAGGTTTAGAAAGATTGTTCCAATGTGTGGGACCAAAAGAGCTGAAGGAACGGAACGAGTGCTTGGCTTAGGGCTGGCATGTAGGGATTACAATGGCCATGAAGGCACCTGTAGACAAGGACATGGACTGAGAGTTTTTGAGAGTGGGATGTTGATGAGGATGGGGTGATATGGGAGCAGAACTTAATTAAGGACAGAGTGGAGGCAGAAGAATTTTAGCAATTTGTACAAGGTGGAACCCAACCCAGGCACCTGGCAAGTACAGTACTGGAGAAAGCAGGCCTGGAAGTACAAAGATGTGGCTTTCAGTACTGATAACGATGAGGCAGGTGGCTTGGCAAAAGTGAAAGAGGGTCTTTTAGTGGTGGTTTTACGGGACTTGAAGGTGAAATAGGGCAGCAATACTGGTATATTTTGGTTTACGAACGAGTGAACAGCACTGAATATGGGGCAGGGCACAAAGTGTTTGGTGAGAAACAAGCAGGATGGCTTCAGTCATGTCAGTGAGCGCTTTGAGTTTGATAAGCAATTGGACAACACAGTGATGGCCAAGGGTGGTGACAGAGGCAGAGCCAGGCGCTAGCAGCACAGACATGGAGGCTAATCCCAAAACCCTTGGACGCCAGCATTCAGATGGAACATGTAGAAATGGTAAAGGAAAGGGCTAATGATGGCAGCTTACTGCTCAGCCAATCGCTCTGTTTCCAGTCTTCTCTTCAATGTACTGCTCACCCAATCTCTCTCTAATGTGTCTGCAAAGAGCCACCAATGGAAACTTGAGGTACATCTGAGATTATCACCTTGGAAATTGAGGGGAGACTCGTGCAGATGATTTACTAACTGAAATGTGGCAGTTAGAAGTCGAACCAAAGAAGGAAGTGAGACTAAACAAAGGTTTAGTCATGGAGGTTAAAAATAAAATGGAGAAAAGAAAGAGAGTCATGGGTGACTTATAATGACGATGGCTAATTCGATCCCATTCCTCCCAGCTAGTGAGCGTTCAATATTGAGTATTGAGTTTAGTGGGAATTCATTACATGGACAGGATCGGGACTGGGGGCATAGGAAGTTGAGGAGATGTGCCTTGTGAAGTCTGGGGAGGGGGTAAGAAGCTACAGAATGGATGAAGGTTAGAGGAAGCAGGAATCTAGATCTTAAATCCACAAGTTCCACAAACATGCGATTGGAGGTGAGAAAAAGCGTCGGAGGAGGAGAGGGAATTAGAGAAGCTTACATGGTTAGAATCGTTGAGTTTAGGGATTGTTTAGTGCAGAAGCTGTGAGAAAAGGAAAGAGGTTTCAGCAGGAAACTCCCAAAGGAGTTCACAGGTCATTAGGCAGAGGTGGAAGAATAATTATAGAGGGTTAAACGCTCAAAGGAAGAGCAGGTTACCACAGAGTATGAGTATGTCAAGAGTGGATAAAAGCAAAAAAACTGCGGATGCTGGAAATCCAAAACAAAAACAAAAATACCTGGAAAAACTCAGCAGGTCTGGCAGCATCTGCGGAGAGGAACACAGTTAACATTTCGAGTCCGAATGACCCTTCAACAGAACTAAGTAAAAATAGAAGAGAGGTGAAATATAAACTGGTTTAAAGTGGGGGGGGTGGGACAAGTAGAGCTGGATAGAGGGCCAGTGATAGGTGGAGATAACCAAAAGATGTCACAGACAAAAGGCCAAAGAGGTGTTGAAAGTGTTGATATTATCTAAGGAATGTGCTAATTAAGGGTAGAAAGCAGGACGAGCAAGGTACAGATAGCCCTAGTGGGGGTGGGGTGGGTGAAGGAATCGAAAAAGGCTAAAAGGTAGAGATAAAACAATGGATGGAAATACATTTAAAAATAATGGAAATAGGTGGGAAAAGAAAAATCTATAAAAATTATTGGAAAAAAAAGGGGGATGGGGGGAGAATTGGAAAGGGGGTGGGGATGGAGGAGAGATTTCATGATCTAAAATTGTTGAACTCAATATTCAGTCCGGAAGGCTGTAAAGTGCCTAGTCGGAAGATGAGGTAAAAACAAAAAACTATGGATGCTGGAAATCCAAAACAAAAACAGAAATACCTGGAAAAACTCAGCAGGTCTGGCAGCATCTGCGAAGAAGAACAAAGTTGACGTTTCGAGTCCTCATGACCCTTCAACAGATCTAAGTAGAAATAGGAAAGGGGTGAAATATAAGCTGGTTTACGGGGGAGGGGGCAGGGGAGAAGAAGGGGGGGGTGTTGTAGGGACAAGCAAGCAGTGATAGGAGCAGATAACCAAATGATGTCACAGACAAAAGAACAAAGAGGTGTTGAAGGCGGTGATATTATCTAAAAGAATGTGCTAATTAAGATTGGAGAGCAGGACAAGCAAGGTAGCTCTAGTGGGAGTGGGGTGAAATAAACCATGGGTGGAATACATTTAAAAATAATGGAAATAGGTGGGAAAAGAAAAACCTATATAAATTATTGGAAAAAACAAAAGGGAGGGGGAAGAAACGGAAAGGGGGTAGGGATGGAGGAGGGAGTTCAAGATCTAAAGTTGTTGAACTCAATATTCAGTCCGGAAGGCTGTAAAGTGCCTAGTCGGAAGATGAGGTGTTGTTCCTCCAGTTTGCGTTGAGCTTCATTGGAACAATAGATTTTTCTTTTCCCACCTATTTCCATTATTTTTAAATGTATTCCACCCATGGTTTATTTCACCCCACCCCCACTAGAGCTGTACCTTGCTCGTCCTGCTCTCCAATCTTAGTTAGCACATTCTTTTAGATAATATCACCACCTTCAACACCTCTTTGTTCTTTTGTCTGTGACATCTTTTGGTTATTTGCTCCTATCACTGCTTGCTTGTCCCAACAACCCCCACCCCGTAAACCATCTTATATTTCACCCCTTTCCTATTTCTACTTAGTTCTGTTGAAGGGTCATGAGGACTTGAAACGTCAACTTTGTTCTTCTCCGCCGATGCTGCCAGACCTGCTGAGTTTTTCCAGGTATTTTTGTTTTTGTTTATGTCAAGAGTGGGTCTGGTGGTGAAAGCCACGCTCCCTCCACTACAGCTAGGATGAGGATTTTACAGCCAAGCCCCAATAAGGACTTTGTTGTAATGATCGGAATGGTCTACCTCTACCTGAAAAAGTGGTGTATGCCGATTCATAGCAACTTGCAAATCCACCTGGATTCTTAAAAAGGGAGAAATTTTCAGGGTTGTGACCATAGAGCAGGAGCATCAGACATATTGGAGAGGATGTTCAAAGTCCCATCAGAGGCAATAGTCTGACTGGGCTCCTTCTGCTCTAATTCTTTGCTTAGGACTCAGATAGTCACAGGAGCCTCATTTACAAGGGAGCAAGGGAAAAGTGAATGTGGGATGGACTGGTTGCAACAACTAGTCTCGCTGTCTTGTCTTTCTTAAAGATGCTTTATACTCAGTCTCCTCTTCACACTGACTGCATGAACAGGCTCCAGTTTCAGCCCCACTTGAAGATAATAGCCGTTCATCTTCATTAATCCAGGCTGCAGTTAAATCGTACTCATGAGAGCAGCAATCATTTAGTTGGAGCAGACAGACTTAATTGAATTATTAAAGACAGATTAATGGATTACACCTGATCATAACTTCCATCACTCTGGTAATTCGACTCAATACAATATCTTTTAAACTACATACGATGTTGGGTTTGCAAATTGATCCATGTCACCAAGAGCAGCGAGATCGGCTCGAAAGGTAATGGGAAAAACATTACTATAATAAGCAGTTAGCAATATCATAGACAAAATGCAATGGTTATTAAAGCTACCAAAGCTGATGATTACAAAGTGATTTGTTTGGACAGGACCCATCCCACAGATTTCACTTGTGCTCACGAAGACAACAAAAATACTTCAAAAATAATTTTGCCAGCCTCCGCTCCCAGTGTGGAGGTTTGCTGCATTCCCATCTCTACCACTGCCTTTGGAGGTTCTGTGCTGGAAGGGGAGCCAGAGAACATTATTGCCTTAATGCTTTTCCATTTTTCATAAGGTGGTGTCAGCATTATGTGCTCCCAGGTCTAGAGCAGCCTTCTTGGATGGTCCAGCTCCACCACAACCAGCTAACAATCGCCCTCTCCAGAGAGTTTTATGCACTTTCTGCACCAGTCTTCTTTATGTCCTCCCTAACTGAGATAGCAACACCAATTAGTGTTACATCATAGGCAACATTCACTAGAAGCCCATACAATCACAGCTTGGATTGAAGGAGATTGGAGAGGAATTTCCCAGATTTCTTTTCCCATCACAAATTGGCCTGGAATTTTAATCTGGTTTTTCGCTTCTTCCAGGAAATCAGAGTCTTGGGTGCACTGTGGAAGGTGTATGGATGGTTATCACAATGCTGTGGGAGAGACTGAATGAACCAGAGGATCATGTCCTGTCCATCATTATGTTTGTAGACTGCCCAAATTATTTTACACGACCAGGAGAAGCCTCTTGCACCTTCTGCCTGCATTATATTTGAATCCAGGTCAGGGGAAACAAAGGGCAGACCTTTAATGGCAAAACCCACACAATTATAAAAAGCAACATCAACCATAACTCAGCTTTGCCAGCAATCAAAGAACAATACGTTTAACCAACGCTAGCATTAACAAAGGTGAGCTGATAAATTATCTCCAACTACATATAAAGAATAAGGGCTGAATGTTGCCTTCAGCCCATACTCAGTAGGTAACACCATCACTTCCAAGGCCGAAAGCTGTAGGCTCAATCGCACTCCAAGATTCAACCACATAACTGAGATCACAGTGCAATGACCTACTGCGTGGAATCTCGAGGTGACGGGGGTCTTGGCCGCCAGCTAGAGAGCCAGCAAGAGTCCCATGTTGTCTCTTTTTGGGAAGGCCAATCACATCATGTGCCATTCAGACACTTGACAGGCCAATGGTGGGCCTTCCCCCGGGGCCCTTGATCCTGGGAGCAGAAGTCCTAGCCTACCCTGAGCTGCCAGCCAAAGACCAGCAGCTCTGTTTCTACATGTCAGAGCCAAAGTGTGATATCAAAGGAAAACAGGTAGGTGATTGGTGGGTATCTCTTCCATGTCTCTTTTGATTGGCCAAGTGTTTTAAATCAGGGGATGTTATTACAGCTGAAGAGTACAGTTAAGAAATTCATTTTTAAAATATTTAACATCCAAATTAATTAATTAAATGGAATAGAGATGGCTGGGCAGGCGATGTGTTGCAGCTGTGGTATGTGGGGGCTGGTGGATGCTGGTGTGATCCACGGTGACCACATCTACAGCAAGTGTTGGCTGTTCGAGGAACTTGGGCTCAGAGTTGATGAGCTGGAGTCTGAGCTGCGGATACTGTGGCACATCAGGGAGGGAGAGAGTTATCTGGACACTGTTTCAGGAGAGTCACATTCCTTAGATTAATTACATCAAATTTGGACCGTGGTCAGGGACAGGCGGGTGTGACCGTGAGTGAGGCAGGTATGGGGATCCAGAATTTAGCTCTGGAGGATCCTCAGCCAACATCCTTGACCAATAGGTATGAGGTTCTTGTTCCCGGTGTGGATGAGGGCATAGACCACAGCACTGTGATACAGAGAGCCATTCAAGTGAGGGGAGAAAAGAGAAATGTAGTCGTAATAGGGGATAGCATAGTTAGGGGAATAGATACTGTTCTCTGCAGCAAAGACAGAGTCCTGAAGGCTGTGTTTCCTATCTGGTGCCAAGGACATCCCTTCTGGGCTGGAGAGGAACTTGAAATGGGAGGGAAGAGAAGGATCCAGTTGTTGTGGTCCACACAGGTCCAATCACATAGTTAGGACTAGGAAAGAGGTTCTGCTGAGGGATTGCGATAAGCTCGGGGCTAAGTTAAAAAGCAGAACCACAAAGATAATAATCTCCGGATTACTACCTGAGCCACATGCAAATTGGCGTAGGGTAAATAAGATTAGAGAGGCAAATTCGTGGCTCAAAGATTGGTATGGGAGAAATGGGTTCCAATTCATGGGGCACTGGCACCAGTACTGGGGAAGGAGAGAGCTGTTCCATTGGGATGGGCTTCATTTGAACCATGCTGGGATCAGTGTCCTGGCAAATCGTATAACTAGAGTTGTAGATAGGAGTCTAAACTAATTAGTGATGGGGAGGATTCAATTGAAGGGAAGATTAAAAAATCAAAAGGAAACAAGAGAATAGGTGTGCAGGGTAGTGAAGGGGTGAACAATAATCAAAGTGTGACAGGAAGGGGCAAAAAATACAAGCAGATGATTGCAACCGAAATTAGAATGAGTAATAATGGCAAAAAGTCAAAGCTTAAGGCTCTTTATCTGAATGCACACAGCATTTGTAACAAGATAAATGAGATGATGGCACAAATAGAACTAAATGAATATGACTTGATAGCTATTACAGAAATGTGGTTGCAGGGTGACCAAGACTGGGAACTCAATATTCAAGGGTGTTCAACATTCCAGAAAAAAACAGGCAAAAAGGAAAAGGAGGTGGGATAGCTTTGTTAATAAAGGAAGGTATCAGTGCGGTGGTGAGTAGTGATGTAGGTGCAATAGATCGTGATGTGGAATCAGTTTGGGTGGAAATAAGGAATAGCTAGGGGAAGAAGTCACGGGTAGGAGTCGTCTATAGGCCCCCAAAGAGTTGCCTCACTATAGGATAATGTATAAATTGGGAAATAATGGAGGTGTATAAGAAGGGCACTACAATTGTCATGGGTGCATATTGGCTGAACAAATCAGATTGGCAGGGGTAACATGGAAGGCGTATTTGTAGAATGCATCAGGGTTTGTTTCTTAGAACAATACATTGCAGAACCTACCCAGGAACAGGCTATTTTAGATCTAGTAATGTGTAATGAGGTGGGATTAATAAGCGATGTCGTAGTTAAGGATCCTATAGGATGTAGCAATCACAACATGGTAGAATTTTAAATTCAGTTTGAGGGCGAGCAACTCGGGTCTAAAACCAGTGCCCTCAACTTAAATAAGGGCAATTACAGAGGTATGAAGAAAAGAGTTGTCTAAAGTGGGCTGGGAAAATAGACAAAGGAGAGAGTCAATGGATGAGCAATGGCAGACATTTAAGCAGATATTTCATAACACTCAGCAAAAATTTATCCTGGTCAAAAAGGACTCAATGAGAAGGATGAACTACCCGTGGTTAACAAAGGTGGTCAAGGAGAGTATCCAATCAAAACTAAGGCATACAAAGCGGCGAAAACTAATGGTAGGCCAGAGGATTGGGAATATTTAAGGAACAAGCAGCAGATGACTAAAAAGCTAATAAAGAGGGAGAAAATTGATTATGAAAGTAAATTGGCAAGAAATATAAAAACAAACAGCAAGAGCTTCTACGGGTATATGAAAAGAAAGAGTGGCTAAAGTGAGTGTGGGACCCTTGGAGGATGCGACTGGAGAATTGATAATGGGGAACAGGGAAATGGCAGATAAGTTAAACCAGTATTTTGCAACGGTCTTCACAGTGGAGGATACTATAAACATCCCAAAGATATCAGTTAAGCATGGAACTAATGGGAGAAAAGATCTTGTAATAGTCTCTATCACAAGGGACAAAGTATTTGACAAACTAATAGAACATAAGAACTAGGAGCAGGAGTAGGCAATTCAGCCCCTCGAGCCTGCCTCACCATTCAATATGATCATGGCTGATCTCATTTCGGCCTCAACTCCAATTTCCTGCCCTCTCCCCATAACCTTTCAACCCGTTACTAATTAAAAATCTGTCTATCTCCTCCTCAAATTTATTCAGCGTCCCAGCATCTACTGCACTCTGAGGTAGTGAATTCCACAGATTCACGACCCTTTGAGAAAAGTAAAAGTAAAACTAATGGGTCTAAAGCAGACAAGTCACCAGGACCTGATGGCCTGCATCCAAGGGTTTTAAAGGAAGTGGAATTCTCTACCCCAGAGAGTTGTGGAGGCTAGATCACTGGTATTTAAAGAGGGGGTAGATAGATTTTTGAAATATCGGGGAGTTGAGGGCTATGATGAGCAGGCACAAAAGAGGAGTTGAAGCCTGGGGCAGATCAGCCATGATCTTATTGAATGACAGGGCAGGCTTGAGGGGCCAAATGGCCTGCTCCTATTTCTTATGTCCTTCTGTACTCAGCAGCGTCACCACGGAGGCAGTGGCTACTGCTGGTACAACGCCCACCCAAGGCCTAGGATTCCTGCTGGATCCGAGGGGAAGAGGTGAGTCATAGCAGGAGGGGTTTGTGAAGTAGGTGCCACTTGGGTGGAGTGGGGAGAGGAGTGTCAGCAGCAAGGGCAAGGGGGTGGCTCTCGACACGTCTCCCACCCCCACCACAATGCCAGGTTCCTCAATCAAGCATTGAATGCCTTTGAAAAAGGGGCCCCCACCCTGGAAGACTTCAAGCAGCCCCACACAGGTTTGTTGTGCTCGCTGCATGACGAGTCCCTGCCCATCGCTGGGTTAATACCCTGAGTGTCTCAGTTGGCAGTGAGGTGGGAAGGCCATCCACAGGCCTTCCTGCCACAGTCTTAATCGTTTGGAGGCAAGGTGGCAGTGGGGTTCCCACCTGCCCAATTAAATGCACCCCCCACCTATGCTCATATATTCACCAAACTCGCCACAGGGGAGGGAAGAAGATTCCACCCACTGAGTGGGCGTAATAGTGTCAGGTGACAATTTCGGATGAGATTATGAGCTCCTGTCTACCTATTATGTTACCGTCAAAAGAGTCCACAATTCTAATTAATACCATCCAAAGACACAAATTCTGAGATAAATGAATCTACGTGTTACTATTTATTTTAAAGAAAGCTGCTCCATTTCCCTTAAGAGTTCCAAAACCTCAATCAAGCAATCATCATGAGCTGACATTACTTCACTGCACCAAGGCCCTACAGGGTTAAAGAAGTTGTATTTGTAAGCCTCCCTTTAGAGAGAGTCCTGCTGAGATTACAAAACTCCATTGATGCATGTTTTTCCCAGGGAACAAAGCTTCATATGAGCTGGTCCCTTACAGAGTTAAAGGTGTTCCCTTAATTCCATGTTTGTCAAGGGTGAAAGATTCTTATTAGGAGAAAAAGTTGCAATTTATGTTGAAGCCTGTCAAAAAATGGCAAAAAAGGAACGTCAAAAGTAGGTTTTGCTTGATTCTGTTATGTCAATGGGGCCAATGACTCAAATGTCAACATGTACAGTACAGGTTGTCTACAGCTCCCTCTCCCACACTGTAATTAGTTGTCGGCAGCACTCACAAGCCAGCAGAGGTCATAGATTCCAACCTCCTCCCCGTGGAGCAGCACACAAGAAGATAACATCGACCCCCACCACCCAATCCACACACTCCTACATCATGAACAAACAGCCCATGAATATTACAGATCAGAGCTTTCTGAAGTACTTGAAGAGATCGTATTATTCAAATTAACCTGCAAGCAATATTAATGCAGGCCAGCTTCTTTCAAACTGTCGCTGGGTATGATGGTCATTGATTTTTAAGCACATGAACA
Source organism: Cetorhinus maximus (assembly GCF_964194155.1). NCBI lineage: Eukaryota > Metazoa > Chordata > Chondrichthyes > Lamniformes > Cetorhinidae > Cetorhinus > Cetorhinus maximus. The sequence continues at coordinate 18,190,122 of NC_135884.1, read as the reverse complement.
ATAAAACAGAAACTACAGCAACCCATTCGTGAGCCATTTACTATGCAACCTGGCTCAATCAAAGAGAGTTCAATGCAAAATACACAGTAGGGACCAAGGTGGTCAACAAACTGCAGAAGAGCATTTCTGAGGCACCATTCCCCCATGAGAGCTCCCGATCAACTGCTAACAGCAAACCAGTATGAGCTACAAGTCCATAAAAAAAGGGCCAGATGCTGAGGATAATCATTGAAAAGGGTCGGAACCTGCAGGAGCCTCCTCGACCCAGCCTGCAGCTTTGTACCTAGTGTTTACTGACAGTGGGGGTAAAACGAGTGGCAGGAGAAGAGGAGTTGCGGAACTAGTTGCTGGATAGTACAGAACTGGAATATCGCTAGAAAAAGAGAGACGTGCTGTTGAAGCTTTTCATCTCGCACTCATCAGGACAGGTGCAAGAATGCTAAATTTCAAAGGTAACAACAATTTATACTGCCTGAGAAAAGGGGTGCTGATTGGTTGACAAGTTGGCTCTGATTGGTCGAGATACTGCCATGGTAAATGTGCCAGACAACTATTGTCCCCCATGCTTTTGTTTATTCAAAAAAGGTACAATGTCTGGACATATTTCTTTTGCCTGCAGGGGACATGTCACTGTATATATGTAGCTTCTAGCAAGCTTAAGTAAGCTACATTGCAAGTCCAACAGATCATCTTAAATTGTTTGTCAGTGTAATTCTTAGCACATTCCAGATTGTTCAGTCTAATGAGCTCCCTTTCCTTGACGTGCTAGTTGAGAAATCCGCTAACAGGTTCTCTACTATTGTCTACAACAAGTCTACCTTCACTGCTCAATATACCTGTTAGAATGCTACAGCTCCAGCGCTAGAAGATTGGCCTTATCAGCAATCTCAAATAAGGCCCAATTCATTTACTCACCATACAAACTTGACACTGAAATAGGGTGTATCAAATTTATCTTGCGGGATAATGGCCACCGCGATCAGATCATTGCTCACTGTATATCGCGCATGCTCATGCACGAGCCTAAGATCACCACCACTTTTGGACCTGCAAAGGGCCCAGTCCATCTCAAATTACCCGGGAAGGGTAAAGTATCTCAAAAATTTGAGCACAGGTGGAGCTAGCCTTTTCATGTTGCTACTATGCAGTGGCAACACAAGTGGTGTTTTCCAGTAACAAGGTGCTGCCTTCAAGCCAAAAATATGTTCTGCCTACCACACAAATGAGTGATGTGGTATATGAGTTTGAATGCCGGTACAATGCTAGGGACATGGGCTGCATGCCCCAGCAACTGGTGGATCATATCGATCAGCACTAATAGGCAGAGTACTGACCCTACTTCAACCAACCCATGCTTGCAAAATGCGGGACATAATATCTAACGTTAGATGTGATTCCGCAATTGGGCAGCACTTGATGAACAACCCTGAGTGTGCTAAGAATGACACTAACAACTAACTTAAGATTATCAGTCGTGGTGGCAATGAGGCTCACTTACGCTTGCTAGAAGCCACATATATTCATATGCAGGGACCTGTCCTCTGCAGGAAAAAGGAATATGTCCAAATATTGCACCATTTTTAAATAAAGAAAAGCATGGGGGACAATAGTTCTCTGGTATATTTGCCATGGTAATGTTGCAACCAATCAGAGCTGACTTTCCAACCAATCAGAACCACTTTTCTCATGCAGCATAAATTGTTGTTCCCTTTGAAATTTGGCATACTTGTGTCTGTCCTGATGAGTGCAAGACTAAAGGCTTTGACAGCATGTCTCTTTTTTTCAGCAATACGCAAGAAGCGGGCATGCCTACTCCATGCTCAGTGGGGAAGATCTTGATTTTTTGTAATAGTGATTATTATTTCCATTGAAGTCATTGCAAATTTAAAAAAAACTCATCGGGAGTGATGTAAAGCGGGCTGCTGACTTGCTATCAGCCATCATGCACTATCACATAAAATCAAAATCTACCCAAATGGGTGCACGTACTCCAAAGCAGGCACAATGAAGATCACTCATACCTCAGATAATTTACCAAAGTCATATTTGTAAGGGCCCATCATATCCCACACCTCCCACACATCGCTACCATATCTGTAAACAGATCCTGTGGTAGCAAGGAGAGAAAACAAGGGATGATTATTTGAGGCAATTTTGTATTCCTGGAAACTGACTTGGACAGCCCATTAAGTTAGGTGGTAGACCTGCAGCTCTTTGTGCTGAAGCTATATTAAAAATACAATACAATTCAGGAAATATTGGAAGTCATTCAGTAATACAAAGCCATAAAATGAATCCCATCACTATTAGTCTAATTATATGGTTCAGTAGCACTATAATGTACCATCATATGAAACCTGTTTGTCAATATCATCACAACAATACTTCTTTCAAACATGTGCACATTAATAAGATGAGCAAGATAGGAAACAAAGATGTTTCAATGATTCAGAGCATTATCCAGCCTCAATGCGATTCTGTCCTGTAGCACACTTCAGACTTGACATCACCCTATATATAATCTAGTTTACATACATTATTTAAAATACATACCATGTACAGTTCACTGTTGATTTCACAGTTATTTTAAACCCTATCCTGGGAAAGATTGATACTTGCAATAAACACTCAGCACTGGAAAGATAGTTACATTTGCATTTTTGAGTCAATCTGTAATGGGGAGCTTGCACTAGATGGACGTTTGCAGCCGTATTTCCAGGACTATGCAGTATTGATATTTAGCACTGGATAAAAATTTATAGTTGTATTACTAGGTCCATGTACAATAAATAGTTAGTATTGAATGTGCAATACCACTTAGTGGATGGATAGTTACAACTGAATTTCTGTGTAGAGGTATGAAATGTGCAATCAATACTTACAGTTGCATCACCAAATAGAGATGTGTTGGACTCTCATAAATATCTTCCAGTGACACAATGTTTGGGTGCTTGATTCTGAAAGGAGCAATAAAATTTAATTAGTGATAACCCCTTTCCATTGCCCCTAAAGAATAAGTTAAAACATCAGCATGAAGCTCCCTGCTTCCCCCATGCATTACAAGCACTGGAGTGGATGCCTTCCCATTATAATTAATGGTTTTCTGTATTTACACCGGACATAGTTGCTATTGCTGTAGTCATGCAGGACACAGTCGGTTAAGTGTGCCAGATGTAAGGTTCAAGCACAGGTAGTCCAAATTCCAGCAGGAGGTTGCTAACCGATAGCCCAATACTTGATTGCTATCACTATATGGCCAGTTATTGAACAGAAGATAATTATTTTAACTCTTTCAACGCTGCTGACCTCGAGGAGAATTGCCTCTGCCATTCTAACACTTATGCTTTGTGCAGTCAATGTGCTGCCTTTCTCCATAATGATGCCAATATAACCTGTAGCAGTTATAAAATCAACAGCAATTACGCATAAAATGACTTTCCAAACAGAGTCCTACTTCCATTTCTCTCTGCATGCTCAATCTAAAGCGTAAGGCTGCTGCTCCTGCTGTGCAGAATGACTCTGGAAAGTCATTTTGTGTGTAATTGCTATTGATTTCATAACTGTTACAGGTTATATTTGCATCATTTTGGAGAAAGGCAGCATATTGACTTCACAAATCTTAAGTGTTAGAATGGCAGAGGTAATTCTCAAGAGGTCAGCGTTGAAGGAGTTAAAATAATTTTTTTTAAACTGCAAATCAACAGCGCGCCACAGCGACTCACAGGCCCTGCAGCTTATATCATCCAATTTCTGACACCTGCCCACACAAAAATGCAGTCCCCAATTATGATCATTACTAACGTAGCGAAGAATCAGAATCAAGACGAATCTTTGATAATGTAAACAACTTTGAACAGACAAATTTCTCTTTGGAGTTGGTAAGGGGCGATTTCTGTTCTAAAAGGCTGTTCGATTGTCAGGGGTTCAAAAAAGTGGAAGCAGAAAGCTGATTAAAATTTTCCCTTACCTTGCATTTGATTTTAAAAAGCGTTACACAACTCGCTACCTTTTTTTAAAAGCAATCTTATGCCAGTGAGTGGAGCATGTTACAGTAACCAGCTGTGATAACGTTCAATGGGTAGAAAGCCACAATGGAAAGAATGCCACAGTTGACATATTAATTGAATACACATTTGCTCACCAGCACAGGAGTGAACTTAGACAAAACATAGGCACTATCAGGAAACCCAGTAACACAATTACAATCTTGTGCAAGTTAAGGTAGGTTTTTTGTATCACAGGGCTGTTTAAAACAGTAGATCTAGCAGTAAGAACAGGTACATTAGTCCCGGCATCATTACCTCAGCAGCTTTATTCCAATGTAATATAATCGAGATCTTCCTGAAAATTCTTCACAGCTGAAGAAACTTTACACCTTGGTGTCAGGCATCAATAAAATACATGATCAATGTCTTATATACGGCCAGTTATTGAACAGAAGATAATTCATGATCAAAATTCCCAATCTTTCCATCATTGATTCCTATTACTATTCCTATTCCTGACTACACTGTAACCAAGATGGAACTGGGCTCAGCAATACTGCATAGGTGTTCCTGGCTAAAATGTCATTCAACCTTATGCTGCCCCTCCACTGATGTGAGACAGATATAAAACAATGTTGATGTTGAGAATTCAAGTGTCAAAGAAACCAACTGTGAATCAACAACAAAGCTTCTCACTGTTGTGCTTTTATCTTCAGTCTTTATTCGCACTCATAATGCAGTTCATTATTAAAGGACCCAAGTTTTAAATCATTTGAAAACTTGCATCTTTACTGTAACTCCCATTGAAGGATAAAACTCACACATCTGGTATGGTTCATGTTTATCTTAATCAGTGCCTAGACACGTGCATGTACAATACAGGCCCATTAAAGGAGAACCACTTATTCAATTAAATATAGTTAGCATGGCATCTCAGTGGCAATTCCAAGATATGTAAAAGAAAAATGGGCAGACTTACATTAAATATAGCACCTCATAACGTTTCAAAACACTTTGCACACAATAGCTTACTTTAGTGTAAACATTGTTGTTTTGCAGGCAAATGCGGTTGTTAATTTGTACTTGACAAAGTCCCCCAATCAACAGATGAGATAAATGACCAGCCAATCTGCTTTTAGTGGTTTTGGTCAAATGATGAACATTGGCATGGATACCAAGACAATTCCCTGTTCATCTAATGCTGTCCTGGGATTGGTTACATCCACCTTAATAGGCAAATATTGGTTTGGTTTAACATCTCATCTGAAAGAGGGTACATCTGACAATGTAGAAATTCCTCCATTCTGCACTGAAATGTCGGTCTAGGTTGTGTGTTTAAGTCCTGGATAGAGTTTTAGTTCACAAACCCGTGACGAGGGATAACAATGCTACACTGAGCCAAGCTGACACTCTGTCGAACCATATTTAGCAAAGTGGTTAAGTTTCATCCTCGCTGGCCCCACCTGCCCACAAGAAAAGCGACCAACTTTCCGACCCACTTTAAAAAAGGCCTGCCCCACAGCAATATCCTCAACGAGCAGAGGGTCAGACTTCCACCCCTCAGTGGAAGGAAGTCCCGCCCTCGAGAACTGCCAGCCAATTTGATTGGGGATGGTGGGCAGGGGTTAGGGTTAGGGTTATGGTTGGTGGTAGTTTGGAGGCCAGGCGGGGAAAAACAAAGTGGGGGGGGGTATAGTCTTGGAGGGAGGGTGCTCCTGATGCACAAAGGGCACCCCCCTTCCTTCCTGTCTTTTCACCACGACCTTCGCACTCTCGCCCACCTGCCACAGTCCAGTGTATTCGGATAGTGGAGGTGGACTGAGCGTCTTAAGTGAGCAATAATTGGCCTCAATAGACCCAAGTTCTGGTGAGCTATTGGGCGCCTTGCTAGCCCTGCCATATTATGGGGACCGGATTGGGGTTGGGCAGGAAATCAGTGGTGCCAGTTTATGTACCCGTACCTCCCCCCCACCCCCCCAATCCACTGAAAACATGCCCAATGGGGGGGGGCAGTAAAATCCAGCCCATAGTAAACCACTGGATCAAGACACCCATCACAAGCCTGTTCCCACACAATAGGAACTGATTGTGCAACAACACAGACCAATTTTACTTCTCTAACCCAAGTGTGCTTGGGCCAAAAGGGACACCCTCAACTGACATCCAGGCTGAAATCAGTTAGTTTAGCCTGGATCAGGGATTGAACCCAGGACTTGACTCAGCTATTATGCTAAGACACTGGCGTAAGGTAGCTAAAATGTGTGCTCACCATGTCAGAAGAGTGGACATTTAGCAAGATGAACCATGCTAATGCTGGTGTACCATCAACTATTACTACCATTTATATATTGCCTTCATTATAATAAAATGTCCTGTGTATTTCTCAGAAGACGTAAGGAAAGCTGATGCCAATCCAAGAAAGGAGATATTAGGAGGGTATGATTAAAAACCTGATCAAAGAGATAGGTTTTGGGGATGTTTCTTTAAAGGAGAGAAAAATAAGGAGGTTTAAGGAAGGAATTATAGAGCGCTGAAGGTTCTACCACCAGGGGTAGAGAACGAGGTGCTGAGGAGACCAGAATCAGAGAAGAGTGTGTTCAAGGTGAGGACTATAACACTGAACGAGGGCACAGGGGGAAGGATTGGGCAAGGCTGTAAGGGAATTAAACATGGGAACAAGGAATCAAAGGCACTAGGCAATGGGAAGCCAATGTACTTCCATGAGGACCTGGGTGATGGACAACTGGGGATAAGTGCGCGATGGTAAATGTGCAGCAAAACCTGGACAGGTTGGAGTTTATGGAGGGCGGAGGATGGGAGACCAGCGAGGTGAGTATTAAGCAAGCAAGTCTGGAGTGACAAAGGCTTATCTGTGCCTAACATCACAGAGTAGCCCAGCAGTCAGGGAAGATCCATTACCTTACCTCAAAATATATGTGAATGCAAGTACCATTTTGTCAGCCAGCAAAGGTGTTGAAGGTTCAAGTTTTACGGAGTACAAATGACCATTTTATGATAGTTATGTGGACAGTTTTTACATTTAATAGCACAATAAAAATTCTTTGTCTGTACACAACTAGAGCAAAATAGCTAACATTGCTGTTCTAGAACTAATGGGCTGTAATGCTCCCAAATAAGAAAAAATAATATTGATAAACACTGCCATAAAAACCTACACCATCTTGTTATTAATATCTACCTCACGGTTCATGTTAATATTTTAGCGGTAATGTTTAGTTCTAGGCAGATTGTTGTTTTGAAGGTAAGGTAACTAAAATGCTGGGATTTAGGGATAGTCAGAACACCTAAAAGAAAATAGCAGTTCAGAAGGTTGCCCACGTTTACTTAATAGAGTCAGAATAGAAGAGATGGAGCCATAAAAAAGCAGGTGGGCTTACTTAGCTGGAGAACTGGAGACATGGTGTCTACACTGCTTGCAAAGAAGTGCAGTCCAGAGAGATGTTTTGTTTTGGGAGTTAGAGCTAAATTAGTTTAAAAACAGTGAATCCTGAAAGTCTGCACCATCATGGAGATGGGCAGAGCTTAAGTAGGTTCTCTGGTTTCGATTTGTCCAACTGTTCTGCAGCAAGGGAAGGGGCTCCATACTGAAAAGCTGCAGCTGTTTGCAGCCTCCAAGCAGTCATGACTCAGAAGTGCATATTTACCTCATGTTCATTCTGAATGTTGAGTATAAGATAGGTACTGTAACTTGTTATACTTTTCTGATTTTGTATAGGAAAGTTTATTTTGTCTGTTTAACACTATGGAATCTTGTGATTTTATTCTCCTAGTGGGTAATTTCAACCTTTGACTACTTTAAACTAAAAGTTACTGGTCCCAATCGTAACAGTCTGCAGTCAACATCTATCATAAAACCGAAAGGAAGACACCTTCATGTCTAAAGGAGCGCGACTCAGTCAAGGAGGTAGAATTTTACTGAAAAAGTTATTTTGGTAAAAGATTTGATAACTGTGAGACTGCTTGAAGTCCCTTTTACATTTTCCTGAGAGGGTGGTTTGGGGTACAAGCCCGCAATTCATGAGTCTGGCCACAGGAAGACCTTTTCCTTCTTTAAAACCAGAGCCTCTTAGAGGCTGAAGTTAGGGAATGTGTATGCTGCACAAGTCCCATGTGTTAGGAACCTGGCGCAATGGTACTATACCAGGATCAAAGTGAAAGCAACTTCAGCTAATATCCCTGAAACTTAACTCATGCCAACACTCAAATGTCCTAGGTCACATCATCAGGTGATAAGATCACCATGTTAAATCTAAGTAACGCACATAAATCTCAAGGTTATGGGTTAAACAGACTAAACTAATTTTTTTAATCAGTTACAAAGGTGAGCTTGGTCTGTCAGTTTTATCTTCTGTACCATTGGTTGAAGCCAGAGTACATTTAGTCAAGTCAACAAAGTAAAGCTTTTTGAACTTTTAAAGGTTTTTGTAATCCAAGATTCAAAGAAAATAAATTACTTCATTAAAGCTTAATAAACATTACAAACAGGAGTTCAGCCCTTGCTTGCAGAGCTCCCCCTTCGGCGCTCTGACTAGAATAGTCAGGATCTAAATAGCACCATCAAATACTGTTTATTAAGGACATGTCTCAAAATTACATTCACAAACGACCATGAAAGCAATGTAATAAAAACAAAATACTGCAGGTGCTGGAGCTCTGAAATAAACACAGAAAGCGCTGGAAAAACTCAGCCAGAGTGGCAGCATCTGTGGAGAGAGAAACCGAGTTAACATTTCAAGTCCAACATGGCTGATCAGAATATTTAAAAGCAATATACCTTGGACAGAGAGTGCTACACCATATAGTGGCATCCCATAAATACCTAAGCCATTTTTAAGATATCCTGGCAGCTTCTCCATTCTGAAAACAAGCCAAAACTATTTTCCACATTATATACAGTGCCAAAGGCTGCAGTCCCTGTTTGACTCCTTGAACAGGCTGCTTCTTGACCTCAGTTACACCTCCACCTCCTGAGTGTTCATCTTTGGGAATCCAAGGCACGGAATAAGCAGATCAGAGCTTCTCCTCTTGGTCTCGTGAAACCCAACTTGCTGAGGTCCAGGGTGCACAAGGATTGCCACGGAAGGTTTCCCAGGCAACGATATGGTAGCAGGTCTGGCCTTTTACCATGTAATGTCTAAATATGGCTGGTCTTCCCAGCCAGCAGCCACAACAGGGCACTGGTTGTTTTTTCTAATGATTTATGAGATGTGAGCACTGCTGGAAAGGCTGGCATTTATTACTCATCCCTAATTTCTCTCGAGAAGTTGGTGGTGAGCTGCTTTTCTTGAACCACTGCAGTCCATGGGCTGGATTTTATGCGTCAGTGTTCTCCACCCATCTACCACCCACCCCCCCCGCCACCACCCAACCCCTGCCAAATAAAATGTTGGCCAGGAGCCCTGCCCATAAAGAAGCCAGCTGCCCTGCAGTCATTTTACATTCGGTGGCGCAGTAACTGGCTCAGGGCAAGATTCCCTCCCCCAACTGAGGAAGAAATCCTACCTTAGAGAAATGCCAGCCAACCTAGTCCCAGCAGCGCCAGGTTCAAGCAGTGGCCACTTCTGGGACTACAGCCAGTCCCTGAAAAGGAGGAGGCGGTAATGGAGGACGGGCTGCAGGTAAGTCCGGGGCTTGGAGTATCTGCAGGCACTGCCTGGTTGACAGGCAGCAAGAGGCGAGGGGGTGGAGGGCTGGATTTGAGAGACCAGTGGGGAGAGGAAAGGGGGCATTGTAACCTTGGAGGGTGCCTATGATGGGCAATCAGGACCCCCAAAGGAGGTCCCCTCTCCTTGCCCAACTCCAGCCTGCCCAATAAAAGCTGTTAGGCTAGCCACTTGGCATGGGCCTCCCCCTGCCGTGGGTAAAATAGCAGCAGGGGTGCGTTGAGGCACTTAAGTGGTCACAAATAAGGGCTTCAATAGGCTCAAGGGCAGGCAGTAAAATGAGAGACAGGTCAGGGGCGAGCTGCTTTTTAAGAGCCCATCGCGCCTTTAAACCCATCGGCAGGAGAGCATAAAATCCAACCTCACATGTTGTGGGTACACCAACAGTGCTGGTACAAAAGAAGTCCCAGGTTTTGACCCAATAACAGTGAAAGAACAGTGATATAACTACAAGACAGAATGCTGTGTGACCTGGAGGTGAACTTGCAGCTTGTGGTGTTTCCATGCATCTGCTGCCCTTGTCCTTCTAGATGGTAGAGGTCATGGATTTGGAAGGTGTTGTTGAAGGAGCCTCCTGCAGTACATCTCACAGATGGTATATATTGCTGTCACTGTGTGCCAGTGGTCTGGGGTTGAATGTTTAAGGTTGTGGGTGGGGTGATGATCAAGTGGATTGCTTTGTTCTGAATGGTGTTGAGCTTCTTGAGTATCGTTGGAGCTGCACTCATCTAGGCATGTGCAGAGTATTCCATCACTCTCCTGACTTGCGCCTTGTAGATTACGCACAGGCTTGGGGAGTCAGGAGGTGAGCCAGTCACCACAAAACACCCAGCCTCTCACCCACTCTTGCAGTCACAGAATTCATATGGCTGGTCCAGTTCAGCTTCTAACCCAAGGTAATCCTCAGAATGTTGATAGTGGGGGATTTAGCAATGGTAATGCCATTGAGCTTCAAAAAGAGGTGGATAGATTTTCTCTTCTTGGAGATGGTCATTGCCTGGCACTTGTGTGGCACACAAGTTACTTGCCACTAATCAGCTCAAGTCTGAATGTTGTCCAGGTCTTCCTCTATGCAGGAATAGACTGCTCTAGTGTCTGAGGAGTTACGAATGGTGCTGAAAATTGTGCAATCATCAGCAAACGTTTCTATTTCTGAGCTTATGATGGAGGGAAGGTCATTAACAAAGCAGCTGAAGATGGTGGGGCCTAGGACACTATCCTGAGGAACAGCTGCAGTGATGTCCTGAAGCTGAAGGGATTGGCCTCTGACAACCACAACCATCTCCCTTTGTGCTAGGCATGACTCCAACCAGTGGAGAATGTTCCCCCTTATTCCCATTGACTTCAGTTTTACTAGGGCTCCTTTGATACCACACTCAGTCAAATGATGTCTTGATGCCAAGAGCAGTCACTCTGACCTCACCTCTTGGGTTCAGCTCTTTTGTCCATGTTTGGACTAAGGCCATAATGAGGTCGGAAGCTGAGCGGCCCTGGCTGGACCCAAAGTGAACATCAGTGGGCAAGTTATTGCTGAGTAAGTGCCATGCTACTTGATAGCTTCAATCTTTGCTGATGGTAAGAGTAAACTGATGAGATGATAATTGGCCAGACATGACATAACTGTGAAATTTTTCACATTGTCAGGTAGATGCCAGTGTTGTAACTCTTTTCAGTCAACCAAATAAACTAAATTAACAAAATCAGGGACAAAGTAAAAAGCAGTCCCTTAAAGGGAAACTGCATAAACAAAGAAAATTTAAAGGAAACTTGCAAACATTAAACCAAAATGTGATCAATAAAACACCCTAGTCCCAGCGGTGCCCACCAAGCACGGAAAGCCTTGACAGTGCCGGCAAACGCTGTGTGCTCCCTCTCCAGGGACACCCGGCCACAAACATAGCCGCAGAAGAGGGGCAGGCAGTCAGGTCCGACGACCCCCTCAATCACCCGCTGCCTGGACCTGTTAATGGCCAGCTTGACCAGGCCCAGGAACAGGTTCACAAGGGGGTCCTCCTCCCTCCCGGCCCCACTCCGCACCGGGCGATGCCAATGTTTTAGCTGTAGTGGAACAGCTTGGCTAGGGGCGCGGCAAGTTCTGGAGCACAAGTCTTCAGCGCTACAAACTACTATTCACAGAATCTCACAGTGCAGAAGAGGCCCTTCAGCCCATCGAGTCTGTACCGACACATGAGAAACACCTGACCTACCTACCTAATCCCATTTACCAGCACTTGGCCTTGAATGTTATGACATGCCAAGTGCTCATCCAGGTACTTTTTAAAGGATGTGAGGCAACCCGCCTCCACCACCCTCCCAGGCAGCGCATTCCAGACCGTCACCACCCTCTGGGTAAAAATGTTTCTCCTCACATCCCCCCCTAAACCTCCTGCCCCTCACCTTGAATTTGTGCCCCCTTGTGACTGACCCTTCAACTAAGGGGAACAAGCTGCTCCCTATCCACCCTGTCCATGCCCCTCATAATCTATTGATTAACAGACAGCGATTTCAAAATTGGGCTGCACTCAATGCCACTATCGACCAGCCTAGTACAAAATAGAAAAATTAATAAAGTAAAGGAACATCTATGATTATTGTAACTTCCATCCTAAAAGACGAATTTGTACAGGTTAATATTCAAATATAATTATTTATAATCCTTCCTCTTGTTCAGGTTTGCTCAGCCTTACTCATTATGGACAGGAATAGACTTGCATTTCTTGGAACTAATATTTACTTTTGCATACTTGCAATAGAAACTTAAGCCTTTCAACATATCCCCAAGGCTTACAAGCATTTAATCTCATAACTGTATCTTGTTACTATAAGTGTAGAATTTTCAGGTTGTCAGGCAGGGGTGGTGGGCGGACCCATGAGCTGCTGGGAAATGGCCCACCCCCTGCGATTGGCTCCCGACCGTGATTTCATGCTGGCTGGCCAATTAATGGCCAGCCAGCGTGAAAGGCGCACTGAGAGGCTCAGCACTGCCGGGGTGGAGGGTGAGCGGTGAAGTCAGCGTGGGCCCAGGGGAGCACGCAATGAAAGCTCCCTGAAGGCAGAGAGCTGAAGAATTTAAAAACATCAAGTACAGATTTTAAAATACAGAAAAAAGTGCCCACACATCGGACTCACTCACCTAAACATATCGATCATAAAAATTCTGCCCAGCCATTTTTATTTCTTTTTAATTAATATTCGAAACCCCATCCCGCCCTTGGATGAGGTTTCCTCAAAAATCCAAAGGCCGCCTGGCCAATTCGCCAGCCCGCCAACTGTAAGGTTGGTTGGGCAGCGAAAAATCCAGGTCAATTAATACATTAATGGCCTTAATAGGCCTCTTAATTGTCAGTGGGTGCATTGCCAACTCTCACGTGCGTTCGCCGACCGAAATATCGTGCGCTATTTTACGCTCGGGCATGTCGGGCACACACCCACGCACTGAGTGAAAAATCCTGCCCTAGAAGTTCACATGATGATAGACTTGTTTTGTCTCTTAAACAGGATGAATATTTTTTAAAGCAAATGAGCAATGTTCTAATGCAATTTTCCAATACACAGCCTCCGATTATCATTTAACATCTATATGTACCCCCCACCCCGTCCCTCAAATTATTTGTGGCAATTATTTATGTATGCTTTTTGGAATTACAATTAAAGAGGCTGAGGAAGTATAACTCGGGGACACACTAGGATGTACTTGGCTTTAAAAAGTTTCCGATTAACTTCCAGCAACTTCAAAGCCTACCCTCTTGTTCCTCTTTGGATGAACCCTCCATCGTGCATTAATGTGTGAATGCCATCAATGTGGTCACGTATCATTTGGATGGTTTTACGATATTGAAGCAGTAACAGAGCAACTCAGAGAACTTTCTATAGGAATACTGAATGCAGAAAATTGTGATTTCCTTCATCTAGTTGCAGTTGCCAAAACTTGCAGAAACATCAAAAACTGCATTAACAAACTCTCATCATAATTTTTATCAAACTGGAAGCTTAAAATGCTCCCTTTTAATTCCACTGTTTAAGTTTCTGGGATGCAAATAAATTTGCAATTTACCATCTCTAAAAGAAAATTCATTAATTATTAATGAGTTCACTCATTTTGTCGACTGATTCATTTATTTATGACGTTTAAGTCCTCCATTCTTTCATGTGCTCATTTTAAATTATCCCCGCAGTGCAACTGGTGGTTTTCAGGCCGGGTGTGCAATCCAATGCTTTAACTAGGGACATGAACTACTCCCATAGTCCTTGCCCTTTGGAGTCTTCACTGCAAGTGCTCTTTTCAGAAGATCCAGTTTCTTACAGCGCATAACCCTAAACTGGCTGTTCATCATTTGGTACCATTAACATTGAGAACTGATATTCGGTGCCCTTATATGTATGCTGGCAACACAGCTTCCTTTAATTGGTATGTCTCATACCAAATATCCCATCACTTTTATTTTGAATTACTGCAAGGTGTGCTATACGGTAATCTTGCTCAGCTGAACTTCTGTTTAAATCCTGACTGATTCTCAACTGACAAAGGGTAGATCTAGTGTCTACGTTTTCCCAAAGGTTGGGCGACTTTTAGAGCTGCATTCCAAAGTCCGGACAATGTTCAATTCCTCTTGTTGCTTAATCGTTGATGGACCAATTTTCTTGATGGCTCATATGATCATTTCCTTCATTATTGACTATTGCTTTATTGGCTTTATTCCTCACTCCGCAGATTATTGTCTTGCTCTTGGATAGTTTGGACTGTTGTACGAATCTACACTGGTTTCTTTACCATCAGATTTCCCTCCACTAGCAGCCACTCAGAGAACTAATCCACAGTGATTCTGCCCAATACCAGCGATCCAATTAGTTTACCAAATTCAGATGCCTTACTGTAAATCCAGAATTTAAATAAAAACTGGTCAATGGTTTCTTTTCCTCTACAAGCAAAACATCCATACCTTTCCTATGTCACATTTTGCGTACATACTCATTATTACAGCCAGTCATGGATTCTTTCATTCCTCAGTTGAAATCGTTATAATTGCCTCTAAACAAATGGATGCTTTCATCTTTTTCAATAGTTATTAACCATTCAAACTGTTCTTTAAATCATTTTCAATTTTCTGCTAGGTTTCCAAACACCTGGCAGGAAATAAAAACAGGAAGTAATCTCAGCAGGACTGGCAGCTTCTGTGGAGAGAGAAAAACAGAGTTAACGTCAAGTCCGATACGATTCTGTCTCAGAAACCGGCAGGAGTAGCGCTGTTTTCAATGGTGCGATGCAGGCTTGCGTTGAATCCCAGGCAGCAGACAGCATCACCTGGCGGTACCCACGTAGTCCACGCAGGTTTCTCCGTTGATATTGTCAGATGTTGCATGTGCCCTTAGGTAGCAACTTTAAGGCCCTCGGGAAATTGGCACCGTCTACACAGTGCTGCTTACTCTTCCCGCGTGAAGTCTCAGGGAAGATCACCATTTCTCCATTTAGCTCTTGCTTTACAGCACCAGGGCGTTTCCACCCAACGCAGTGATTCATGGCTGTGTTCTTTGTCATTCAACCCCTATTCTGACACCAACTAATGTTCTTACTTTGAAACTTGTTTCAGGGTTCTTCTTAATTTAGGGCTGAATGAGAAGTAGTAACTTCATTAGATTGAAAAGCAATCTTGCATACAGCAGTTCAACTTTTGCTAACACGGTGCCTTCCTCAATCCTCTAGGAAGGGAAGCCGTCTTAAGCCGATGCGGATTGTTACAAGAGCACTAGATGAGGAAGGCCATTCAGCCCATCTTAATTCATCCTAGCAGAAGGACTGCATATTCCCCATATTGCAACATCTAATTGTTTCTTAAATGATTCCTGCTTTATATAAAGCCTATTGTGTGTGCTGATTTCTCCTTTAAACTTCTTAGTATAATCTTAAATTTGCTTAATACTAGTTTGAGCTTTGTTCCCGCATCTTACTCACAATAGAAAGCATCATCTTTTCCTTAACCTTAAGGTATCTTTGTACACCTCTGTAAGATCAACACTGGAAAGACCAGGGATTGGTTTTTGTCTAGCCCAGTGTTAAACATTTCTCAAACATTTCGCAGAAAGGAAAATCTAAGGCGAGGGATCACAGGCCTCTTACAAAATCCATCAGAATTTCCTTCCGTTGTAACAAGTGGAAGGAAATCCAATGGATTCTATAACAAGCATGCTTTTTCCTTTTTACACACTGCCCAGGAGATGCTCAACAACCCAGGCATCGACAGGCTGCAGCTTACAATCGACTGGAAAGCACCCTTCTCAAACCAGATGAGGAAGGAGCCAACATCAGCTTTCAGTGCTTGGTGTTGAGTATTGGCTGGTGCAACAGTAAATAAATCAATTTGACACTAACATCTTCTTACAAACAATCATCCAAATCACAGGCCACAGAATGATTCAATCTGTGGGTTTTAACGGAAAAGCAAAAAAAAACCATGAGATTCTGCAAAAAACAGCTCAACTGGCAACTTCCGTATCCCAGAAAAATTGTGGCATCAATGGAAGCACAGTTTTCATAGGAGCATAGGACTTAGGAGGAGTAGGCCATTCGGCCCTTTGAGCCTACTCCGCCATTCGATAAGATTGTGGCCTCAACTCCATTTTCCTGTCTGCCCCTCATAACCCTGGACTCCCTCGTCTATCAAAAATCTGTCTAACTCTGCCTTGAATACATTCAATGACCCAGCCTCCACTGCTTTCTGGGGAAGAGAATTCCACAGACTAATGATCCTCAGAAAAAAAAATTCTCATCTGCATCTTGAAAGGGAGACCTCTTATTTTAAACTGTGTCCCCTGGTTCTAGTCTCCCCTACAAGTGGAAACAACCTCCTGGTATCTACCCTATAAGTCCCCTCAGGATCTTATGTTTCAATAAGATCACCATTCTTCTAAACGCCAATGGATATGGGCCCAACCTGTTCAACCTTTCTTCATAAGATAAGCCCTTCAGCCTAGGAATGAATTGAGTGAACCTTCTCCAAACTGCTTCTAATTCATTTAAATAGTATACTGCTTTTCTATTCTTCCAGCCAAAGTGGACAAGTTCATATTTTTCCACATTATATTCCATCTGCCAAATTTTTAGCCCACTCACTTAACCTGTCCGTATCCCTTTACAAACTTGCTACCTCCTCTTGACCTCTCCTTGCTTAGCGAATAAAAAGAAACACACTATTATAGATGACTATTCAAATAGAAACTAACTCAACTCAGCATTCCGGTTCTAGTTCTCGCTCATGCACATACCAGGAGGATTCACAACTATACTGAGGTCAGGGAGGAAGAAACCATCAGACACATGCAGAGGAGAATCACTACTGTTCAATACCAAACAGCACATCAAGGATTTGGGAATATTACATACATACATTCATAAGCTGAGTTCCTGGGCATCACATCCAAAGGGGAATCTGAGCTGATTCAAAATTTAACATGCCAGGGGTGGGATGAAAGGGCAAGCTGATGCCAAAGGGTGGCAGGGATCATCTGACTGAGTGAGGTAATTGTCAACAATGAGGTGTTTTGCAATTTTAATGACTTATTTTTAAATTAAGTTTTAAAATACATATATTACACACAACCACTGCTGAGAGAGACACAGAGAGGAAGCTATGCTCGCTACACATCAGAATGAAATGTAGAACGGGGTCAGTGCAATAGTTAGTTCAGCCAGCATATGAACTGGAAGGTCATCACAGTTGGTTACCGGGCACATCACATGAATACAATGGTTATTTGGGCAACTCAATTTAAGCAGCTGCGGTCGGAAAGTCAGGCACTAAGAGGGTGCTATTGTTGCAAAACTAGGTAGCCAGTTCTATGATCATCAAAACATTGGTTGCCATTAGACATACCAGCCCTTCCCTGGCAATTACAGGAACATAGCCCAGGGGAAAACAGTGTCATTAAATTGTGAAGGCACCTGCTACAGCCATATTTTGGCTGTCAAGGAGTTGTCATTGTTATGATCCTTGTTGCCTGGCTCCCTGTAGCTCTGCCCAGCCTAGTATGCTTGCCTAGCTACTGTGGGTGGTTAAAGTTTGCAGCAAAACAATCAGTTCACCATTAATGCTGCTGCATCTTGATAACCCAGCACAATGCAGCAGCATTGAGACGGAGTGGCTGGTGTGAAGACAAACCAAAAAGTGATACAAGGGCAGCGGACAGGAAAGGGAAACGCTTAAGGATTAGTGTTTGTTTTTTTTTTGTAACTGTTGTTATGTTTTCTTCCATAGTCTTTCTGGACCAACAGTAGGCACTACAGCATGCACCTCTCAGATATGCAACTGTGAGAAATTGAACACTGAATAGTGTAAGTGCTTGTTTTAGCAAGTGCTTTGTATGCGAGGTGTGTGGCCTACATGTTTACGGCTTGTGACTGTTGTCAAGTGAGGTTCCTCAGAAGGGATATAGCAGGGTAGTGGTTATATTACTGGACTAAACCCATAGGTCTGGACTAATAATCCAAAGAATGCGAGTTTATATGCCACCATGGCAGTTTGAGAGTTTCAATTATATTTCGTATCGGATGGAGTCATGGAAAAGGTGGCTGAGAAAAGTGCTGTTCATATCGTGTATATAGACTCTCAAAAGTACCACGCAAGGGACTTGTTAGCAAATTTGAAGCCATGAGGTTAACGGAGCAGTGACTGCATGGATACAAAATTAGCTAAGGGATAGAAAGAAAAGAGTTAATGGTGAATGTTGGTTTTGGTGCACTCCTGGAATCCAGCATGGCTTGGTATACTCTTTGGTGCCGGATATTCACTGCTGACTGGACATCCCTGGGTTTCTAGATAGCACTGAATTTTCCGGTCTCACACTCCATAGGTTAACTGCTGAATACTGGAGAACAGTTCTGGTGGGTAAGATGTTTTGGGACTAATAATAAAAAGGCTCTTCTCTGTTAAAAATAACCTAAGTCACAAATGTTCTACTCTGTGCTCACCTAACACTTTAAACTTCCTTTTCTTGGCAGTTGTTGCCTCATCTCTGTAGAATTTGTCTCCTAAAATGTTGACAGGTTTTAGCCAGTAGTGATGAAGGCGATGATGGGCGGGTGCATGAGCGAATGTGTCTCTCGCCGGAACATTTACCTTCACCCTTCTCACACCTTTTACACTCAAAACAACTTCTGTACACAAGTCTGACTTTTAGTCAAATGGTGGTTTGAAGTGAAAATTACTCAAGTAAAAGGGCACCAACTGCAATCTGTGATAAGCAGATTAGGAAAGCACAACCAATTGACTCAAAAAGCATGCTGCACTTATCTGACAATGGCTTTCTGCTCTAGCTCTCCCTTTGTTGTTTTATAGGTACACACTCATCAAGATAATCCACAAGCTTTTTCAGATGCAGTGCAAGAAACTACTCGGCAGCAATGCAAACATCACTCAGAATGACTCCCTCCCTCTGCAACCTTTCCCTTCTTCCAAGATTGCAAACTAATTTTCAGGACTAAAGCTGCATCTTTTCATAGTGTGCAGCAATGAAGACAAACTGCCACTGCACTTCACCTTTATAATAATTATAACACAATTCCTGTGAGTGTACATGTAACACAATCACTCATCCTTTCAATTCTGAGCTCAGATTAAACAACTAAAATCCACTTAGGAAATAATAGAATCATAGAGTTATACAGCACAGAAACAGGCCCTTCGGCCCATCGTGTCCATGCCAGTCATCGAGCACCTATCTATTCTAAACCCATTTTCCAGCGATTGGCCTGTAGCCCTGTATGCTATGGCGTTTCAAGTGCTCATCTAAATGCTTCTTAAATGCTGTGAGGGTTCCTGCCTCTCAGACAGTGTGTTCCAGATTCCAACCACCCTCTGGGTGAAAAAGGTTTTCCTCAAATCCCCTCTAAACCTCCTGCCCCTTACCTTAAATCTATGCCCCTAGTTATTGACGCCTCCACTAAGGGGGAAAGTTTCTTCCTATCTACCCTATCTATGCCCCTCATAATTTTATATACCTCTATCAGATCCCCCCTCAGCCTTCTCTGCTCTAACGAAAACAACCCTAGCCTATCCAGTCTTTCTTCATAGCTGAAACACTCCAGCCCAGGCAACATCCTGGTGAATCTCTTCTGCACCCTCTCCAGTGCAATCACATCCTTCCTATTGTGTGGCGACCAGAACTGCACACAGTACTCCAGCTGTGGCCAACTAGCGTTTTATACAGCTCCAACATAACCTCCCTGCTCTTATATTCTATGCCTCCACTAATAAAGACAAGTATCCCATATGCCTTCTTAACCACCTTATCGACCTGTGCTGTTGCCTTCAGGGATCTATGGACATGTACACCAAGGCCCCTCTGATCCTCTGTACTTCCTAGGGTCCTACCATTCACTCTATTCCCTTGCCGTGTTAGTCCTCCCAAAATGCATCACCTTACACTTCTCAGGATTAAATTCCATTTGCCACTGCTCTGCCCATCTTACCAGCCCATCTATGTCATTCTGTATTCTAAGGCTTTCCTCCTCATTATTTAGGACACTAATTTTCAAGTCATCTGCGAACTTACTGATCATACCTCCTATATTCACGTCTAAATCATTAATGTACACTACAAACAGCAAGGGTCCCACCCAACCTTATGGTACACCACTCGTCACAGGCTTCCAATCGCAAAAACAACCTTCGACTCCTGCCTCCTTAGTGCCTCCTGCCACTAAGCCAATTTTGGATCCAATTTGCCAAATTGTCTGGATCCCTTGGGCTCTTACCTTCTTGACCATTCTCCCTCGTGGGACCTTGTTAAAAGCCTTACTGAAGTCCATGTAGACCACACATCAGCTGCGTTACCCTCATCTACACAATTAGTCACCTCCTCGAAAAATTCATCAAATTTGTTAGACATGATCTCCCCCTGACAAAGCCATGCTGACTACCTCTGATTAATTCCTGCCTCTCCATGTGGAGATTAATCCTGTCCCTCAGAATTGTTTCCAATAGTTTCCCTACCATGAATGTTAGGCTCACTGGTCTGTAATTACCTGGTTTATCCCTACCACCCTTCTTGAATAATGGTACCACATCCGCTGTCCTCCAGTCCTCTGACACCTCCCCTGTGGCCAGAGAGGGTTTGAAAATTAGTGTCAGAGCCCCTGCAATCTCCTCCCTTGCCTCACATAGCAGCCTGGGATACATCTCATCTGGGCCTGGGGATTTAACCACTTTTAAGCCCGCTAAAACCGCTAACACCTCCTCCCTTTCAATGCTAATTTGTTCAAGTATATCACAGGGCCCCTCCCTGATTTCAACACCTACATCGTCCTTTTCCATAGTGAACACAGATAAAAAGTAATCATTTAAAACATCACCTACGTCTTCCGGCTCCATGCACAGATTGCCATTTTGGTCCCTAACAAGCCCTGGTTATCCTCTTCACCCCGAATATATTTATAAAATGCCTTGGGATTTTCATTCATCTTGCACGCCAGTGATTTTTCATGCTCCCTGTTTGCTCTCCTAATTACTTTAAGTATCCCCCTACACTTTCTATACTCCTCTAGGGCTTCCGCTGTTTTCAACCCTCTGTATCTGCCATAAGCCTCCTTTTTTGCCTTATCCAATCCTCTATATCCCTTGACACCCAGGGTTCCCAGGACCTGTTGGTCCTACTCTTCACCTTTACAGGAACATGTTGGCCCTGAACTGTCCCTATTTCCTTTTTGAATGACTCCCACTGTTCTGATGTAGACTTTCCTACAAGTAGCTGCTCCAAGGCAACTTTGGCCAGATCCTGTCTTATCATATTGGAATTGGCATTCCCCCAATTCAGGACCTTTATTTCCGGGCCATCTTTGTTCTTTTCCATAACTACCTTAAATCTTACAGTTATGATCACTATCCCCGAAATGCTCCCCTACTGACACGTCTACCACTTTTCCAGCTTCACTCCCTAAGATTGCTCCCCCACTGACATTTCTACCACTTGCCTGGCTTCATTCCCTAAGATAAGTCCAGTACCGCACCTCCTCTTGTAGGATTTTCTATGTGCTGGCTCAAAAAGCTCTCCTGGATGCACTTTAAGAATTCTGCCCCCGCTAAGCCTTCCACACTAAGACTATCCCAGTTAATATTGGGGAAGTTGAAATGCCCTACTATTATTACCCTATTATTTTTACACTTCTCTGAGATTTGCCTACATATCTGCTCCTGTATCTCCCCCTGACTGTTTGGAGCTCCCTCCCAGCAAAGTGATTGCCCCCTTTTTAAGTTCTGCCCATGTGGCCTCATTTGAGGAGCCTTCTAAGATATCATCCCTCCTTACTGCAGTAATTGACTCCTTGATCAATAGTGCAATGCCACCTTCTCTTTTACCACCCACTCCTCCCCACCCCGTCACGCCTGAAGATTCTATACCCTGGAATATTGGGCTGCCAGCCCTGCCCTTCCCCCAACCATGTCTCTGTGATAGCATCAATATCATATTCCCATGTGTTAATCAACACCCTCCATTCATCTGCCTTACTTGTAAGACTCCTCGAGTTAAAATAGGTGCAACCCAGCCTTGCATTATTCCCTGTGCCTTTACAGGCCTATATTTGCTCTGCCTTCCAGCCTGACTTAGTTTCTCTTCTATATTTGGCTATGCAATAACCCTGGCTGTACCACCACTCTGTATCCCACCCCCCTGCCAAATTAGTTTAAACCCCCCACCCCCAACACTAGCAAACCTCCTTGCAAGGGTGCTGGTCCCATTCCGGTTCAGGTGCAACCCATCCAACTTGTGCAGGCCCCACTTTCACAAGAAACAAACCCAATGATCCAGGAAAATAAAGCCCTCCCTCCTGCACCATCTCTTCAGCCACACATTCATCCTCTCTATCCTCATATTCCTATACTCACCAGCACATGGCACAGGGAGTAATCAAGAGATTACAACCCTTGAGGTCCTGCTTTTGAATCTACTACCTAGCTCTCTAAATTCTTGTTGCAGGACCTCATCCCTCTTTCTACCCATGTCGTTCCTACCAATGTGAACCACAACCTCTTAACTATTCGCCCTCACCCTTTAGAATGCCTTGCAGGTATTCTGTGACATCCTTGACCATGGCACCAGGGAGGCAACACACTATCCTGGAGTCACAGAAGTGCCTGTCTGCACCCCTCACTATTCAGTCTCCTACCCCTATTCCTCTTGCAGTCTTACTCCTCCCCCCTTGTGCAGCTGAGCCACCAATAGTGCCATGCACTTGCCTCTGGCTGCACTCTTCAAAGGAACCTTCACCCTCACCATTTTCCAACACAGGAAAAACAGTTCTTGAGTGAAATGCACTCTGGGGCTTTCCTGACTACCTGCCTGCCTCCCTTCTTCTGACTGGTGGTCACCCATTCCCTCTCACTGCACTTCCTTAAGCTGCAGAGCGACCAGATCTAAAAACATGCTATCCATGTAACCCTCAGCTTCATGGATGCAGCGCTGTGTCTCCAGCTGATGCTCAAGCTCTGTAACCCGTTGCTCAAGCTGGTCAAGCCAGTGGCACTTCCTGCACATGAGGTCATCCAGACTGCAAGGAGTGTCTAAGAATTCCCACATGCTGCAGGCCATACAACACAAAAGACTGAGCTCCCTTGCCATATTTTTTGTTTGTTTTTAATTAAAAGACTATTTCCTTAAATTTAAGCCAAGTAGAAAACTATTTAGTTTTTCTTAAGAAAAAGCAAATGCTGAGACTCTTACCTTCTGTAACGTCGCTTTAAAGTGTGAAGGAAAAGACTAACCCCCAGTACCTACGAATCAGCTCTCTCCCTTGTCCTGACGTTACTCCTTCCGAATTCCAGTGCCACCAAGTGTCTGACTGAGAACTGGCTCCCTCACAGGTAAACTCTGCTCCGCACTTTATCCAGTCACTCCGCTCCCTCACAGGTAAACTCTGCTCCGCACTTTATACAGTCACTCTGCTCCCTCACAGGTAAATTCCGCTCCACTCTTTATATAGTCACTCCGCTCCCTCACAGGTAAATTCCGCTCAGCTCTTTATCCAGTCACTCTGCTCCCTCACAGGTAAACTCCGCTCCGCTCTTTATACAGCCGTTCCGCTCCCTCACAGGTAAACTCCGCTCCGCTCTTTATCCAGTCACTCCGCTCCCTCACAGGTAAACTCCACTCCGCTCTTTATCCAGTCACTCCGCTCCCTCACAGGTAAACTCCGCTCCGCCCTTTATCCAGTCACTCCGCTCCCTCACAGGTAAACTCCGCTCCGCTCTTTATACGGTCACTCCGCTCCCTCACAGGTAAACACCACTCCGCTCTTTATACAGTCACTCCGCTCCCTCACAGGTAAACTCCGCTCTACTCTTTATACAGCTGCTCTGCACTCTCTTTTTTGTTGTTTTACTTTTATTATTTATTTAATTTCTCCCTATCCTTAAGTTACTAATTTAATAAAAATCAACAAGTGATAGTTACTCAGCTGCTAATTTAATTCTAAAACAAAGCTAAAAACTGAAATTCTCACCAGCCAATCACCTGCCTTCCCACCTGTGACATCACTCTATTTTGTCAGTGTTGGTTTGAATCACTGTGTGGGGCCTCTGTGTCTCTCCCCCGCTCTTTAGTCACTCTCTCTGGACGCTGTTTTTAACCAAGGCCACTCTCGCTCCTGCCGCTGATAGTGGGGCCTCTGTCTCTCCCCCCAGCTCTTTAGTCACTCTCTCTGGGCGCTGTTTTCACCCAAGGCCGCTCTCATTCCTGCTGCTGATAGTGAATACTGAAAAGTAACTAGGATCAGGCCTTTGGGTCAGAGGCAAATAGTTCTACAAACACACGTCAGCAGGGCAAGCAGACAATCACCAGCTCCAAAAATGCAATTTTGATTTCTATTTGCTAGTCAGAAATGGCATCAATAGTTGATTAAACTAGACATAGAACATGAACCTGACCCCCTAGATGAGTACAAAAACCATTGAGTCAGTAGGAAAAGGTCACTTGTTTGTCACACCTATGCAGGCGTTTCACAAGAGCTGTCCAAATAGTTCCATTCTCCTGTTCTTTCCTCACAGCCCGGCAATTTTTCCTTACATGTACTGTCAGGACTCACTGGGGATAGTGCGCTGTAATATCAAACCCCACTGTTCCCCGAGCCATGACAAACGTGAAAAAGTTTGATGAAACCACCAGATTGCCCCAGTTCTACCTAACTGTTTAATTTAGGTTAACTGAATTCGAGCACCAGATTTGTAAACTTAATAACTAAATAACTGTTTATTGAACAAACATCGTTAACCGTTGGCAAAAAGAAAGAAATATGAACTGCTAATTTCTAACACTAATTTAAACTCTACCTCCTTCTTAAATCCCTATATACACACATACAAGACACATAAGATGCACAAAAACATGGATATTAAGGCTGGGGTAAAACAGTTCACTAGCACCAATCCCGAGTACAGGATTCGATGGGTTGATTTTGATCAATGTCTTCCAAATTCCTTTCAGTTCTTATTGATGACACGAGGCAGTCTTCCAGCACTTTCAGTATTTAGTTCACTGTTTGAACACTTGTCTTTCAATGTCTCTAACAGTGACTTTCCCCTTTGTTTCTTGACAGGGGTTTTCAGGGAGAGAGAGAGAGAGAGCAGGTTATAGAGATATGTTATGGGGAGGGAAAAAGCCAGCTAGCTATTATTTATTTTTATTAATTCATGGGATGTGGGCTTCGCTAGCTGGGCTAGCAGTTATTGCCCATCCCTAGTTGCCCTTGAGAAGGTGGTGGTGAGCTGCCTTCTTGAACTGCTGTGGTCCACGTGGTGTATGTATACCCACAGTGCTGTTAGGAAGGGAGTTCCAGGACTTTGACCCAGCGACAGTGAAGGAACAGCAATATATTTCCAAAGCAGGATGGTGAAGGGAAATTCCAGGTGGTGGTGTTCCCATCTATCTGCTGCCCTTGTCCTTCTAGATGGTAGCAGTCATGGGTTTGGAAGGTGCTGTCAAAGGAGCCTTGGTCAATTCTTGCAATGCATCTTGTAGATGGTACACACTGCTGCTACTGTGCGTCGATGGTGGAGGGAGTGAATATTTGTGGATGTGGTGCCGATCAAGTGGGCTGCTTTGTCCTGAATGGTGTTAAGCTTCTTGAGTGTTGTTGAAGCTGCACTCATCCAGGCAAGTGGGGAGTATTCCATCACACTCCTGACTTGTGCCTTGTAGATAGTGGACAGGCTTTGGGGAGTCAGGAGGTGAGTTACTCATCACACGATTCCTAGCCTCTGACCTGCTCTTGTAGCCACCGTATTTATATGGCTATTCCAGTTCAGTCGTGGAATTACTGGAATCTTCCATACACAGGGGTTTTAGGTCTTGTTCCTTTCAGGCTAAGAGCCATTCAACTGGACTGCTTCTTACATAAAACCTGGTCGCCTGGTCAGGAGCCAATTAAAATGCTGCTGTCAGGCAGCTCCCTTGGTCCAGGAGTCCTTTCCAGCACCATCCTGTCTTTCATGGTACACTCTGTTCCAGGACTGCAACATTGTACATATCTCTCATCCTGTTCCAGTGGACATGTCTTTCAACCTGCAGCCATTGTAATTTTACCACAGTCCAACAGAAAATAAAAAGTTATGTTCCTTACAGCATATATCCTTTTGAAAGGTACGACTATCTGCTCCCACCAGATTGGAACTCAGGTTGGAAACTGGATTTCAGCCAGCCACGAGGTTTAACAAAGTGAATGTGCTCTGTTGACTTATCATAGATAATCTGCATTCCAACTTTGAAGATTAAGCTTCCCAAGCTCAACATTTGTGCGGGAGTTTGTGCTCAGCTCTGCCTGCAGCAAATTGATGCCTGGGACTGACCTGAAGAATACTGTCGGCTCAACACAGATTCAAGGGATAAAAGTTAAACTGATGCTGGGTTATTTCAGGGAATCCTCTACGGCTGAATTCAAATATATTTATTTATCAAATAGATAATATTTCCAATAAACTGAACTAACCTGGTGACAATACTTTGCATCATGAATGTCTTTAGGTTCCAGCAGGATATTCTAACTATCTGCCAAAGACTCTCTCCCAATTTTAACCTAACACAGGACAAATCATCACAAAACAAATCATTGTGTTAGCAGACTTTGGTTAGGCCTCATTTAGAATACTGAGCCCAGCTGTGGTCCCCTCAAATGGTAGGTGATTTTGATAGTTTGGAAATGGTGCAAAGGAGGGTCACAACATTGCTCCTAATTTAAATACCTTAGTTGCTGAGATAGGTTTAAAAAGATGGATCTCTATCTGATGGAGAAGTGTAGATTCAGGAGGTTTAATCGAGGTTTACAAAATAATGATGAGACTAGATAACGCAGACAAGTTATTTAAACAGACCAAGTTAGCAAGGTTCAGGTCTCATATTTACAAGTTACACAACAGCAGGACTAGATTGGATGTTAGCCCATCCTCCCTTTCCCAAAGGAAGCAGATCCATGGATCAGATTGCTGGCTCAATCGACGGATGCTAATTTTCTGTGCGCCTTTAAGAGAGACCTGTTTCTGGCTGGGATGGTGATCCCATCATACAAGAGGTGGATATACAATAACTAAATCAAGGACAACGCAGTCACCTGGACTAGTTTCGATCATTGAAAGGGGTCGGAAAGGAATTTTCCAGGTTTTTTTTTTCCCCTAATTGTTCTCGGATTTTGTTTTTTTGCCTCTCCTGGGAGATTACCTGGCTCTGTGTAGGCAGTGGTTATCTGAATCACGGGGAGGCAATGGCATAGTGGTATTGTCACTGGACTAGTAATCCAGAGACCCAGGGTAGTGCTCTGGGGACCCAGGTTCGAATTTGAATTCAATAAAAATCTGGAATTGAAAGTCTAATGGTGACCATGAAATCATTGTCGATTGTTGTAAAAACCCATCTGGTTCACTAATGCCCTTTAGGGAACGAAATCTGCCATCCTTACCTGGTCTGGCCTACATGTGACTCCAGACCCACAGCAATGTGGTTGACTCTTAAATGCCCTCCGAACCAGGGCAACTAGGGATGGGTAACAAATGCTGGCCAACGATCCCCACATCTCATGAACGAAAAAAAACGCATCACAGTATATAGGACAGGCTAGATGTATCAGTGCTCTGTTGATTACATTCTAGTCGATATTCAGTCCATTGTCTCCAAAGAAACTGGAAATCAAGTTGGGTGTAAATCGGATGTATAACCTGAAAGCACTGGCTCTCACTGGGCATATCAGGGTGTGTTCAGCCCCCCCAACCAATTGTTCCCTGTCTCAATCCCACTGACATTCCAATACATTTGGGATAAATTATGGCATGAAAAAAGGAGGGAATATTTTCAGCAAATATACAAATGAAGTATCGCTGTGGGGGTGTGTCTTTACAAACATCACAAGAGAAGGCCAACACATTAGAAGCATGTCCAACTTAATCCATGTGTCTGTATTGAAGAGCATCCTTAATGGGAGCCTTCATCACTATTTTCCAAAAATGTGGTTAATTACTTTATTGCTACTTTATACACAATGATACATTGAGAAAACTATGACAGTAAGTCAATAATTGAGCTCCAAAAACATCCCTCCCATTTGCGTGCCTCAGTTGGTAAATACACCAAATGATGTGGTATTGAGATATTCAATCCAACTTATGTTGACATTGAACCTTCACAGTATCCTTGGGCTCCAAGCTCCTCGTCACTATGAGCTATAGAAGTGTGTGGTCATTACGCAAGTACAGGGCCAGGCTCTTTTGTCTCAGGATTCTGCTGAAAATGTCCAAGTTCATACTTCAAGGCCAATCACTTGGCCGAAATAATGGAGGGCCACCATCACCGGTGAAATTGTACCCTACTGAGCTCCTTGAGAAGTGGAGGGGAGCAGCAAGGAGGGAAACAATAGGAGGAGGAAAATGAGGGATGTAAATATTTAACAAAACATTAGAGACTGAGCTGGTTTAGCCTTGTTTACATTAGATGTTAACAAAGGTTAATTTTTTCTTTGTAAGCTAATGATTTGAAGAACATCCTGCTGCTGTTGTACTGTAAACACTGGACAAGACATCGCCCAGTGACTTATGCTCCACTAAGCTAATTAGAATGGGCATTGTATATTCAAACAATGGAAAATCTGCTATCTCACAGGCCTGGAAGTGCTGTGATTCCGGCAGACCAGCCTAACAGCCATCATGCCCCTCCTATCAGCACTGGAAATCAAAACATGGTGTCAGACATCTGTCATCGCATGTCTGTCCACTTCCCCCACAGTCAGTAGAAAGATCATATTTCAATGCAACATTATGTTAGTGTGACAAGCAAAATTTGGGGTTTGAAATGTGTCGTTGTTTATTTGTCTTGTTCTGAGTGGTTGGAGAGCATTTGAATATTTTATTCACGTGCATCCATGTTTTTCTGAGAGAGAACATGAGAACAGGATATGAAGGATGAAAGAAGGAAATCCTGAAAGGAATTTACCATAATTCTACTAAGGGAGGGAGGACTAGCTGTAATGTTCTAAATATAGATATGGTACTCAAATGGCTGGAGAAAGATCCTTGCGATCAACTAGCAGTATAAAGTCTCCGACACAGAAATGCTACAGTTTTCTAACTCAGATAATATCCTGGCAATGCTCAATCAACATTGACTATGATGGCTAGGGCATGTCATTAAAATGGATGATGGTCAACTATGTAAGATGCACTTGTATGGAGAGCTTGATGGTGCCTGTGGACCCATTGGGCAGCCAAAACTAAGATACAAGCATTCATGCAAATGAGACATCATTTCTGACTTCAACAACTGGGACCAAAGCACTAGGCCTGACGTCTCTACACTGGAACATGGGAACTTGAAGAACGATGTCTTCAGACTGCCACAGAAAAGCACCGTCACAAGGAGGAGCATGCTGCTGTAGCCCCTGCATCAGCGAATGATGAATAACCATGTCCCCACTGCAATGACAACGCCTTGCTCAAATTGGACTGTACTCCCATTTGAGAACTCACAACAGATGAACAGCATTTCTGAATCATCGGCAATGATGCAAAGCCAAGGAGAAGAGAGACACAAGTGGAACTCTTTGGTAACAAGTAGCACCGAGATGCTTAGCAAAGGAAGGTTGCAGGCTATTTTCTTATGTTTTGGGTGTTTAATTCACACAACAAAATACACTCACTATAGTTTGATACAAATCTATGTAGTCCAAAATTAAAGACGATTTGGTTCAACTTTTCTCTTTGAAAGGTATCACAATTTGTATTAAATTTGTTACTAATTTTGTATTGTGCATCCCTAGTCAAGCAGGAGTCATGGAAAGAATTCTCAAACAGAGACATTTGGTTTGCAGAGTTTGGTTCCTAGCACTCTGATTGTTTTACAATTGTTCTGATGAAGGATATGTACCTAAAGCATTAACTGAGGTTGGGATAGCATGACATAATTGGACCTCAAATCAATATCTTGAAGAGAAGAAAAAAATGCACGTTACATACGTTGAGTTAAGAAATACTAAAGGTTCTGATACTATGTTGGGATAGATTATAGAACACTACATAGCGCAAAAGAAAGGAGACAGGCTTAGAAAGGGAATTTACCAGGACTATTTCCTTACTCGATATGATATGTGACCAATAAGGAAGGATAATATTATTAAATCCAGTTCTGGGTTACAAAGTTGAGCTCAAAGTAGGAAAACATTGGGAAATGATCGCCCTAAACCTAATTAAGCTCACATTGAAAATGAAAGGAGTCAGAGATAAAAGTGTGGGATTGCAAATGAGAGAATTTCAGTGGTACAGAAGGTAGCCTCGGCCAGATGAACTGATATGGAAAAAGAATGACAGTTCAGGCAAAGGATCTGCATGAGAAGATATTTATGTCAGACAGGTAAAATGCAAGGTAAATATATTTTGATTAGGAATAAGACAGAGGCTCTCTTAATTGAGAGCGGGGGAAGGAATAAAGCTCAACAAGGACATATGATAAACACGGAGAAAATGAAAGAAAACAATAATTATGATAAGAATGGAGAGGAGCAAATAAAAAGATTGGGAGAGGCTAGAGGGCATGAAAGGTTTGTGGGAGTCAACATAAAGGGAAATAGTAAGGGCTTTTATCAATATACAAGTAAAATAATAATCAAAGAGAAATAGGATGACTTGGAGATGAAGGAGCCACCTTGTACTAGATTGTATGAGAGTGGCAGAGATGCTTAATTAGAATCTTGCATTAGTTTTTAAGGCACAAGATGAAAGAATGAGTGTAGAGATACTGGAGGAGGATGTGGAAGAGCCACATAAATATTCAAAAAGGCATCATTTAAAAAAATTTAATGGGGCTAAAAATAGACATTCCACCAGGCTCAGAATGTATGCATTGCAGAGGGAAGATGGGAAAGAGATTATGGAGGCACTGACTTCAATTCTCAAAAAATCTTTGGAGATAAGAATTGCCACTGAACAAGAAGTTTATTTTTATTCTTTCATGGGATGTGGGCATCGCTGGTTAGACCAGCATTTATTGTCCATCCCTCCACAAGGCGGTGGTGGGCTGCCTTCTTGAACTGCTGCAGTCCATGTGGTGTTGAAGGCGGCAGCAAATATTATACCAGGGGAGCAAAAGAATAAACTAGTAAATTTTAGGACAATTAGTTTTAACTTGTTTGTGGCTAAATTTAAGGTTAATTCTGCAAGTGGATCCCCAAGACACAGATTGTAGAATATACAGGATGGATTTTATCAATGTAGAATTACATTAGTGAACACAGACAGGACAGAGAGCGTGGATTTAAGGGCAGGTTGTCTTTGACTAATGAAAAACTAAAGTACATGGCATTAAAGCAAATGTAGCTGTATGGATAGATTGATGGCTAGAGGACAGACTGCTAGGAGTAAAGATAAATAAATATTTTTCAGCAGGATTATACCCCAGGGAGCTGTGCTGGGATATTTTTTATATAAATGATGTGGACACAGGAAATAGGGTAGTGATATTGAAATTTGTTGATAATACTAAATTATGGGAATGACAAGGCATGAAGAAGGATGTCAGAGCCTGCCAGATGACAGACAGATTAACAAATTGTGCAGATAGATGGCGGATATAAGATTAAATGCAAGAGATTCAGATCAGAAAGGAAGGGAAACATTTTATAAAAGCAGAGAGCTGAGGGTCTGCACAATGCTTAAATCACTGACTTCAGTAATGCAAAGACATTGTCAACATTTAAGAATAGGTTAGTAAGGTGGTAATGGGACAAGGAGAACAGGAAAAACACATGGAATTCAGACTGGTGGAGAATAAACACAAATATGGACTGCTTGGGCTAAGCAGCCCATTTCCATTTGTAATTTTTATCCAACTCTATGCAGCTACAATTCATTGCAGAGAAATGGTAGAATTGGGGAAAAAACAGCACAAGGAAATAGACCCTAAGCTATAAGACCCTTTTGACAGAGTGGAGGAAATTAGGGATTTAAGGGAATGCAGGTACTTAAAACACAGAACATCAGTTGACATTTTTTGTAACCCACACTCCCAGTTTTAAGCACAAGACCATTAACTATAAAATGTTGAATTGATATAAGACATGGCTTAGACCACATCTGGAATATTGAGAGAAATCCAGGGCACCTCATTAGAGTCATGGAAATGCTTACTGTAAAGATTGACTAGAAAGGTAACAAAGAGAAAAAGAGAGGGGGATTTCAAAAACATTGAAGGTTCAAAGATGTTTATAAAAACATGAAACATTTTGGGAGGAATAATGAAGGCTTTGCCATCGATTGGCAAATTTGGTAGCAAGGAAGTAAAGAATCAATATCATAAGAATGACGGGGCAAGTTGAAGAGTTTCTTTTGCACTGGGCTTTGAAAACATAGAATGTTTTCATACAAGTGGATACTGAAACAGAGTCTATAACCTCATTCAAAATGGAACTAGGTTTGTAAAGGAAGAATACAGATTCAGAAACTGTAATGTAGGAAAACTGCAATATAAGTCCTCTTGAAAGGCTAGAGCCAGCACAGACTCGATGGACAAAATCATTTTGTGCTCTAAATTCCATCATTCTAATTGGCTGTTTGACACAAAAAGACACTCACATTTCTCAATTTAATTATCTTTTTCTGAAGTTTGCCAAATAGAATGCTTGAAATGTTGTCATCATTTTCAAATTTCCCTGTGTTTGCAATTCATGTGAAATGGAGTAATTTTCAAGAGTTCTTCCAGCTTAAGGTAAAAACAATTAACCTCTCTACCTCTCCTGGTCCTGCCTTGACATTTGTAACTCTTGACTGGATGCTGAATCGAGACACTCGATGAAGGTTGCAAAGTTTGGCTACTCAGAGTCTGATATTCAGCTGCAGAACTAAAAGAAGACACTTCCGATAATCTTAGCCATACATAAGTAAATAGAGGAGAAAAAATGTCATTTACCCAACAATAGGGCTCAGCTGTTGCTAAACAGCTCCAATAAGCCATAAAAATAATCATTCCAAGTAATGAAAGATAGGCACATTGGGAATTCTTTGTCAATACTGACAAAATGGATTTTGCATGTCCCTGCAAATTTGGTTTGCAAAAATCTTCCTCTTTCGCTTCACTTCGCACCGCTCCCTACCCCCACCCCCCCGGCTCCCTTCAAAACACATGTTCAGTAAAACAGAACATTCTTCTGGCAGATAGCCAAACCCACTATTCACAAGAACATTAATTCTCCTTTCCCAAACACTTAAGGGGAATTTAAAGAATAAATAGCATTATAAATTAAATCCACTTAAACCTGGTGTTGGAAGGTTACTTCATCAGAACTAAATAATTACAATGATCCATTCCCTTCTGAGGAATGCAAACAGGACCCATTTTATCTATCCCCACCCCCCTTAAACCCGCTTATATTTCACCCCTTTCCTATTTTTACTTAGTTCTGTTGAAGGGTCATGAGGACTCGAAACGTCAACTTTGTTCTTCTCCGCCGATGCTGCCAGACCTGCTGAGTTTTTCCAGGTATTTCTGTTTCTGTTTTTGCTTTGGATTTCCAGCATCCGCAGTTCTTTGCTTTTATCTCATTTCACATGCATATTCTACCTGCCCTGATATTCAGCATTCTCAATTTGGAGGCTATATTTAAAGCAGCATAACTATTAAAAATGTGTTTTCATGTTTTTTTAAGCTATGTAAAGAAATGACTAGGGCACTACCTTAGAGCTAGCTGTTGCTGTTCACAGACAGGTTGTCCCTGAAGTCGATATTCTTTGTTGAAGAGCAGAATTTCAATAGCCTGCTATTCCACACAAAACAGAATATTCAGCATTGCAGCTCCAACTCACTGGCTTGGGGCAGCCGCTGCAAAGGCGCAATGGGGAAAGGTCACTGTCTAAGGCCTTTTTGCCACAGTGCACCGAGGGACTGGGAACTGTTTAGGGCCCCTCGGGCTGTACAGCTCAAAATGAATGTCTGCAAATGATTGTAATATTCATTGATTGTATTGATGCACCTCGTGATACACGTTGTAAAAGTTGAACCTGATTGTACTTTTGTGATGGTGATTTTGAAATGGTTTGGAATGTTCTTCCAGATATTTTATGAATAAAGTATATTTTTCCAAAAAGAAACCTCACTGGAAGCTCAGTCCTGTTGTTTCTGCAGGAGTGTGCGATGCCGCACCTCAGCTCCTAAATGCAATGGTCACGATAGTGGTCCCATGGGCCATCAATCTGGTCGAGAGGAAACGACTCTCATTCCTCCGGCCTGGATATTCTGCTGTGGGGAGGCAACTTCATCGTCTCCGAGGTAAGGATGTGGTGGGTGGGCGCCTCCTCGTAGCAGACATAATGTACAAGAATGCTCCACTCCGGTTAATTAACGTGTACGCCCCGGCACAAAAGGGCGAGCGGCTGGTGGTTTTTCAGTAGCTCCCACTGCTGCTGGCGACCTCCAGGCCGGTCATTCTGGGCGGCGACTTCAACTGCATCATCGATGTGGCTGGACGATCTGGCAGGGCCGAGAGCAGATTGGACACTACGTCCAGATCCCTGATGGAAACAGTTAAGGATGCCAAGCTGCACGACATCTTCAGCAACCCTGCAGACGTAGATACAGCTGGTCGCGACCAGACGGGTCCATCCGTTCCAGGATAGACTTCCTGTTTGTGTCCCATGCGTTCGCAGTCAGATCCACCGACGTCAAGCCCGTGTTCTTCTCTGACCACTTCCTCCTACTGGCTGACTGTCACTTACAGGAAGACCAGAGGGTTGGCAGGAGGGCATGGAAGCTAAACGTGCAACTGCTGACCCCAGAGAGCATTGAGGGCACAAGAGGAATTACAAAGGTTGGAGAACCGTGAAACCCCTCTGAGTCCCTGACACACCGGTGGGAAGTGGTCAAGGGAAACATCAAGAGGTTTTTCATCCTCAAAGGCGCCCAGAAAGCTAAAAAGGAACAGAGGGAAATGTCTCGACTCCAGAAAAACATGCAGGACCTGCTCCAGCTGCAGTCGATGGGGGTCGATGTCAAGGAGGAACTCCAAGAGGTGAAGAGCCAGCAAGCCTCGCTCTTTGCCTCAGAGGCCTCCAAGATCATCTTCCGTTCCAGAGTCCGCTCTGTGGAGCAGGATGAGACGTGCTCATGTTTCTTCTTCCAAAAGGTACACAGAGAGAGCTCTGTGATCAGCAGCCTGAAGGAAGAAGACGGCTCAGTAAAGTCATTGCAGTCTGACATTTTGAGGATCAGCAAATCCTTATATGCTGGATTGTATGACGTGAAGCCCACGGACAGCGCGGCCTCCCAGTCCTTCCTGTCCTCTATCACGGAGGTCTTAGACGACAGTTCACGGGAGAGTCTGGACAAACAGCTAACTCCTGACGAACTGACTAAGGCCCTTGAGTCCTTCGAGAAGAGTAAAGCTCCCGGAAGCGACGGCTTGCCGGCGGAGTTGTATTCTGCTCTGTGGGACTGGATCGGTCCAGACCTGCTAGAAGTGTACGAGAGTATGCTCCTGGCCGGCAGCATGTCAGAATCCATGAGGAAAGGCATTATCACCCTCATCTACAAGCACAAGGGGGAAAGGGAGGAAATTAGAAATTGGCGACCCATTTCACTGTTGAATGTGGACTATAAAATTATGTCCAAGGTCTTCGCCAATCGGATCAAATCCGCTCTGGAATTGGTGATCCACCCTGACCAGACCTGCACTGTACCCAGCAGGAAGATCTCTGACAGCCTCGCGCTGCTCAAGGGTACGATTGCCTATGTACAGGACAGGGGTGTGGATACGTGCCTCATCAGCCTGGATCAGGAGAAGGCCTTTGACAGAATATCGCACACCTACATGGTGGATGTGCTCTCCAAAATAGGGTTTGGTGAGGGAATTTGCAATTGGATTCAACTGCTCTACACTAACATCAGTAGCGCAGTCTCAATCAATGGGTGGGAATCAGAAAGCTTTCCTATTAAATCTGGAGTCAGGCAGGGCTGCCCTCTCTCCCCTGTCCTATTTGTGTGTTGCATAGAACCCTTTGCTGAGTCCATCAGGAAGGATCCGGGCATAAGAGGAGTGACGATCCCAGGCAGTGGAGGCACACGAGTCAAAGCCTCCCTGTACATGGATGATGTCGCCGTCTTCTGCTCGGACCCGCTGTCAGTGCACAGAGTGATCCACATCTGCGACCAGTTCGAACTGGCCTCGGGAGCCAAGGTAAATCATGGGAAGAGTGAGGCCATGTTCTTTGGGAACTGGGCTGACCGATCCTTTGTCCCCTTCACCGTCAGGGCTGACGGCCTGAAGGTGCTGGGGATATGGTTCGGAGGGACCGGGGCATGCGTTAGAAACTGGAAGGAGCGGGTGTCTATGGTGCAAAGAAAACTGGGCATGTGGGAGCGATGCTCCCTCTCCATTGCAGGTAAGAACCTGGTCATCAGGTGTGAGGCACTCTCGCTGTTGCTGTACATGATGCAGGTCTGGCCCATTCCAGACTGCTGTGTGGTGGCGATCACCCGAGCCATCTTCCGCTTTATCTGGAGGTCGAAAATGGATCGGGTCCACAGGGACGCGATGTACAAGCCTCTAGATAAAGGGGGAAAAAATGTGCCCAACATCACCCTCATACTGATGGTCACCTTTGTGGGTGGCTGCATCAAGCTGTGCGTAGACCCTCGGTACGCAAATACCAAGGGTCACTACGTGCTGAGGTTCTACCTGTCCCCGGTGTTGCGACGAATGGGTCTGGCCACGCTGCCGCAGAACGCTCCAAGTAGTTGGACCGTGCAGTATTACCTGTCCCTCATGGAAAATTTATGCAGAGAAACACCTTTGACCTCAAGTCCATCAGGCAGTGGTCGGCACGTAACGTCTTAGAGGCCCTGTGGGAATAGGAGAGGGTGGATCCTGTGGGATGGTTCCCCGAGCAGACTGTCAAAGTCATTTGGCAGAATGCCTCATCGCCAGAACTTTCCAACAAGCGCCAAGATGTAGCTTGGCTGGTGGTGAGAAAGGCCCTCCCTGTCAGATCCTTCCAACAAGCCAGGAGTCTCACCCCCTCTGCACGTTGCCCTCGAGGTGGCTGTGGTGGGGACGAGACCATTGTTCGCCTCCTTGTGGATTGTGCCTTTGCAAAGAAGGTCTGGAGAGAGATGCAGTGGTTTCTGTCGAGGTTCATCCCAAGCAGTTCGGTGACACAGGACTTTGTGCTCTACGGGCTGTTCCCAGGGACACACACCGAGACAAACATCAACTGCAGCTGGAG
The DNA here is from genome assembly GCF_964194155.1 of Cetorhinus maximus. Lineage (NCBI taxonomy): Eukaryota > Metazoa > Chordata > Chondrichthyes > Lamniformes > Cetorhinidae > Cetorhinus > Cetorhinus maximus. Next base: position 18,152,727 of record NC_135884.1, on the reverse strand, counting down.
GATCATCAACTCGGTGAAAGACGCTCTTTGGTCTGCCTGAAACTTGTTGGTCTTCCAGCGCAGAGAGTTGTCCCCAACCGAGTGTTGCAGACTGGCACATTCCAAGGTCCAGGACTACGTGCTGAGGGACGCACTAAAGCTTGGGGCAGCCACCACAAAGCCGCAATGGGGAAAGGTCGTTGTCTAAGACCTTTCTGCCACAGGGCACCGAGGGGGCTGGGAAATTGTTTAGCGCCCCTCGGGCTGTAAAGCTCACAATGAATGTATGCATTGAATGCTAATTGTATTATAATTGTATTGAAGCACCTCAGAGTGCAACATGATGTATGTTGATAACTCCAATACCATTGTCTGATTTTCTGCATTGACCATATTGAAATGATTGTAATATTCATTGATTGTATTGATGCACCTTGTGATCCATGTGTAAAAGTTGAATCTGATTGTACTTTTGTGATGGTGATTTTGAAATGTTTTGTCATATTTTTCCAGGTATTTTATGAATAAAGTATATTTTTCAAACAAAAACTCACTGGAAGCTCAGTCCAACAGAGCTCACTCAACGTTAAGTATCCCCAATCACAGAACCTGCTTCCTAGAGTTCATTATGCCAAGATATAGGTGAAAGGAGACATCACTTGACCTTTGCCTTAAACACCTTTATCGTTTGATCCTTTCGCCACCACATAAGCCTGTCGTACGATGGCAAAACATTTTAAAAGACTAACTACAAGCTTCATGACAATATCAACAACTTGTGTTTATATCGTGCCTTTAATGCAGCAACATACTCCAAGGTGCTTCACAGGAGCATTATAAAACTAAATTTCATCTCGAGCTATTTAAGATGATATTAGGACAAGTGACCAAAAACTTAGGCTGGGACTTTCCAGTCCCGCTGAAAGTCAATGGACTTGGTTGGCACGCTGCATCCCCCACGATGGGTTCCACCATAGGAAAATCCCAGCCTTAGTCAAAGAGGAGAGTCATAAAAGAAAAGGTCGATGGAGTTGGAGAGGTTGAAGGAGGGAATTTGAGAGCTTCAGGCCTCAACAACTGAAAGCACAGCTGCCAATGATGGCGCGATTAAAATTTGGGATGCGCAAAATGCCAGAATTGGAGTGGTGCAGAGGTCTGAGGGCTGCAGGAAGTTACAGAAATAGGGAGGGGTGAGGCCATTCCTTTGAAAACAAGGATGAGAATTTTAAAATCGAACTAGGATTGAACACAAGGGTAATGAATGAACGGAACATTAAACGAGTTATGACATGGGCTCAAGTTTAAGGAGGAGGGGTCAAAGAAGGGAGGCCAATCAGGGAAGTACTGAAGCCTTCGTGAAGGTTTCAGCAGCAAATGAGTGGAGGTAGGGACCGAGAGGGACAACACTACTGTGGTGGAAGCAGGCAGTCTTGGTGATAGCAAGGATACATGGTCAGAAATTCATCTTGGAGTCAGATATGACATGATCTGATTCAACCTTAGGACAGTTGCCAGGGAGGGGGATAAAATTAGTGGATAGGGAACAGAATCTTCAAAATAATAGCTTTAGTCTTCTCAGTATTTAGCTGGAAGAGATTTCTACTTATCCAGTACTGGATATCGGCTAAGCAATGTGACAAATCAGAGACTCTGGAAGGGAAACATATTTGTCTACATTTAAAGTACAAATCAATACCACCATTCATGATGGCAGGAGAAACATTTGACCCAGTTAGTGCCTTCTGCCTCACTGTCAGTCATTTATCAATTGCTAAATAGTCTGTAAATCAGTAAGGATCCAAAACTGTTGATAATCCTATTCCTCATTATTCTGTTCTTCATAGGGCCAATCCATGAGTCTCATCATTGCAAGTACTTGCCACCTCCTGATGCACTGGCATCAATTTGACTTTTGCACATTGAAACCTGCAGAACTCCAAAAAGCTAAAGAATGCGCCCACACTTAAACTAGAAAAGAACAGTTGTTCCAAAGCAGTCCAGATGGCAGGAGTGTATCTGCAACCTTTTACCACATTCATTCTTACCATCTTTCGAGACGACGTAATGGAGAAGAAGTCTATTACAAGAACTGAGATAATGGGCCAGATTTTCGCGGAGGCAGCAGGAAGTTCCTGACTCGGCAGACCCGTCTCCTTTAAAAAGGTCCCCTCCAGCCATATTTTCATTCTGGGTAGGCGGGGGCAAGATGAGGTCAGACCCGCCATCTCCAGTGGCAGCCCTAGAGCAGCAACAGAGGTGAGTAGATGGCAAGGCCTGCAGGTTAGAATGCCTGTCTCCATTTACTGAGGCATCAGGCTAGTTGTAATGAATGTCAGGCCCATAAATCATCAGCCCTCAAACACCCCCACCCCCATGCCCATGCCCCTTACACAATATCTACTATGGGCAGACCTTAGGATCCATATCTTTGAGATGGGCATGAAAAAAATTAAACTTCTAATAATCTAATAGTGCTGACAAAAATATTCAGAGCCAATCAAAAAAATTATAACCCCTCAAGTGGTAAACCTGTTGTAAAAACAAACATCTATTCAGTAACAACATCAAAGACATAATCCTCTAATAACCTCTTAAAACTGCCAAACTGTCTACACAATCCTGTTGATACAAGTGGTTCCTCAGTTTCTGAAACTCAGTCAAGCATTCATAATGGCCTTAGCTGTCAAAACAAACCCTTGGGAAGCCAAACAATACAGCCTATTGAAACTGCAAGAACAGGTGGCTATGCTTTTTATCTAAACTACACCAGGTGGCCTGTCAATCAATGCAATCCTGGAGCATTTTTTTCTCTAAGTGAAAGCTGCAGATCAGTTTAATTTTCAAATTCAAAGCACAGTGGACATTTATATCACTTCATATCATGACATTTAGGTATTCCCAAGTACTGTTTTCTTCAGTTTTGAATGCATAATAGCACTTTTCCCACTGGGAAGGGTGCTTTAATGCATTTCAACACTTACACAATGCTGATCAATGCAATGCAATGGTCAACTTAGCTTTGCATGACAGAACCTTATGATCACATCGCAGTGAAACCACATCTGACTCATAATACAGCATCTAACTATTGAAACTGAAAGAACAGGTTTTTATTGTATTTCAAAGAATTCCAGGAACAGGCGCTTGTTTTTTTCCATTCCTCACTTGGGCTTGGGGTTCCCCTGTGGTTCATAACTTCTCTGAGGTGCCGTGAACCACTTATACTTACCGAAGAGGTCCGACTCCACAAAACCTGCAGGGAAGCGGGGGCTGGGTTTGAACTGCAATTGAGCCAGCAAGGGTGAGAGTGGTGCATGTGGCAATAATTGGCAGAAACGGGAATGGGGGCGGGAATCCTGGTCTCGGGTCCCATCCCAGTGAAAATCCAGGCTGATAAATTGCTCATAACACATTACCTTTTCTAAGGCAAGATGCTCATCATTAGTGTGGAAGATCACTTTACCCCAAACAAAATGCTTTTCACAGCTTGGCAAGTGATGTAACTTTTACAGGACAGACCTGACTCAATCTTTGCCTTCAAAGTGTGGGATGTAAACATCCACCTGCCGACTCTACAACTTAGATCCAGCGACTCTCTCCAAAATCTTCAGGGCTTTCCCTTCTCTGTATCTATGAAATCCCTCTAGAAAAACATTCCTTCTCACCCACTTAACAATCATACATCCCCTAGGGCAGGTATACTCTTCTGCCACTCACTCCCTCGTTATTTACCGTTTCCACTTATGAAGCCTGAATTTTTGAGGTATCCAATTGAGTGCAATAGAGGTGGGATTTTCTAATCTTGCCAGATGTTCTGCGCTTTAGGGAATGTACAAGATCAGAAATCGCCATCGTAAAATTTCAGCCAAAAATCTGTGGTTGGAATGTGCACACCATCCCCCCCCTCAACCCTAACCCTAACCCCTCCGTCCCGCCCCCCCACCAAGTAGAGTTAGGTGGACCAGACAATACCTTATGGAGGAATTCACCATCTGTGGAAATAGGTAACAGAGGAATCCTGACTGTGGTTGGATGGGAATCAGAGAAGGTTTATGGCACGGGAAGAGGCCACTTGGCCCATCGTGTCTGCGCCAGCCAATAAACAAGTCAGCCAGCCTAATCCCACTTTCCAGCATTTGGTCCATAGCCCTGCAGGTTACGGCACTTGAGGTACATATCCAGACACCTTTTAAATGAGTCAAGGGTTTCTGCCTCTACTAATCTTTCAGGCAGTGAGTTCCAAACCCCACAAACCTTTGGGTGGTGAAAAAAAATCCTCATCTCCTCTCTAAACTTTCCACCAACCACTTGAAACCTATGCCTGCTAGTCACTGACCTCACTGCTAAAGTAAATAGGCCCTTCCTATCTCATGTCTAAAGTTAAGCAACTAAGTATAACAGGTGGCCACATTGAGTACATAAGACAAGTCACAAACACCTAATTTTAGTTCTCCAATCTTTATGCAGGTGCCAATGGGAAATAATAAATCCTACTTATGCTGTAATCTTTCCTAAAAGTTTGGGTGAAAATCCTGAAATTCCCTCCCATTGTGGGAGCATCATCACCACAAGGATTCCAGTGGTTCAAAGAAAAGGCCCATCCAGAGCAACCTGTAAGGATGCACAATAAATGCAGCCTTAACACCTTTAATGTAGAAAATGCTCTGCACACTTAGTATTAATCTGGTCTTTTATGGCCTTGAAAGACTGTTGCAAGAACAATGGTATCAGCTATGATCTCTTACAAAACAACAAAAGGAACATTGGACCATTGGATGGCACAACGTAACAGGGCACAGTTATCTCTGCTATAATAAAAGCAAAATACTGCAGATGCTGGAAATCTGAAACAAAAACAGAAAATACTGGAAAAACTCAGCAGGTCTAACAGCATCTCTGGAGAGAAAAAAGAACAGAATTAACGTTTCGAGTCCTTATAACTCTTCTTCAGAGCTAAAGAGAAGTAAAAATGTAATGCAATTTATACTGTTTAAGGGGGGAGGGGAGGGGACGGAGCGGCGGAGCAGGTGAAGTTGGATAGAAGGCCAGTGATAGGTGGAGGCAAAGGAGAGATTGCCAGAGATGTCATGGACAAAAGGACAAAGGGGGTGTTAATGATAGTGGTACTGGCTAAAGGAGGTGCTGATGGTGGCATTAAGGCCAGAAAGCAGAATGTGATAATAGCCGGACAAGGGTAAACACTCTGGAAAGAACAACATGAACAAGTGACAGAAGGCCCTTGTGGGGGTGGGGTGGGGGGGAGGGGACAGTGGTTTGGAAAAAAGATCGAAAATAGAATAAAAGGTGGGGATACAACAATGAATAAAAATGAAAATAAATAAAAATAAAAATAAGTGCATAAAAAATAAAAATGAAAAAATATAAATTAAAAAATGAAAATGAATATTGTAAAAAAGGGGATTAAAAAAAAGGGGGTGAGGATGGAGGAGAGAGCTCATGGTCTGAAGTTGTTGAACTCAATGTTAAGTCCAGGAGGCTGTAAAGTGCCTAGTCAGAAGATGAGGTGCTGTTCCTCCAGTTTGCGTTGGGCTTCACTGGAGCATTGCAGCAGGCCAAGGACGGACACGTGGGCATGAGAGCAAGATGGTGTGTTGAAATGGCAAGCGACAGGAAGGTCTGGGTCATACTTGCGGACAGACCGAAGGTGTTCCGCAAAGCGGTCACCCAGTCTGCATTTGGTCTCTCCAATGTAGAAGAGATCGTATTGGGAACGGCGAATGCCAAATTCAAGGTGGTGCAAGTGAAGCACTGCTTCACCTGAAAGGAATGTTTGGGCCCTTGGATGGTGAGGAGGGAGAAGGTAAAGGGGCAGTTATTGCACCTTCTGCGATTGCATGGGAAGGTGCCGTGGGAGGGGGATGAGGTGTTGGGGGTGATGGAGGAACGGACCAGGGTGTCGTGGAGGGAATGGTCCCTACGGAATGCCGATAGTGGGGGTGAAGGGAAGATGTGTTTGGTGGTGGCATCATGCTGGAGTTGGCGGAAATGGCGGAGGATGATCCTTTGAATGCGGAGGCTGGTGGGGTAAAAAGTGAAGACAAGGGGGACCCTATCATAGTTCTGGGAAGGAGAGGAAGGTGTGAGGGCAGAGGCGCAGGAGATGGGTCAGACACAGCAGTTATTTCTGCACCATCTGCAACACCTATACTTTTATAGTTATGCCAAAATCGCTAGACCTACATTGTAACAGATACAGTGCATGTGCTGGTAAATTGACACTTAGTTGAGGGAAATTGAACCACATTTTGACAACATGACTGATGACCAACGCGCTTTGCAACAGGGGTGAGATCCACTAAATGAGATACAGAGAAACAGTAATGTGCTACCTGCTCATTCTGTGCAAAATGTGTTGCAACTGACTCCCTCCATACCAAAGCACTCCTCTGGTAAGGTTTTGTAAATATCTTTGTCTAAATATCTATTTGCAAGGCTGAGCAAATTAATCAGCAGTAAACTGTCTGGAATAACCCTGCGACTCTCCAATATAGAAACATGCTAAAAATGCCATCTTTAACTTAGCTGAATGAAAGCAGACAGGTTTAGGCGATGTAATCCTAATAAATGTACAAAATGACTAATATGGCAAGATTTTCCATACTTGGAACAAAATTATAATTGGCAGAGGAATACATTTTACTCAACTGGACTTAACTGGAGACAGATCATTCCATCAGCGTCCTCCATTTCATTTTCACTTACACATTCCTCACTACTTACTTCCTGAGGACAGCAATCTCATTCTCAATGTTGTTTTCCTTTCCCTCCAGAGCTTTCTTGGGGATACACTTAATAGCTACCAGTTTCTGAGTCCGCTTCTCCTCGGCGAGGACCACTTCAGAGAATGCACCCCTGAAAAAAAAAAGGCAGACAGACAGGTTAGCATTTTACTGCTGTACAGCATCAATCACTCATTCTTTGACACACTATTGCATTATGGGACAAAATAAAAAGACTGAATCCAAAAAACCTAATTAGCCAACCAGCCAAAAGAAAACTCACCCAGTCATGAGGCACGAGTGTTATGTTTAAGCAGGGGTGCATAAGCAGCATTATCAAGTATGCGATTTATGAAGGATGCTTGGCACTCTGTTGCTAGAGGTATCAGGCACTGCTCAGGTGCACTATTAACCTGACAGGAAATCTCCTGTGGAAAGTCTAGAAGTTAGGTGACAAGCTGTATCCACTGGCAGCCGGAGGGGATTGGTTTTATATATACTGTAAACACATGCGAGATGTGATGATCTGGAACACACTGCCTGAAAGAATGGTGGAAGCAGGTTCAATTACTTCCAAAAAAGATGGTGGATGTATGCTTGAAAAAGAATCATTTGCAGGGCCATAGGGAAAAAAGAGCAGGGGAATGAGACTAAATGTTTAGCTCTTCCAAAGAGCCAACACAGGCATAATGGGCCAAATGGCCTCCTTCTGCGCTCTATGATTCTATTGAAACATCCCCACAGCTGGCAGGCTCAGTGAATAGCGGAAGCTGCTGCGAGCTGTAATGTGCCCCCCCAAAACAAAAACACCTGGAAAAACTCTGCAGGTCTGATAGCATCTGCGGAGAGGAGCACAGTTAACGTTTCGAGTCCGAATGACCCTTCAACAGAACTAAGTAAAAATAGAAGAGAGGTGAAATATAAGCTGGTTTAAGGAGGGGTGGGACAAGTAGAGCTGGATAAAGGGCCAGTGATAGGTGGAGATAACCAAAAGATGTCACAGACAAAAGGAAAAAGAGGTGTTGAAGGTGGTGATATTCTCTAAGGAATGTGCTAATTAAGGGTAGAAAGCAGGACGAGCAAGGTACAGATAGCCCTAGTTGGGGTGGGGTGGGGTGAAGGAATCGAAAAAGGCTAAAAGGTAAAGATAAAACAATGGATGGAAATACATTTAAAAATAATGGAATTAGGTGGGAAAAGAAAAATCTATATAAATTATTGGGAAAAAAAAGGTGAGGGGGGGGGTGGGGAAATCGGAAAGAGGGTGGGGATGGAGGAGAGAGTTCATGATCTAAAGTTGTTGAACTCAATATTCAGACCGGAAGGCTGTAAAGTGCCTAGTCGGAAGATGAGGTGCTGTTCCTCCAGTTTGCGTTGAGCTTCACTGGAACAATGCAGCAGGCCAAGGACGGACATGTGGGCATGAGAGCAGGGTGGAGTGTTGAAATGGCAAGCGACAGGGAGGTCTGGGTAATGCTTGCGGACAGACCGAAGGTGTTCTGCAAAGCGGTCACCCAGTCTGCATTTCGTCTCTCCAATGTAGAGGAAACCGCATTGGGAGCAACGAATGCAGTAGACTAAATTGAGGGAAGTGCAAGTGAAATGCTGCTTCACTTTGAAAGGATTGTTTGGGCCCTTGGATGGTGAGGAGAGGGGGAGTGAAGGGGCAGGTGTTACACCTTCTGCGCTTGCATGGGAAGGTGCCGTGGGAGGGGATTGAGGTGTAGGGGGTGATGGAAGAGTGGACCAGGGTGTCCCGGAGGGAACGATCCCTGCGGAATGCCGCCGGGGGGGGGGTGAAGGGAAGATGTGTTTGGTGGTGGCATCATGCTGGAGTTGGCGGAAATGGCGAAGGATGATCCTTTGAATGCGGGGGCTGGTGGGGTGAAAAGTGAGGACAAGGGGGACCCTATCATGTTTCTGGAAGGGAGAGGAAGGTGTGAGGGCGGATGCGCGGGAGATGGGCCGGACACGGTTGAGGGCCCTGTCAACCACCGTGGGTGGAAAACCTCGGTTAAGGAAGACATGTCAGAGGAACTGTTTTTGAAAGTGGCATCATCAGAACAGATGCAACGGAGGCAAAGGAACTGAGAGAATGGGATGGAGTCCTTACAAGGCCATTTGTTGCCATTTCAACACTCCACCCTGCTCTCATGCCCACATGTCTGTCCTTGGCCTGCTGCATTGTTCCAGTGAAGCTCAACGCAAACTGGAGGAACAGCACCTCATCTTCCGACTAGGCACTTTACAGCCTTCCGGTCTGAATATTGAGTTCAACAATTTTAGATCATGAACTCTCTCCTCCATCCCCACCCTCTTTCTGATTCCCCCCCCCACCCTATTTTTTCCAATAATTTATATAGATTTTTCTTTTCCCACCTATTTCCATTATTTTTAAATGTATTTCCATCCATTGTTTTATCTCTACCTTTTAGCCTTTTTCGATTCCTTCACCCCACCCCACCCCCACTAGGGCTATCTGTACCTTGCTTGTCCTGCTTTCTACCCTTAATTAGCACATTCCTTTAGATAATATCACCACCTTCAACACCTCTTTTTCCTTTTGTCTGTGACATCTTTTGGTTATCTCCACCTATCACTGGCCCTCTATCCAGCTCTACTTGTCCCACCCCCCCCCCTTAAACCAGCTTATATTTCACTTCTTTTCTATTTTTACTTAGTTATGTTGAAGGGTCTTTCGGACTCGAAACATTAACTGTGCTCCTCTCCGCAGATGCTGCCAGACCTGCTGAGTTTTTCCAGGTATTTTTGTTTTTGTTTTGGATTTCCAGCATCCGCAGTTTTTTGCTTTTATCTCTGTAATGTCCCCCCCGCCTTACAAGGCCTAATTCTATAGAGAGGTTTAAATGGAGTGATGGTGGGGGTCACCAGTGCTCCAGCAGGTAAGTAGAGTAGGAAATATGGAAGAAAAAGCCTAGCCCTGATTACCGCATTGATAAGTATATTTGTATGAATGCTGGGCGATTGGGTTGTTATGACATTCCACAGCTGAACAGCCCAAAGACAGCAAATGTCCATTCACAGGTTATAAAACGGTTGCTTGGGTGGGGCAGCAGAGCTGGTGGAACCCAACATGAGATATCACCTTCAGCAGAAAATTAGTCTTTAAAATAATACCAATTTGGGTTTACTTTTGCATGTTCATATACCACAAGTGTAAAAGTGGGTTTACCCAACTTCCTACAGTTGTGTAAACGAAAGATAGCTGCCCAACTATCGCTGTGACAGTAGGAGATGCATAGCTAAGATAGAGGCATGGAAATTACTGTTTGGTGATATTAGCAGATAAACAGTAATAGACAGAGAAATGTCATAAAAGGGCACTGGCTTTTCATACGCGAACATTGCAGGCTGTAAATTCTACTCTGTTTGTAATATGTAGGTACAGCAAACAATTAGGAAAGCAAATGGCTTTATTACAAAGGGATTGTCATAAAAGAGTAAAGTCTTACGACAATCAAATAGGCTTTGGCGAGACCACATCTGTGGTACTGTGAATCAGTGTCCTTACCCAAGAATATATTTACCTTAGAGTGAGTGCAACAAAGGTTCATTAGACTGGCTTTTGGAATGAGGGGTTTGGCCTGTGAGAATCAAATGAGTAGATTAATCCTGTATTCCCTAGAGTTTAGAAGAATGAGAGGTGACCTCATTGAAACATAAAATTCTTGAGGGGCTTGGCAGGTTAAATGCTGGGGGAATGTCTCTCCTGGCTGGTGAATCTAGAACAAGCGCACACAAGCTCTGAATAAGAGGTTGACCATTTTGGACTGAGATGAGAAATTCCTTCACTCAAAGGGTTGTCAACCTTAGTAAATCTCTACTACAGAGGGCTGCGGATATTCAGTTGCTAATCAAGTCAGAGACTGACAGACTTTTAAAGGAATTAAAGGATATGGGGATAATGTGGGAAGGTGCAGCTGAGGTCGAAGATCCATCATGATCTTACTGAATGACAGAGCAGGCTTGAAGGGCCTACTCCTGCTCCTATTTCTTCAATCTTGGAACCAGGCAAACTGATCAATGCAACTCTGCTGAACCAACATGGTCTGCATTGCAGTAGCAGAGAAATGATTGTCGAGGAGCAATCATGTCGATTGAGAAAGTGGGCATTGCTGCACAGCTGTAGATCAACTTTAGAAGTAGCACAAGTCTTGCATGAATTTTCACACACAATGCCCGCTCCCATTAATGTTTTTCCCATTTAGTAGTAGTTACAAATCACTCACATCTACGTTTTGTGTTGAAGTGAGCTACAAATTTGCTTCGCTGCCAACACTGCAGCATAAAACATTCTGGAAAGCTCATTATAAACTAACAAGTGTCTTCTGCAGTAATATCCATAATCTATACCAATCATTAAAAAGCACCTCCTGGCTCTTTGTGACAGACTGGAATTAAAAGTAGACAACAAAGCTGTCAGTGCCGAGAAAGATTAAGCTGATGTGTAACACAACAAAAGTGGCAATGGATTTGTTAACTTTCGGAAAATACTTGGGCCTCAGGTTTATTCACCAAGTAGGATTGGCTTTTCCCCAGGGCCAAGGGCTCAACCCCTTCTGCCAAAGGAAAATTCCAGTCGTAAAAGAGCCTGGTCAGTCTTTGGTAGGTGCTGGATGAATCTTCTCTGCTCTGGGATAAAGAAAACCTGTTTATAACAAACTGCTATCAATCTCATGCATTTAAAGACAGGGGATGGGGGAAAAGAAGTTTAGTTGTGGTTTTTAAACCCTCCTTCACAGCTGGACAGCATCTGGCCAATTTCATTCAATTTCCCTCTGACCTGAAGCAAATGTGCTTTTCGCTTTAATCGGGGATCAGCCGACAGCAATTGCCTTCCTGCCGCACAGTGGTAATGATAGGGGAAGAACTGTTGGGTGAATATCTTTAAATAGAAAAAGTAATTAATCTGAGGAAAGTGGGATTGAATGTGACATCATCATTTCAGGCAGCATACATGATGCTATCTGTTTATTTTGACAAGTCTCCTGATTTTAAGGATTACGCCACAAATTTATTCTGCAAGGAGATAAATTCCTAGGGTTAAAGCCAATAAAATCCAACCAATTGCAGTTCTGATACTGAAACTGTGGCTGTTTCCAAATTGGCACAGGTAGCAAAGATCTGCTCTTCAATGCAGCTGCATCACATAACACACCTTCAGTTAAAAAGATCACACGGACAACTAAGCAGAGCTCTGTTGTCAGTGATCAATGGGTGTTTGAGCTTCTTGTACCATTCTGTATTCTGAAAACGGTCCAAAAGGCATTCATTTACTTAAAATATTCAATTTGCTCTAACCAAAATGATTTTGCTGATTATGCTCCAAGATTTTTTTTTATTACAAATATTGTGTTTCACTTTAGATCTGAACTCAGGGCGGAGGGGCAGGGGGTGTAAAATTCAGCAACCCCCCCCCACCCCAACCACCCCCAACGAAATAAATCATATACAATCTGGATGTCAATTGCTCTCGATGGACCAGATTAGATTGCTGTTGGATGTCCTCTCTTTTGTGCTGATCTTAAAACACCAATTCGGTTACCTGACCCACAGCAAGTTTCACATTTCCAGCTGTACATCTGAGAAGATAAATATTTCAGATGCCTAAGTACACAAGGTAACCTGGTCATGTACGGTCAAATACTGATGGTTTTACCACACAGCAGTACAAAGGTGGATTTGCTTGCAAAGTCTGCACTGCACACACAGCTTGCACCAAAAATTGATAGACTTTAGCTACAGGTAAGAGCACCAAGGATTACAGGATCAAGGCAGGTAGGCAGAGTTAAGATACAGATCAGTCATGGTCTCACTGACCAGGAAGAGGGTTGGGGGGTTGAATAGCCTATTCCTCTTATTAAGTTCTTAGTGTCCTTTGTAGGATGCCTCAGAAACATGGGTTTGAGATAAAATATTGCCCTGTAGCTTCCGAGATCCAGGGCAGCGTATCTGGGGGAGTTAAATTGGACAGTACCCAAAAAAAAGGACACGGCAAACTTCGGATGGTTCTGACTGTCTGACAGCAATAGTTACCCTGAAAAAGTTAGAAGAATTAAACTTAGTTAGCTTCTGACTAACTATTGTACTGACTACACTCCAGTTCACCCCCCATGACCCCCACCTAACAGGACCCCCCCCCGCCCCCATGACCCCCCAGGGGACTTCCCCACCCCCACAGAATGCCCCATCCCCTGACCTACACAGAACACTCTCCCCCCGACTATACCACCCCTCCACAACTGCATCCCCTGACTCCACAACCCCCCAGCTTGACCTCCCCACCCGACTGCAGCACCGTCTCCCCCCCGCCCCACCAACCTGGACCACCAGATCCCCCCAGGCCAGACCACCATATCCCCCCCAAACCGGACCAACGTATCTCCCAAAACCCTGACCACCCCACCACCCTCCCCTCCCAATCCTGCCCACTTACCTTCTCCATGGATTCTCAGTGACTGGACCTAGTGCTGTAAAAATGAGGGCGTGGATTCCTTACCTCTAACTGAGCTGCCCTCGAGTGTAGGCCTCGGGAGGCCTCTGTGCTGGAGTGATGCCGCCCAGTCTGAGGAGGCAGGTCGGACAAGATAGGAGCGGCTGGATTTCTAGGTAAGTAATTACAAGCGGAGTGGCAATCCAATTCAATTGCTGCTCCGCCGAAATTATTTCTGCTGGTCGGCTAAGAACCCTCAATTCCTAAAGATTTTTGGATACTAAGGGAATCAGGCCTATAGGGATAGTGCAGGAAGGTGGAATTGAGGTAGAAGGTCAACCATGATCCAATGAATGTGAAAGCAGGCTCGAAGGGGCGAATAGCTGACTATTTCCTATATTTTGAATGAAGTGGAGAGAGGGAGGTCTTCATGCTTGCTCCACCTTGCATTGCTCCAGGAAGAGATCAAATGCCAAAGCAGTAAAACGTATCGCACACCAGTGATGCAAAGAAACTATAGTCCACAGATATGGGCAGAGTTGGTTATCTCAGGCTGGCAATTCAAGATGTGCAATGAGAGGAGCTGCTTCAAGCCACCTTGATAATGCTCTATCCACCTCTGTCAGAGTGAGGAACCAAACAGCTGGAGAAATCTGTTTCTAGCATTCAAATCAATAAACCCGCTGGTCTCATTTCACACATAGGATCATGGAGACATATTGACTCTCCAAATCAATACTGACCCCAACTGATCACTTCACTGATTTAGGTCATTTGGAGCAGTCAATGGGAATGCTTCATAAAATAGCAGCATCCTTTATCCACAATTACTAACACATAAGGAGCTACTTATTGTATTTTATTCCCCAATTACTCAAATATCTTGGTTCTGAAAGTGAAACTCCATTATAATCCAACCATAATTTTTATTAGTAGAGAGTTTTGTATTTGGCTGCAACACTCTTTCTAAGGAAGTGTGGATGCCAAAGAGATTACTGCTCCATTCCTGCCCTAACAAGGCTGTGTGGGAGGAATGTACATTTCTGGCTCTTCAAAATAGATTCTGTCCTTAAAAAAAGAACTACAACTCTCTCAAGTGCACTTCCAAAACTTTCATAAAACCTAACCTTTATGTCTGCTGAAGGAACTCTAATTGTCAAAATGGAAGTGTTACAACATCTTTCATGACATACACAATGTTACGCAGAACACAAGAGCGTTTTGAATTGTGTAGGGGGATCAGAGAAACCTGCAGGATTCAAACTGAACAACACAAGGTCAAGCTGCAGGCCTGAATTTGAAGAAGTCCCACTGAAGCGACATGGCATAATTAAAATTAACGAGGTGTCTGTTCATTTTATAAGTAAAGAATTGGGTGTGCCAGTGGGGGAGGGACAGGGGTGAGGGGAGCTAAATTGGACAGTCACCCAAAAAAAGGCATGGGGATCGTGATGCTCAATTAACCCCCGCCTGTAATGTAAGCAACATGTCAAGTTCATGTTGCCTGATCATTTAAATTATTGCTGTGGTAGGCCAGAGCCTACCAAATGGCTGCAGTCATCTGCAGGGGCCCAAAACTAACTTGCTGGCACCTCTTAAAGCTAGCCTGCATTGCTTAAACGCGAGGTGGTTTGTGGTTGGAGCAGATGCTGGTAGTCATGCAGGATATGAAGCTGACCCGAGAAACACTTAAGAATGGCTCCAAAGCTTTTGAACTGGAGGCCTCGATGGAGGTGGTGAAAGTGAGAAGTGATGTTCTTTCTCCGTGGGAGAGGTCAGGAGGCCCTCCAGGCATGTTCAAAAGGCAGTGGGGAGCAGATAGCTGTGGAGCTCATTGCCAGGAATTAAGCTCTGAGGATTGGATGCAGTGCTGCAAGAAATTCAATGACCTGACAAGTGGTCAAGCACCATGAAAGCATTTTCTAATGTCATATCCCACCATCAGCGCCACTAGCCTCAGCTGCTGTTCAAATCACCCAGACAGCCACTCACTCAGCTACCAACAATCTCTATCCATCGAGATTCCTATCTAACATTCATATGCTTCAATCATGCTGCAAGCTCACAAACCACATCCCACGCACTGCCAACTATTCAATCATGAAAGCCGCACATTTCAAATAGATTTCATAACACGCTGACACATTTTTCTCTTGTAGGACAAGGTGACGCACAACCAGAGAAAGAAGCACCCAACCAGAGGGGAACAAGCACGCCTCCATGTCCTAATTGTCCGCTCCCCATGGAGGAGGCACTGTTGACTATTATTTAGGCTCTCTTTCCTAATACCAGAGCCAACTATGGGGATGAAATCATAGATGATGTCAATATCCTCACACCTAATTCTCCAACTCACTTTCCACTTTCCCCTCAGCCCCTGATCTCATCTGACGTGCGAGCTGCGGACAGTGCAAGCACGTACCACTTACATTCTCCACTTGCCCGCAGCACAACCCTGCCCTTGTGCCTTTTTCCTTTCACCTAGCCAAGAGGTGTAACCTAGGCAGCCAACAGATGGACACCAAGAAGGGGGTAGAGATGACGCAGCACTCTCCTTCGATTTCACACTCGCAGCTACAAGCTTAGAAGTTGACACTGCCCATAATCTAAAGGATCACAGACACGATGGGCTGAATGGCCTCTTTCTGCAGCGTAACTTTCCTATGGTTCTAGGATAGATTAAAGGCAGATCTACATGTGCTGAGTGACACTGGGCACGAATGCTGTGCCACCAGAGCACGGCGCAAGGTTAGCGGAGGTGCCAGTTGGCTGGAGGGCGAGGTTGCGAATGGTTTCCTCTGCTGACAACTGAGATGAGCGCTTTGAGGGAGAAGCCTACAGAGGAATACTGATGGGGGCGGACAATGGAATGTTTGATCCATTGGGAATCTTGCCAATCAATGGCTTGGAGCATGGAGGAAGTCAGCACCAACTTGGTACAGGGCTTTGCGCAGAGCTTGCTGGACATCTTTTCCAGCATAGCAGGGGTAGCCAATTCCATTTGCATACTGTGGACCCAACAACGATACAACATCCGATAGCCAATGTCGCAGCTTCCATTACAGCATAAGCAAAGACACCTAACATCTGAGATTTGCTGCAGCTCAGATCACTGCCAGACAGCCGTGGATTGCAGTACACAAAGGGACTTGCAGGGCATCACAGCAGCTCAGCAGATTACTAGGATTGGTGAGACACCACCGCAGGAGTGCAGCAGTGCTTCCATGGAGCACGAATTTGCTCTCCTCTCTTAAGAGGAGGTATCCCACCCCTGCTTTTTTTAAAAAAATTCATTCACAGGCCAGCATTTATTGCCCACCCCGAATTGCCCTCGAGAAGGAGGTGGTGAGTTGCCTTCCTGAACCACTGCAGTCCATGTGGGGTAGATACACCCACGGTGCTGTTAGGGAGGGAGTTCCAGGATTTTGACCCAGTGACAGTGAAGGAACAGCGATATATTTCCAAGTCAGGATGGTGAGTGACTTGGAAGGGAACTTCCAGGTGGTGGTGTTCCCATATTCCGTGCTACTCTGCCAATGCTCTTACTGTTGCCTGTCAGTCAGTGACACTGCTGCTACCTATGCCAAGATGATGCAGTCCACAGCCAGGCCTTCTAAGGCCAGCTGCTTAAGAACATCCTCCAAGTTTATCTGTAGTCTCCTCACTGCAAGTCAGCAGTCATCCACCAGCCATGCTGCAGCCACTGGGACAAAACTGTATCGCGGCACTAAGATAGACAAAGGAACCCAAGAGACAAGCACTAAGGAATGCAACAGGGTGATTAGTTGTTTTTTGTATGCAACATGGAAAGATTTAATTAATAAATCTGATTTAAAATGTTCATTTTTTTTAGTGGCTTTTATTTTTGCATTATGGTCAGCCAGACAATGCAATGATCAGTGATGGAGGAAGGTATGGAATTGTTGGCGAATGAGGAATTAGAACTGCAGCTACTGCTAGCGCATTCTGATGAGCTCTTCATGGACAGCCCAGGCAGAAAGGGACTGCCAAAGGTTGCTGCTTCCCATCCTCAGTTGTTCTTGGTATAACTTATGTTAAGGGTTATCCCCTCATGATGAAGAGGCTGTGCAGCATGGAACTGACGCATCTTGACACCCACTCTTCTGAGTTCCGTGGGGCTTCTCTTGAGGTGTGCAGGCAGCACCAATGGTCTGCTCTAACCTATTTCACGTGGTAGCATAGCTTACACTGTACACATGCTGTGCACTTGTGTGTGGGCCATACACCAGAGTCATCAACCATGTCATCAGTGGATAGCCCCCATCACCCAGCAGCTACCCTTCTCACGGTGGCTCCAATGCAGCTGGCACAGTGGAATGCCACAGACTGATGGCATCATGGCTGCTGCCTATGATCACACATACCAGCTGCACCTCGATTACACAACAATAGGCAGAAAACTGCAAGATGTTGCAAATATATCCAGCTCCAGCCTGGAAGGAGTCAGACATATAAAAAGTTAATCGCCACGGCCACCTTCATAACTGACAATGCAGTCCTTATGTAGCTCTGAAATCGAGATGCTGCTGCAGTAAGGTGGCAGATTTCAGTGAGGACATTCTTATGGAAGCACAGACATACAGACGTCCCATACATTGTTCATCACTGAGTTAAGGTAGAAGAATTGCTCCCTGAACACCCAGGGTGGAAATAGCTGCTGGCTGAGAGTCCTCCTCCCTCTTCCAGCAGCCTGTTCTGCTCTGGATGACCTCTGCTCATTCTCCAAATCATGCTCAATTCCAGGGGGAAGGCCTACTACTGCATCCATGTCTGGAAGCAACTGGTTTGTAAAGCAGCCATGAGGTCAGCAAAATTCCTTCAACAACTACCACATCACTCATTACAGACCTTTGCAATTCAAACCAACTACAGAAAGCACAAAACATTTGTAGAATCATAACAGCCAGGAGAAATTAACCAACAGCTAATCTGCAAGTAGTTTATAATCCCTTTAAATAGCACCATTGGAGTGTCCTTTCTGCCGCTGAACGCATGTTAACTAATGCAAGGCAATGAAAATGAGAATGGTGAGCCTGTGGAATTCGCTACCACAGGAAGTGGTTGAGGCCAAAACATTGTATGTTTTCAAGGAGGAGTTAGATATAGCACTTGCTGCGAAAGGGATCAAAGGATATGGGGAGAAAGCAGGAGCAGGCTATTGAGTTGGATGATCAGCCATGATCATAATGAATGGCGGAGCAGGCTCGAAGGGCCAAATGGCCTACTCCGGCTCCTATTTTCTATGTTTCTATGAAAGGACTTTAGCTGGAGCGCTGAGCTCCAAAATGTACCAATGGCATCAAATTAACGTGCCATGATCTGCCTGCTCTGCATACTTCCAGCGAACATTCACAGGGCACATGTTAATGCCTTCACCAATATGGCATCTGGCACAATTCACCCACAAGTGTGCAAATGCACTGCAGATACCATTTTGTAATGCTAAGAGCACTCAGTGATTAAAAACAGGCGCAAACGAGCCCAATTCTTCACCCTTGGTATCCCCAGAAATGAATTTGATTAAAGTAGTTTACCAAGTGAACAGTCAGAAGGAATTAACACAAAGGCTTTTGGTTACATACATGATGGAAATACATCAGGGAGAATATATTTAGAAGTACTGTATGTCTATAACATTGTCCAGTTTTGGGTGTCCCTCATTCAGCACCTGCATCCAAGTGTAGGGGCGGGGTGTGAGAGAATTAAATTGAGAGGAAGGGTGAGAATAAAAGTGAGAGAATCTGAATGAGAGATAATTAATTGAGAGAGAGGAAATGAATGAAATGAAAGAGAATGAGAATGACAGACGGTCAGACAGACGGAAAGGCATAAATGGCACAGGCAGAAACAAAATGACTATACTCAAGCGCATGCACTGGTATAGATATGCATGAGAAAGACATACATGTACTGCGCTAGTGCTACAAATAATGACATAAGATGAAAGCATTAATCAGAGGTGTTGCTGCCACATCATCCTTCAGATCTCAGCTGTGCAAACTTCATAAGAAAACATCCCCAGGCTGCTGGAATAATCGAATTCTAGAGCTAATTATTTTAACATTGATGCTGAATTATATAACATACCACTCAACTTGTGACAGTAGTGCTATTGTTAAGAGAAGTAGCTTTCCAATGTCATTTTTTTTCTTTCCGTGGTCAGCCAGGTTAAGGATCCCTTATCTGAATAAGATCAACTGTCCTACAAATAGGCAGGTACTTAGAAGCGAATTTCTCTAAATATTTAAGTAGGCAATTAAGCATAACACTTAAATAGAGAAATAGGCAAAACCGATCGTAAAAGGCCAGGCTAGGCTTTAATCTAATCAGGCAAAAATGTCAGGAAAGGTTACATCAATAAGAACAAGAAACTAGAAGAGGAGATTTCTTACTGTATACTTAATTGGATTTTATTGCTGCCACATAGTCCATTATTTGATTCTGGGGTATGGCTTTTGATACTTACATAATAGCCAAATACGAGGTCATTGGGCACCATGGTTGCTGCTTTTGGTCTAATTTTTCCCTGACCCCGTTTATTTTTGACCATCCAACCCTCAGGACGAGGAGCATTTAAAAAAACACTTGGATGTGCACTTGAGGTGCCGAAACCTACAGGGCTATCGACCAAGAGCAGGAAGGTGGGATTAGGCTAGATAGCTTTCTCGACCAGCACTAACTCAATGGGCCAAATGGCCTCCTTCTGTGCCTTCTATGGTTCTAAGATCTGAAGACCTGCTACAGGCCATCTGTTATTATGCCCAGGATGCCCAGCCGGTAATCACTGAGCACCAACAGGCAGTATGCAGTTCTAGGTCACTGAATCTTTTTTTGGAATTATTCATTCATGGGATGTGGGCGTCACTGACTAGGCCAATAGTATGTGGTACAGTTCATGCCTTCTTGTGATCACTGCACACTGCATGCAACTTTTATTCTGATTTTTCCGCTTTCATTCCTTTCGTTATTCTAGATCATTAAAAAAAATATTGGGTGGAATTTTACACCGACGGGATTTTATGGTCCCGTTGATGTCAATGGACTTTTGAGTGGCTCGCCTTTTTTTTTTTATGGCCCCGCCCCCGCCATGATGGGGCCATAAAATTCCGCCCACATAGTTTGGATGAGTCACACCCCCGCCACCCCCCCCAAAAAATTAGTGGTAGTATACCTTTAAAAGAAGACACTTGATTACTTTTCTGAGATGTTATGTGTTTAAACGGAACCATCAGGAAATGGGACTGTGGGTGCTGCGTTGAGGCGGACAGTGGTTGAAGCAGAGCCAAATGCATCTTTTAAGGGGTGAATAATATGATGAAGAACATCAGAACTTAGAGGGCTGCATGAATGATAATGAGAAGCGGCACAGATCAATTATCTTCTGTAATGTAAAGTTCCGCCTTTCGCTGACATCAAAGACTAGAAAGTTATGAAACATGGTTCTGGAGGTGGATGGAGTGGGTTAGTCGGAGAGAACACAAGAGCAATGAAGCAGTCTGAGGATGGTGGAGGAAGAAAGATCGTTAGTGAATATCATCAAGAAAAGGCAACAAGGTTGCACTGGCCAAATTCTAAGGCATGAGAAGCTGCTGAAGGAAGGTTAGGGGGATGCAGACCAAGAGGGAGAAAGCAAATAATGATGTTAGACAACTTGAAATTGATATCAATGGATTTTATTTGTGCTCTTTCCACAGATTTTCCCATGAATAAAGGCCATTCCTTTGTGTGTGAGCACCTCCATCAGTTCAGTATTCTCTCCCACTTGGTTGTTTTAGCTGAAAAACAATGACCAGTAGATTTTATTTTTGTCAACAAATTATCTTATGCCTGTTCCCTCTCCATACTAGTTGTGCATCCATTTTATTGGAGGTGCACTGTGTATAATGTTGCCACATACACTGATAAATGGCTTTGACCACAGAAAGTCAGTACAAAGGACTTTTCCCCATGTGGCTGCTATGGTGCGGGGATTAGAGCTTCAAGAGCTGACGAACCTACTTCTGGTGATAAAAGCGTACAACAGCAAGTGTGGCTGTGTGTCACAGAATAGTGATATCCAAGTAAGGAATGTGTGGCATACATTGCTAGTTTCATATGTTACAAAAAGAGACAGGAGACAGAAGTTTATGCGACCTCTGCAATATTCTTCAAAGAGTGTCTGTCTCTCCTGGCCATATACAAAAAAAAACAAACTAAACTTCAAAGAAAAAGTGGAGACTAAAGAGGAGATTTTTAAAAATCACACCAGACATCAACTATATCGACTGATCTGCAGATTGAAGGCACTTTTGACAGCTCCCATTCAGTTGGAATAAAGATAAATTGATTGCTCAGTGTTGCCAAAAGGTTTCCTACTTCCACACATCACTTATTAATTGTTTTTTGCTTATGTTGTTAAGGATACACATGTGATGGGCATTGTTTGATTAAGGACTAGGATCATTTGTTTAATTGTAACACTCAAAAGAGTATAAAGAGGGAAAGCTGGGACACTGGGATAGTAGTTAGGAGGCAGAGACCTATAAGGCTGCATCCTGTGAATAAACCTACTATCAACAAAAATAATTGTGTCTTGTTTCATACTTCACCATCTGGCTTGGATCCTTTTAACATCACTCATTTCTTAAAAAGGTACTGAGGGCAGATTCGGACTTTGTCCGATTATATAAAACAGGTTATAGTGAATTGGCAGCTCATTTTCAATTGGGAGAGATAAGGGGCGGCTGATCCAATGTCAATCATTGCGAGCCATCTTCTATTCCTTTCTCTTTCACTTGTCCTCCCCTTAAATGCAACTACACCATTCACGAGGTGTCAGCTGTGCCTCAGTTCATAGCACCCTCGCCTTTGAATCAGAAGGTTGTGGGTTCATGTCCCACTCCCGGAAACCAAGAACTGTGAATGTACTCGAAAGAGTTACATGTGATCTGTTCATAACTCGAAAGAGTTACACCATTCACCTTTAAGACCCTTTCAAAGCAAGGAAGATAGGTAGCAAGGCAGAGGAGTTTAGAGAAGCTATTTCATAGGCTACAGGTAAGAAAGACGAAGGCTTTGCCACTAAGGAGAAATAGAGCTTGAGAAGATGCAAAGAAGCGAGGAGCAGCCAGCACACACCAGTGTACAGGGAAAAGGTAGGAAGGGGCAAGGCTGTGGAGAACATTTTTAAGTCCGGATTTTGAATTCATTGCAGGACGGAGATGTGAAACACGGGGAGCAAAGGAGGCTGGCAAGGTGTGAGGGGAACAGGAATGAGGTAGAGAGCCAATTCTTGGACAGCTTGTTCATGTGGGGCAGTATATGTAGGATGTAATAAGATCTTTGGAGGATTCGAGCTTGGAGGTGACGTAAACAGAAGAGGCTTTCCACAGCATTCAGGTAAAGTAACAGTGATGGAATAGTCATGTGATGAATTGGATGTAAAATCTGAAGATCAGCAAAACATAGGTACTGTTGGTTTAAGGTTGAAGAAACATTCAGAAAGGATGATGGAATGGTGAGTCATGCTTGAATTGCTACAGAATGGATTTTTTTTTGGCTTGTTTTAACATTTTTTGTTGTCAATTAAGGTAAATAATTTAAGGCTTCAGGGGATTGAGCAATTTGCATTTAAAGCACTGGAGATATAGGCAATAAGAAAATGCTGGCCAAGCCAGCGACGCCCTTTTCCAGTTAAAGAATTTTTTTAAATGAAGCAATTTATGTCAGGTACATCACATTAAATGCTGAGTAAAGCTTTATCCATTGTGCCCTAATAACATGCCTTCAACTTTGCCTTAGATGAGTAACTTGCTGTACACAACAGTGAAATTTCTTAGGTATTGTATTGGCCTGACGGAGACTCAATTCAGTTCAAAATTAGAGATAGCTTTGTATTTTGGATCCACATCTACCAGAAAATAGGTTGAGACCATCTGCAATTGTAGCTATAGTACAAATGCAGTGTGAATCTGAAGGAGGTCCTAACTCAGCACCAGAACGAAGTAAATGGAGTCTCCCTTGAAGAGGGGAGCTCACTGTGCTCTGCCTTGGAGCCAGTTCAGGCATTGACACCTGATCTACAACACACCAATTTAGCACTGACATAAAACCAAAATTGTTTTGCTAATGCTAAAAGCAGCTTGAATTAATTTCATAGAAGCCCCTTTCAAACTCCTTCAGTCTGTGGGAGATTCAAACCCAGATCTCCAACATAAAAGGATAGTGTACAAATCCACTGCATCACTCCCTACTCCAATACTGCTAAATCTGATCAGTGCTGCTATTTCACCATCATATGATTAGCTTTGAGTGCAAAAGCCAAATTAATTTTACTAAACTATCTCCAATAATAAAAATTGCTTTTATGGTTGTCAACACTTCTCAAACTTTCCTTTTCCCTAAAACGTTTGTGAAAACTGTTGACACAAGATCCCAAACCTTCACTGTGGCTGTCTCTTTGGAACATGTAAGCAAGTGCTTTCAAGTTCTATCCAATCGTAGATATCCACCTACATGCTGAGTTCATTAACATTCGCTATGTGTTCAATTACAAATGTTCCTGAATTTCACCTCCGGATCTTGAATGTAATATTAATGCGGCAAGGCTTCAACCTCACTTCACAACATCTGGAATCGTTCAAGAGACAAAACAGTGGTGCAAATGGCTCCTCTCATGCCAGCTCTGGAACAATGGAAACAAATGCAAAACTTCAACTAGGGTGGTGTGGAAAATATTCTGTTGTATTCCACGTGAATGTGAGATTGTTGAGTGAAAGTGAGACTGAACTTCACCACAAATGGGCAGGTTGTGCCGCTGTCCCAGTAGTTCTTTGCACAGTAAGTTGATCAGTGAAACTCCTTTCTTTTCTTTCTGTGTGGGAACAAACAGCCTTACCTAACCACAATTTCATTCTGACTTTAAAACACTATCCAAAATGGAGCTCCTTTTCACTGCAACATGGCTCCAGCATGTGAATTCAAACAACTGTAGATTGTGATCTTAAGACCTACACCATGTGAATGAGTTATGACAAAGCTTCACTTCAGCCAAAAGAATAAGAATAGAAATGCTTAGTCGGTTCTATTTTAATCTGATTAAGCAATCGAAATTGAAAACAAGCATGTAAATCGACTTTTCTAAATAAAATACCATTGACCTAGGCTTCACGACCTGCGAGAAACAGGATATGATAAGTAACAGGCTTCCCTGGAAACCAATATTATGACAACCACAAGCCATCCCCAAGGAGAGCTGGACACAATAAATAATTCCTTTGCATGGAATTTTGCCAAAGTAATACATTGGATAGAACTTTAACCCTGGTTTATTCCATCATGCACCACAATAAGGGTTGCCAACTCTGATTTGACATATTCCTGGAGGTTTGATCATGGAACCTTTTATTACATGATGTTTAATCATGTGCCATTTACCACTGCTTGCAAATGTTATTATTACAAACATACGAACTAGGAGAGGGTCACTCACCCCACCTCAGGCCTGCTCCACCATTCAATAGGATCATGAATGAATAACAACTCCACATTCCAACCTACCCCCATAACCTCTCACCCTCTTGTTTATCAAGAATATATCTACCTCTGCCTTAAAAATATTCAAAGACCTGACTTCCACTGCCTTGAGGAAGGGAGTTCCAAAGACTCACGGCCCTCAGATAAAAATCTCTCATCTCTGTCCTAAATGGGTGAGCCCTTATTTTTAAACAATGGCCCCTAGTTCTAGATTCTCCCACAGAGGATACTCTCCACAAGCACCCTGTCAAGACCCCTCAGGATTTTATATGTTTCAATCAAGTCGCCTCTTACTCTTCTAAACTCCATTGAATAGAAGCCTAGCCTGTTCAACCTTTCGTCATTAGACAACCCTCCCATTCCTGGTATTAGTCTATTGTATTTACCTTAGCTCAGCTGCACAATGGTTAGCATGTGGTTCAGAATAACGTCAGCAATGCTCAATTCTTGTTCAAGCTGAGGTTGACTTGGGACCTGCCTCTTCACCCTGCCCCTCAGAGTGGCAAACCTCCAGTAACGAAAACTGTTAAGATGTTGGTTCAGGATGAAGCACCAACAGACAATAGGCCAAGGACCTGCCTTAGACCTTAGCCTCATTATCACCAAGCCCCAAATAAAGTTGGACTTACTGTCTTATAAGTAGAATAAATAACAATTTAAAAAATCAGAGAAAGGACACAAATTAGAAAGATTTAAGGATAGTTGATCATTAAATGAAAACTACTGCTGTGATGTTTCTGCTATGAGAATCGAGCAAATACAACAGATTCAACAAAGTATTGTTGATGTAAGTAACCTCTAACTAAAATTTTTGTGAAAATTTCTGACTTTTTAATGAAACAAAAGTAATAAACAAAACCAAAACCCCCCCCAGCTTAATTTTGTTCCATGCTTCCCACACCCCAAGTGCTGCAGCACAGCTTCGGGGAGGTGAGGATCAGGTCTCGGGGAAGCACCAGAGCTGCCAGACTATAGGAACAAAGCACATTATACAACAGTGCACATCACAGACTGACATCAACTCTTGCTCCCTACAATTTGTGTTCCTCTCTCCCTTTCTCTCAGTTGGTCTGTCAGGACACACGGAGTTCCCAGTCAATTTTCGGTGACCCCAATGATGCTATCCTTGCAATCAATAATGAAGCACTGTGCTCCCAAATATTGGAGCGGCAAGATTTCAGATAATGCAGTTTGGTTGCAGGCCACGAAAGCCAGGGTACCATGAAGTTTGTATACAAGGGCCATCCTCCACCAAGCCTCGACCCCTCTCTCTCTCTCTGTATTGTGCTCCAGCCTTGTGACAACACTGCATTCATCCGACGTTGGCCTCTTGTTCATTCCCCCTGTGACTGCTGCCCATGCCTTCAGCTGTCCAGGCTCTAAGCTTTGGAATCCCCTCTCGAAACCTTCCACCTCTCCCTTCTCCTAAAAGACTCTTCTCAATTTCTTTAACCAAGCATTTGATCACCTGTCCTAATGCCGCCTCCTTCTTTGGCTCAATGCCAATTTTTGTCTAATTACGACCCTGTGAAGCACCTTAGGATCTTTTATTATGTTAAAGGCGTTATATAAATGCAAGCTGTTAGAATGTACTCCAGCACAAGGAGGAACAGAAACGAAGGCGAGGTGGTGAAGGAAAACTGAAAGATCTGCTGCTGCTTCATCAAGAAGCCAAGTCAAAGTACCTGGCACATCATCGCTTCTATGATATAATGTTGGCTCTACTGCATTACACCAAATTGGGAAAACAGACATTCAACAGCTTCCAAGATGTATCTGGGCAGACAGCCCATAATAAAAGGTTCCAGGGTAACTTACACAAAACCTCTGTTCTTCATTATCATAGACCCCATTGCTAAGCACCTATTCTTAGCAAATCCTGTCTCTAAAAAGTAGGGAATGATGTTTAACACTGAACTAGGAAATGGTTATTGTAATACTGCTCATATATGATCAGTAGATATTATGCAAGTGGTTACTGAGCACAGAGCCATATTTCATAATCCCAATTACAAAGCTCGAGAAAAACTGCTAAATATATTCCAACATGTACATTTAAAAGTAAATTTAAACAGTTTGTTTACCTTGAAAAGCGAAAGTCAATAAGATACTCAAATGTGTCTGCATTGTATTTGCACAAACTTCATTATTCAGGCACAACAGAAAGGAAAGAAAAAGTGTGAATTTAATTAGCACCTTTCACAACCTCAAGACATCCCAAAGTACCTTACGCTTGAAATATTTTTGAAATGTAGTCACTGTTATAATGTAGGGCATGTAGCACTCAACTTGCGCACAGCAAGGTCCCACAAAGAACAGTGTGATAATGAGTCTAATCTGTTCTTGGTTGTGTTGGTTTTTAACAGTGTCATGGGATCTTTTATGCCCATTTATGGGGACTTCTATTCATCTGATAGATGGCACCGCTGGCAGTGAAGCACTCTCTCAGGACCACACAGGAGTGCCGGCCTAGGTTTTAGTTTTCTTTTATTCATTTACGGGATGTGGGCGTCACTGGCTATGCCAGCATTTATTGCCCATCCCCAATTGCCCTCGAGAAGGTGGCGGTGAACTGTCTTCTTGAACCGCTGCAGTCCATATGCTGTAAGTACACCAACAGTGCTGTTAGGGAGGGAGTTCCAGGATTTTGACCCAACGACAGTGAAGGAACGGTGATATATTTCTAAATCAGGATGGTGAGTGACTTGGAGGGCAATTTCCAGGTGGTGGTGTTCCCATCTATCTGCTGTCCTTGTCCTTTGAGATGGTAGTGGTCGTGGGTTTGGAAGGTGCTGCCTAAGAAGCCTTGGTGAGTTTCTGCAGTGCATTTTGTGTATGGTACACACTGCTGCGACTGTTTGTTGGTAGTGGAGGGAGTGAATGTTCATGGAAGGGGTGTCAAATCAAGCGGGCTGCTTTGTCCTGGATGGTGTCAAGCTTCTGGAGTGTTTTGGAGCTGCACTCATCCAGGCAAGTAGGAAGTATTCCACCATACTCCTGACTTGTGCCTTGTAAATGGTTGACAGGCTTTGGGGAGTCAGAAGGTGAGTTACTCGCCACAGGATTCCTAGACTCCGATCTGTTCTTGTAGCCACAGTATTTGTATGGCTAGCCCGTTTCATTTTCTGGTCAATGGTAACCCTAGTGGGGGATTCAGTGATGGTTATGCCATTGGGCGTCAAGGGGCGATGGTTAGATTCTCTCTTGTTGGAGATGGTTATTGCCTGTACTTGTGTGGCATGAATGTTACTTGCCACTTGTCAGCCCAAGCCTGGATATTGTCCAGGTCTTGCTGCAGTTGGACATGGACTGCTTCAGTATCTAAGGGGTTGTGAATGGTGCTGAACATTGTGCAATCATCAGCGAACATCCCCACTTCTGACCTTATGATAGAAGAAAGGTCAGAGATGAAGCTGCTGAAGATGGTTGGGCCTAGGACACTACTCTGAGGAACTCCTGCAGCGATGTCCTGGAACAGAGATGGTTGACCTCCAACAACCACAGCCATTTTCCTTTGTGCTAGGCAAGACCCCAACGAGTGGAGAGTTTTCCCCCAATTCCCATTGACTCCAGTTTTGCCAGGGCTCCTTGATGTCACACTCGATCAAATGCTGCCTTGATGTCAAGGGCAGTCACTCTCACCTCATCTCGGGGGTTCAGCTCTTTTGTTCATGTTTGAACCAAGGCTGTAATGAGGTTAGAAGCTGAGTGACCCTGGCAGAATCCAAACTGAGGATCAGTGAACAGGTTATTGCTAAGCAAGTGCCACTTAATAGCACTGTTGATGATTCCTTCCATCACTTTTCTGATGATCAAGAGTAAACTGATGGGGCAGTAATCAGCTGGGTTGGACTTGTTCTGCTTTTTGTGTACAGGACATACCTGAGCAATTTTCCACTTTGCTGGGTAGATGCCAGTGTTGTAGATGTATTGGAACAGCTTGGCCAGGGATGCAGCAAGTTCTAGAGCACAAGTCTTTAGTACTATTGCCGGAATATTGTCAGGGTCCATAGCCTTTCCAGCATCCAGCGCCTTTAGCCGTTTCTTGATATCACGTGGAGTGAATTGAATTGGCTGAAGACTGGCACCTGTGATGCTGGGAAGCTCCGGAGGAGGCCGAGATAGATCATCCACTCAACACTTCTGGCTGAATATTGTTGTGAGTGCTTCAGCCTTATCTTTTGCACTGATGTGCTGGTCTCCTCCATCATCGAGGATGGGGATATTTGTGGAGCCATCTCCTCCAGTGAGTTGCTTAATTGTCCACCATCACTCACAACTGGATGTGGCAGGACTACAGGGCTTAGATTTGATCCGTTGGTTGTTGAATCACTTAGCTCTGTCTATCACTTGCTACTTATGCTGTTTGGCATGTAGGTAGACCTACGTGCTTCACCAGGTTGACACCACATTTTTAGGTATGCCTGGTGCTGCGCCTGGCATGCCCTCCTGCACTCTTCATTGAACGGGTTGATCCTCTGGCTCGGTGGTAATGGTAGAGTTGCGGATATGTCGGGCCATGAGGTTACAAATGGTGATCGAGTACAATTCTGCTGCTGCTGCTGCTGATGGTCCACAGTGCCTCATGGTTGCCCAGTCTTGAGTTGCTAGATTTGTTCTAAATCTATCCCATTTAGCACGGTGGTAGTGCCACACAACACGATGGAGGGTATCCTGAATATGAAGACGGGACTTAGTCTCCATAAGGATCGTGCGGTGGTCACTCCTACTGATATTGTCATGGACAGATGCATCTATGGCTGGCAGTTTGGTGAGGATGAGGTCAAGTATGTTTTTCCCTCTTGTTGCTTCCCTCACCACTTGCTGCAGCTAGCAGCTATGTCCTATAAGGACTCAACCAGCTCGGTCAGTAGTGATGCTACCAAGCCACTCTTGGTGATGGACACTGAAGTCCTCCACCCAGAGTACATTCTGCGCCCTTGCCACCTTCAGTGCTTCCTCCAAGTGATGTTCAACATGGAAGAACCACAGCTGACAACTGTTCAAAATATTCTGATGTAGAAACACACATTTGGAAATTGCTTGAACTTTTATGTGCAGAACTAAGGTTGAAAGTGATAGCAGAGATTAGCAGCACTCTACCCCACCCCCCCTTCCCCAGCCAAATATCAGTCACATCGAAAACAGTCCTAGCAAAAGCAATTAATTCTGAGGAATGATTTTCAATCTAAAGTTTCAATTGACTGACTTCTGTTTCTCCACAGATAATGCCTGGTTGCTAAGTATTTCCAGTAGTTTCAGCAAGGTTGCAGAAATGAGAACAGACTCAGATATCCGCAAGATCATGAGAAATGAGAGCAGGGGTGGGCCATTTGGCCGATTGAGCCAGCTCTGCCATTCAGTAAGGTCAAGGCCGATTTGACTGTGGCCTTAATCCCACCTTCCTGCCTCCCCCACACCCCCAACATAACCCTCGACTCCGTGTTTGATCAAAAACCTGTCGGACTTATATATTTAATGACCCAGCCTCCAATTCATTCACTATGGAACAGAATTCCAAAGACTAACAACCCTCGGAAGAAATTCTTCATCTCCATCTTAAACAGGAGAACCCTTATTTTAAACAATGCCTCCTCGTTCTAGAATCCCCCCATCTCCCTTGGGCAGGGGGGGGGGGGGGGGGAACGTCCTCTCAGCATCTAACCCAAGTACCAATGACAGTGCTTCACATGGCTCGATTCCTCTTGTGGCAATGGGACTAAGCAAAGCATTGGTAGAGGTACTAGGCTAGAAAGGACAGGTCAGTTGTAGAACTCAGCCCAGAAGTGGGAACGTGGGAAGGATAGATAAACTCGCATTTTGCCGGATGGCATTTAGGAAATCAGGGAGTGTTTGGACAGCATCTTTATTCAGGAGATTAGGCAGCTGCTGTCGTCTCTAAGAATAATTACACATGTTTGGGAAACAACATGGATTGAATGATTTTTTTTTAAACTTCATGCTTCTCCCCAGATGCAGAGGCCTTAACAGCTGTTGCAGCTGAAACCTGTCAATACAGCACAGACTGGGAATCGAATCTTGGGCCTTCATGCTCTGTTATGATTTGTCTACTCATTGTCTTAATCCCAGGAGAACCATTGTGAAAAACTGGCATAGTGACTATGCTTATGTGAACATTTAGACTATTTAAAAAGTGTAGACTACTTAATAGCTTTATTATTCACCAGTTCCTTGTTTGCATAAGTTATTTAAACCTGCAAGTCTTGACAGGTCCCAATCACCCATAACCGCCACAGTTCTTACTCCGAAAACTATATTTTAATAATTTGTCACGCTGTTTCTCAATTTCCATCTCTGACATAGACGTACTGCGAATTATAAAAATATGTTAAACTCAGCAGATGGTTAGAATCTGAAGCTGGATGAGTTTCCCAGCCGCTTGTGTTTGGCACCACGGACACATGCCAGAACTAGGAGTGAAAAAAAAACTATTTCAATTCTTCCAATACTTAAAAGTTAGATGGATTAAAAATGTAAACAAGTGGCACTTAGAGCTGTTAGAACAAATGCATTGTGCACTCTCTTATTGGATAACCACTGCTAGCACAACACACCAGGGAAGAAAGAAAATAAGTCAGAGCTTCCAATCCTCATCGCTGAAGTACATGTGTCTGACTGCCAGATGAAGAGGATCAGACTTGGCTGCAACATTGGTATTTCAGAGTTAACACAGTCTATATTCATACACACAGTAGATCTAACACAGCTTGGATTCACAAATGAAGAACTATTTATTCTGGCAAGGTATGAAGAAGGGCATAAGTGTCTTTGGAACCACACCCCAACATTAGAGGAGGTGATGAGAGAAACCTGGGAGAAATTTACACCAGATATGCAGAATCTCCATTTCTACTCTGAAGTGAAAATGCTATTGCAGCTGCATGTTTGGCTGTACACGCCTGCACATGTAGTGAATGTATGTTCCTCCATGCAAGTGAGAGAGCAGGCCAGTTTCACATACAAAGTGCTAACACGTTACAGTGCATCATTTAGTGATTGCTATAGGCCCAAGACCATTAAGGTAGCAAGTAGCCACTTTGGTAAGAAGTCACAAGTAGCCACAACAGTCCATCTTGTGTAAGTTAATTCATTAAACGGAACATTACTGATCCTAGGGACATTCTTGAATACAAGTTTCTTTCCAATCCGCTCCAACATTCTCCTCTTCTTTCCCTGAAGGTATTGACCTATGAAGGTATATAATTTCAGAGGCACAATCAGCCCTTCTGTAAATTGACCAAATAGCAATTTACTTTGCACAAGTCAAGACAGCAAGAGTCAGGTTATTTTGTGATAAAGGACTTAGAATGGAGTTCATTGAGCACAACACTCAAACTGCTGAAATCAGCAAACAGACTAAGCAGTGACCTGATGAACTTTGCAGCCAGTCTTACTTAATAGAGCACAGAGCAAGGCACACCATTCAGCAAGCCATTGAGGACAGGTGGGGATGGGGTACACTTTACGACAGCTATCGTCAACGCTCTTAGCATTTACGCCATATTGCTGATCAACACAACCAGGATCGGATAATCTGCTGGAAACGTTTTCTGCATTCATTAACAAGATGTAGAAGGAGGTAACTGCTGAAGAGCTGAGATAGTCCCATTGGTCACTTTTCAAACACTTCCCACTTTTGTTTTCAAATTATGTATCTCAGGAGAGAGAATGAACAGAAGAAACAGTCTCATTGTGTCAGAACAAGCCTTACGTCTGCAATGATAAACTGTCTACAATGTGGTGGACAAACTTTGGAGCAAGCAAGCAGGAAACAATCTGGCTAAGGACACATGCAACTGAAGCATATCTGCAATTTTAGAAAAATAGCTTGTTCATGCTCATTCCCGTGAAAATAACAGGAGCATTCTCAAACTGTAGCCATAGGAAACAGAGAGAGACAGATGCTTAACCACCTCTCATTTTGAATTTCAGTCACGAAGGCTTAATCATCTAGGTGGAACCAGGCCCAGCCTTCAACAAGGGCTGCTATGATTTACAATGGAAATATATAAAATTCCACCCTGACATTTTCCATTTAATCTGCATGAGCAGCAATAACCATGGAAACATCTGCTTTCATCGCTGCTATAAATCCTGTTGATTTATGAAATCAAATTTCCATCAAGTCCATTTATAACTGCTTGGAGACAGAACAGCTCCAGGAGTATGCAGGATCCATTGGCAGTTTTTACCTGCACCAAATAGTGGCTAGCTGTGTGTATAACATAGTAACAGCCACCTCAGCATCAGGCTTAAACACAGCCTGGATGGAAAAAATTGGTGTTTCTGGGGATGGGAGCCCAGCAAGGAGAGCAACAGAATCATTTATTATGGAGAAGACAAAGACATGTGGGAAGTTTTCAAAAAAAATAAAGGGTCAGCTGGAGTGACCAGTCAGGCTAATTTTATGCTGGAAGTAAGTAATCGTAGTAATGAATAGAATGTGGGGTTTAAAATGCAATTCATGGTCAAATGGTACACCAAAGGCTAGATAATCAATTGAGGGTCGGGAGCCAGGCCACTGAAACAGTTCCAGGTCGTGACCCCACATCACAGTCGCCTCACTGATGCAATGCAAATTCCAAATGGATATTACCTAATTGGCCTGGGGGCAAGTTCAGCACCCAAATCGACAATGCCAAAAGCGACCTGAAGACAAGAGAGACAGTACAGTCACCGAGGGCCCTTTGAAAAGGTGAGCAGCAGCAAGGACCACAGTGGAGATGGTGGCACAAGGAGAAGGATAGAATCAGGGCTGGCACTGCCAGGGACAGGCAGGCATAGGGAGCCCCCAGATTTTCCGATGCCTTCTTAGAGGTCCTCACCAAAGCTGTGATGTGAGGCAGCAAATTGTCTTCACTGAATCTGGCCGCAAGATTTCTGCAGTGCATCTTGTAGATGGTACACACTGCTGCTACTGTTCGTTGGTGGTGGAGGGAGTGAATCTTTGTGGAAGGGGTGCCAATCAAGCGGGCTGCTTTGTCCTGCATGGTGTCAAGCTTCTTGAGTATTGTGGGAGCTGCACTCATCCAGGCAACTGGAGAGTATTCCATCACACTGCTGATTTGTCTGGGAGATGGTGGACAGGCTTTGGGGAGTCAGGAGCTGAGTTACTTGCCACAGGATTCCTAGTCTCTGACCTGCTCTTCTAGCCATGGTATTTATGTAGCTAGTCCAGTTCAGTTTCTGGTCAATGGTAACCCCCAGGATGTTGATAGTGGAGGATTCAGCAATGATAATGCCATTGAATGTCAAGGTGGGATTGTTAGATTATCTCTTGTTAGAGATAGTCGTTGCCTGGCACTTGTGTGGCATGAATGTTTACTGCTACTTATCAGCCCAAGCCTGGGTACTGTCCAGGTCTTGCTGCAGTTGGACATGGACTGTTTCAGTATCTGAGGAGATGTGAATGCTGAACATTGTGCAATCATCAGCGAACATCCCCACTTCTGACCTTATGATGGAGGAAAGATCATTGATGAAGCCGCTGAAGATAGTTGAGCCTAGGACATGACCCTGAGGAACTCCTGCAGTGATGTCCTGGAACTGGGATGATTGACCTCCAACAACCACAACCATTTTCCTTTTGCGCTAGATATGACTCCAACCAGTGGAGAGTTTTCTTCCCGATTCCCATTGACTCTGGTTTTGTTAGGGCTCCTTGATGCCACACTCGATCAAATGCTGCCTTCATATCAAGGGCAGTCACTCTCACCTCACTTCGGGAGTTCAGCTCTTGTCCATGTTTGAAACAAGGCTTTTATGAGGTCAGGAGCTGAGTGGCGCTGGTGAAACCCAAACTGGGCATCAGTGATCAGGTTATTGCTATTCAAACACTGCTTGATAGCACTAATGATCGAGAGTAGACTGATGGGGCAGTAATTAGCCAGGTTGGATTTGTTCTGCTTTTTGTGTACAGGACACACCTGGGTAATTTTCCACATTGCCGGGTAGATGCCAGTGTTGTAGCTGTACGGGAACAGCTTGGCTAGGAGTGCAGCAAGTTCTGGAGCACAAGTCTTCAGTACTATTGCCGGAATATTGTCAGGACCCATAGCCTTTGCCATATCCAGTGCCTTTAGCCGTTTCTTGATATGAAGTGGTGTGAATCGAATTGGCTGAAGACTGGCATCTGTGATGCTGGGAACCTGCGAAGGAGGCCGAGATGGATCATCCATTCGGCACTTCTGGCTAAAGATTGCTGAGAATGCTTCAGCCTTATCTTTTGCACTGATGTGCTGGGCCCCTCCATCATTGAGGATGGGGATTTTTGTGGAGCCTCCAACCCCAGCGAGTTGTTCAATTGTCCACCACCATTCACCAGGACTGCAGAGCTTTGATCTGATCCTTTGGTAGAGGAATTGCTTAGCTCGATCTCGCACTTGCTGCTTCTGCTGTTTTGCACGCAAGCAGTCCTGTGTTGTAGCTTCACCAGGTTAACACCTCATTTTTAGGTATGCCTGGTGCTGTTCCTGGCACACCCCCCTGCACTCTTCATTGAACCAGGGTTGATCCCCTGGCTTGATGATAATGACAGAGTGAGTGATATGCCGGGCCATGAGGTTACAGATTATGTTCGAGTACAATTCTGCTGCTGATGGCCCACAGCGCCTCATGCATGCCAAGTCTCGAGTTGCTAGATCTGTTCAAAATCTATCCCATTTAGCATGGTGGAAGTGCCACACAACACGATGGAGTGTATCCTCAATGTGTAGGCGGGGCTTCATCTCCACAAGGACTCCTAACCTAAGTGGTTACTCCTAACGATACTGTCATGGACAGATGCATCTGCGGCAGACAGGTTGATGAGGATGAGGTCAAGTATGTTTTTCCCTCTTGTTGGTTCCCTCACCACCTGCCACAGACCCTGTCTAGCAGCTATGTCATTTAGCGCTCGGCCAGCTCAGTCAGTAGTGTGCTACCAAGCCACTCTTGGTGACAGACATTGAAGCCACCGCCTAGAGTACATTCTGCACCCTTGCCACCCTCAGTGCTTCCTCCAAGTGGTGTTCAACATGGAGGAGCACTGATTCATCAGCTGGAGTTGGGGGGAGTGTGGGGATATTTGGTAATCTAGAGGTTTCCTTGTCCATGTTTGATCTGATGCCACGAAACTTCATGGGGTCCGGAGTCAATGTTGAGGACTCCCTGGAAACTCCCTCCCGACTGTAAACCACTGTGTCACCACCTCTGCTGGGTTTGTCCTGCCGGTGGGACAGGACATACCCAGAGATGGTGATGGAGGAGTCTGGGATATTGTCTGTAAGGTATGATTCCGTGAGGATGACTATGTCAGGCTGTTCCCCCAGATGTTAGTAAAGCGACAGACAACTGATCGACAGGGTCAGGTTTGCCGTTAACGTTTCCGGTGCCTACGTCGACGCCAAGTGGCCCCTCCAGTTTCATTCCTTTTTATTGACTTTTTGGAGATTTGATACAGCTAAGTGGCTTGCTAGGCCATTTCAGAGAGCAGTTAAGAGTCAACCACATTGCCACAGATCTGGAGTCACACGTCGGTGACGCCAGCAGATTTCCTTCCCTAAAGTGAACCAGATGTGTTTTTATGACAATCAACAATGGTTTCATGGTCATCATGAGACTTTTAATTCCATATTTTTATTGAACCCGGGTCCCCAGAGCATTAGCCTAGGACTCTGAATTACCAGTCCAATGACAATACCACTACACCACCACCTCCCCCTCATGTGTCATTATCTTCTCATCTTACAAGACAAGTGCACACACACTAGCCAGGAGATGGTATGGACAGGAGGCAGACCTGCACGAACTCATGGCAAGGAGAAGGTGGCAATGGACATTGCACATGGTAGGCCATCAGCTGTATGCGTGCCAGGGTCAGCCTGAGCAGTCACTGCAGGTTCCCTGCTCCTGCTGATTGAAAATTCCAAACTGACCCAGTGAGGCCTTTCAATTGGCTCCACAAGTACCTTAAAAGTCACTTAATTGGTGGTATGGTGGGTGACACCTCCCCCCCCTTCTGCCCTCCCATTCAAAATTGCATTGCATTCTAGAGGCGACAGGATCAAATGCCACCCTCTGGTACCCACACCCGTCCCCACCGGCAATCGAATATCTGGCCCCAAGATTACAAATAGCTTTATCCAGCCTGCGAGCATGGCCAGGGAGGATAATGGAATTAATGCAAGAGCTAGAATACACAGAAAAGGAGTTTATGACAGACAGCGGCTTTGGTTTTCCAGTATTGAGCTGAAGAGAGTTTTGAATGATCAACAACTTGATGTTTGGATATTAAATCTGACCACAAGGAAGTATGAACAGAAGTGTTGAAAAGGTAGAGCTGAATATCATCAAGATACACGTGAATGGTGGCCAGTGCCTGTGGATGTTTACTGAGGAACAGCATGTGGACAGATACCAAGTATTCCAAGAAGAGAAGTGGGGTAGGGGGTGCTGGTGAGGGAACAAGAGCTGTGCTTGTTATGATTGGGTGAATAGGAAATCAACAATAGAGAGTGCCATGTATCTGGATGATGAACACGGCGCATAGGAGGATGATGAAGATATTGCCAATTATATCAAACGTTTTAGAGAATCAAGAATAAAGCATAATGTGTCACAAGCATACAAAATACTGCACATTCCCTCCAGTTTGCAATAAGCATATGCATCATTACTCTTTACCCAGTTTATGTGAAAACCTCTTAACACAACTTAAGGTGTAGGATTCTTGCAGCCTGTGTGAAATTGGTGCACTTTAGTGATTTTTCATTATATAAAACTTTCCTGGTTCTTGGTAACCATTCAGGTAGCTCAGTGCCTTAACTAACTTTGAAAAATGTCATAAATAACTAAATCTAATTTCTAGTGATAAATCTGTCTAGACTCTATCATGGGTCATAAATTAGAATAATAAATTCTAAGAGTTTATTGGAACATGGACACATACAATTAAGGAAGATACAGAATCGTTGTTATGGTTCAGAATCGGAGACAAATAACAATTCTCCACAGTTCAGTTGTTAAGACTCCTGATGGTTTTCAATTGTATTTAAGTATCCGTATCTGTTGATAAGAAGGATTAATTGGATTGTTCATGCCTGGCTGAATATGCTCCCTCAGAAAAGACAATCCCCAGGTGATTTGAATCAAATCCAGAAAGCAAAGTAAGAACATAGAAATAAGAGCAGGACACCTCCTGACTCCTGAAACCCTGTCCAACGAAAAAAGGCACAAGTCAGGAGTGTGATGGAATACTCCCCATTTGCCTAGATGAGTGCCCTTGGTCAATACCCCATCCACCACCACCTTAAACATTCACTCCCTCCACCATTGGCACACAATGGCAGCAGTGTGTACCGTATGCACTGCGGCAACTCACCAAGGCACCTTCGATAGTGCCTTCCAAACCTGTAACTTCTACCTAGAAGGACAAGGGCAGCAGGTGGATGGGAAAACCACCACATACAAGTTTCCCTCCAAAGCACACACCATTCTAAGTGGAATTATATTGTTATTCCATCATTATTGCTGAGCCAAAAACCTGGAATTCCCTCCCTAACAGGACTATGGCTGTACATACATCACATGGACTGCAGCGGTTCAAGGCAGCAGCTCATCACTACCTCCTCAAGGGCAATTAGGGATGCGCAATAAATGGCCCTTACCAACGACGCTGACATTCCATGAAATAAAAGAAGTAGGCCATTCAGCCCTTTGAGCTTGCTCCACCACTAAATGATCTATAAAATCATGGCTGATCTTCTATATCAACTACATCTCCTCACAATTTCCCCATATCCCTAGAATACCTTGGTATACAAAAATCTAGCAATCTCTGAATATACTCAACAAATGAGCATCCAGTTCTCTGCACAGTGAAATCAAAGTTTCACAACCCTTTGAGTGAAGAAACTTTTCTTTGTCTCAGTCCTGAATGACTACCCCTTATCCTGAGACTGTGACTGTCCCAGTTCTAGACTCCCCGGCCTCCCAGTACCTATCCTGTCAAGCCCTGTAAAAATGTTGTTTCAGTTAGATTACCTCTCATTCTTCTAAAGGCTATGGATTTTGGGCTGCATCTGTTAAATCTCTCTATGTAGGACAAGCCTCTCTCCTCAGGGATTAGCTCAGTAACCTCTGCTGCACTCCCTCCAAGGCAAGTATATCCTCCTTTATGTAAAAAGACAAAAATGCAAGGTTTTCCTTTGTCAGGGGCAATTAGGGATGGGCAATAAATGCTGGTCTATCCAGCAATGCCTGCATCCTGTGAATGAATAAATGCATAAAATACTCAAGGTTTAGTCTCACCAAGGCCCTATACAATTGCAGTAAGGCTTCTTTATTCTTATACTTCAATCCTTTTGTAAGGGTAGCATACCATTTACTTTCCTAACTGTGTATTGTACCTATGTGTTAACCCTGTGACTCCCTGAAAGACCAAAAATCTGTCCATCTCAGCCTTAAATAAAGTCAATGATGGAGCATCCACAATCTTCTGGGATGGAGAATTCAAAAGATTCACAACCCTCTGAGTGAAGAAAATTCTCATTATCTCAGTATTAAATGATGGACCCCTTACCCTGAGACTGTGAATCAGTGTTTGATTCCCCAGCCAGTGGAAACCGGGTCTACCCTGTGTCGTGGTCCAGTAAATAATGATCAGTCAATACTTCATATTTTTAAAAGGCTGCAAAAGGTGGGTCACCTGACTTCTTTTGTGTATTGAAATCACTCCTCTGTCTCAAGAGGGAAACAAAAGGAACACTCCAGACTTATATTGTATCAATGTCTTTCTAAAATTAATTCAAAAGGATAATTTCAAATTAAATGGATGATTCAAACACAAAGACATTGGCTGTCTCAAACTCTCAAGTTGTCAAAGGACAACACAGGATGGTTGGAATAAACAGACACATACCCTTTGTTTGAAAAGAGGACTTTGAACTTGTGGAAGTCACATAATGAGGAAACCATTTTGGCTGACAACTTTTAAACCAGAAGCTGCTTGCAGACAGAGAGAAATCCAATGAAAGCCATCAAACCAACTGCAAGTCATCCAAGCAGTCAAGGCAATAAACAGCAATATCTTGTAAGCGGGAGAAGGACACTCCCAACCTGTTCCAACTTCGAGTTTTCCCAAGAGCCAACCTCCTGGAAATTCAACTACAAGAAATCTCACAACTTACTGAGAATCCTTAGCTTTACCAGAATTTCACTTCAATTTTAAAGCAGCACCTCCATCTAAGAAACTACAGATCTGCCACAAAAGAGACTGAGATAATTTGCTTTACCTTCATCTGTACCTAATCTTTGAGTGTTTGAGAATGCATGTGACATGACTGAGTGAGATATTGTGTTTTAAAATCCAGGGCAAGTGTGTGATAATAAATAACCTCCTTTATTGTTTTAACTCACAAAAAGCTTGCTGCTGGAATAATTTAATTGGGATTCTCACTCTGAGGGTAAGAAAACACACCCCTCTTACACAAATGTACTGATCACAGGCAGCAAAAAGAATCACAAATTCTATGACACCTGTCAAGTCCCTTCAGAATCTTCTGCATTTCAATGAGATCGTCTCTCATTCTTTAAATGCCAGAGCTTGGAGGGCCAATTTATTCAGCCCATCATAGGACAACCCTCTCAACTCAGGAACCAAATTAGTGGAACCTTTGCTGTACGACTTCCAATGCAAGTACATCCTTCCTTAAATATGGAGACCAAAACCGCACACAGTATTTCAGGTGCGGTCTCACCAAAGCCCTCTACGATTGTAGCAAGACTTCTTTATTCCTGTACTCCAATCCTCTTTCAATAAAGGCCAAAATTCAATTTGCCTTCTTGATTGCTTGCTGTACCTGCATGCTAACTTGAGCTCCTTGTATGAGCACACTCAAGTGTCTCTGAACATCAACGTTTACAAGTTTCACGCCTTTTAAACATATTCTTCTTTTCTATTCTTATGACCAAACTGAACAACCTCACACTTCCCCACGTTATACTCCGTCTGCCATCTTGTAACCCACTCACTTAACATGTCTATACCTCTTTGCAACCTCTGTGTCCTCCTCACAGCTTACATTTCCACCTAACTTTGTATTATCAGCAAACTTACTCCCTGTCTCTTAATCTAAGTCATTAATTTAGATTGTAAATAGCTGAGGCCCCAGCACTTGATCCTTGCAGTACTCCAATAGTCACAGCCTGCCAACTGAAAATGCCCCATTTTTGCCTACTCTTTGCTCCCTGTCCATTAACCAATCCTCTATCCATGCTAATATATTACCCCCAACTCCATGAGCCCTTATTTTGCCTACTAACCTTTTGTGTAGCACCTTATTGAATCTAGGGAGTTTTTAAAAACCATAGCCAGAGAATCCACTATCTTTTCAGCTATCTCTTTTAGAATCCTAGGATGTAAGCCATCAGATCCTGGGGATTTGTCAAATTTTAATCCATTAAGTTTCCCCAGTACTACTTCTCTGCTGGTATTAAATTTCTTCATTATTTTTTAGCCCTTAGGTTATATTCTATTTCTGGTATGCAACTTGTGTCTTCTACCATGAAAACAGACAAAAATATTTGTTCAATGTCTCTGCCATTTCCTCATTCCTAATGATAATTCCTCCCATCTCTGCTTCTAAGGGATCAACGTTAACTTTAGTTATACTCTTCCTTTTTATATATTTGTAAAACTTCTTGCAATCTGCTTTTATATTCCTGGCTAGTTTGCTCTCATATTCTATTTTTTCCCCTTTTTAAATTTTTGGTGACCCTTTGCTGGTTTCTAAAACACTCCCAATCCTGAGCGTTTGCCAGAAATGGATCTCTCTTGCTGAGTTTTTGCTTTTCAATTGAATGCATTTTTATTGAACATTTTGAATTGTTTCTTCAAATGTTTATTTATGGACATACCTTTTCGTCTATTTACCCATTCAACATTAACCAATTCCCCCCCTCATACCTAAGTGATTGGCTTTGTTCAGGTTTAAGATTCTGATTTGTGATTGGACTATGTCACTTTCAAACTTAATATGAACTTAACATAATTACATTATGATCACTAGTTCCCAGTGGATCTTTTACTGTGACTACTAATTAACTCTGCTTCATTGTCCTATTTAGATCGAAGATAGTTTTATCTCTAGTTGGTTCCACAACGTATTGTTCCAGGAAACAGTCACAAAAATGTTTTACAAACTCATCTTCTAGGCTACCCTTGCCAATTTGATTGG
This sequence comes from Cetorhinus maximus, assembly GCF_964194155.1. NCBI lineage: Eukaryota > Metazoa > Chordata > Chondrichthyes > Lamniformes > Cetorhinidae > Cetorhinus > Cetorhinus maximus. The sequence goes on along the minus strand of NC_135884.1, from coordinate 18,110,782 downwards.
TCCTGTTTATATGAAGGTTAAAGTCCCCCACAATCATCACATTGCTATAGTTACACACTCCAATAATTTCTGGTTTAATGCTCTGTCCAATAGTATAACTACTGCTAGGGGGCCAAAAACTACTCCCATCTGCCTTTTCTGACTCGTGCAATTCCTAATCTCCATCCATATTAATTCTACTTCATGATCTCCTGAGCCAAGATCCTTCCTCACTAATGTCTGATGTCATTTTTTACTATCAGGGCTACTCCTCCTCCTTTGCCATTCTGCCTGTCTTTTCGAAATGCTGTATACCTTAGAATATTTATTTCCAAACCTTGGTCACCATGTAATGACGATTAGGACCCAGATCTTCCACTCTCTGGATGGTCAGAGACCTGACGTACCCCGGAAGATGCACCACGAGACCCCTGGAAAGTCCCAACGCAGTGACTCCATGAGACTTGCCCATGAAGTTTCAACTTCTGATGGGCAATCCCACTGCTCCCTGGGACGCTCCAAAAAGTCTCAAATCTGATTTAGAGTTGGAGACCTCAGATAATTCCAACTCACTTACCTGAAGTTACTCGGGAAATGTTAGGCAGACTAAAGCCTAGTCTACTATCTGGGTAACTAAAGAACTGATCTCCCCAATCACTCACACTGACACCCGACTTCCCCCCCTCCCAACCACCCCAACTCACAAATCGCCCCCAACCTGATCTGATTATCCCCCACCACCTGAATCCCCCTGACCTGACCCAACCTCACCATCCAACTCCCCCTTCCTGACCCATCTCCCCTGCTGACACAACCTGACTAACCCCCAACCCACCTGCCACCCTAACCCTTTACCCACTTACCTTACCCACCCTACAGCCTCACCCACTCTATACCCCACCTACCCTACGCTCTCACCCACTTACCTTACCCACCCTCCCCCTCACTCACAAGCCTTACCAACACTAACTCCTTACACACTTACCCTTCTCTCCTTGGCTTTCCAAAGCAGCTTTGGGACATTTAAATGCTTTACTTCCAGAATACGGTAGCTCGTACCGTAAAAATGTGATGTGGTTTCTTCGTGGATTCTTTCCGCTGCTCCCTCTGAGGTTTCCAGCACAGAGTCAGTTTGGAAGGATCCTCCATCATAAAACTGCCCTGAGATATTGGGGGAGGGTGAGTTTGGATCTTTTTTGTCTGTTCAGGGTCAGAAATAGGGGTTCTGACCCTGAACAGAAGATCCGGGCCCAGGTCAAAATCATTTCTCTCTTTTTGTGCCACTAGTTCATTCATCTTATTGCGGATCCTTTGAGCATTCAGACAAAGAGCCTTGGCTTTCATTTTTTTTTACTACTATTGCATGGAACTTACTCTCTGATGCACAATTACTGTTAAACTCTTTGTTCCTGCCTGTCTCACTACATCGCTGCACTATTCTGTAGCCTCGACTTTTCTCTTCAGATTTCTCCCTTTATCTGAACCCTCCCTCACACCCACCATTAGTTTAAAGCCCTTTCGACAACCCTAGTCATATGATTCACCAGGACACTATCTCAACCTATACTTCCGATTCTATTATCCAACCTTCAAAATCCATTGCTAATCCACCATTTATTCCATTGCACTGCTTTTTTCTTATTTAGTTTCCTCAATGATGCAACAAAATAGAAGATTTCTGAATAATATTTTATATGAACTTAAATAGACATAATAAATTTGATTTCAAAATTTGCTTCAGCCAGTTCATCTCTGGCCAAAGTACATTACTGCAATGACAGGGGGTTATCAATATACAGAACTGACCAAACCCGTCAGCACATACTACATGAAGAATTCTTGCTAGAAAGATTTTCCTTTGCTGGTGTCAGAAATTAAGTCACACTTTGCGAGATGTCTACTGTATTCTCTAAAATGCTCAGGTAGGTATGTGGATGGATGGAGCAAAGGAATCAAAATTCAATCTTTCTGATGGGTGAAGCCTTAATAGAAATGTTTGAGAGGATGGCAGCAATGTTTGACATTTTTCTTCAAGATTAAGGGTAATTTAGCAGGGTAGGCAGTGATAGATTGTTCCCATTGGTTGCTGAGATGAGAGCAAGAGGTACAAATGGAAGATAACCACAAAAGGAATTAAGGGAAAGGTTTAAAATTTACTGAAAATGGCTAGAATGTGCAATTCCCTGCCACAAACCATTGATGAATTAGGAAGTTATTTGAAAGTGAGGAGCTTCTGGGGAGTGAACAGTAAATTGGGGTTGAATCAACTGTCTGGTATGGAGAAAATGCAAAGAACGTATCTTTTTATTTCTGTTGGACTGTAGATTAAAATTACAATGGCTACAGTTTGAAACACATGTCTACTGGAACAGTGTGAGGGATATATACTATGTTACTGTCCTGGAACAGAATGTGCCATGAAAGACAGGACGGTGGCGAGGAGGAGTTTGGTCTAATGGGGAACTGCCTGGCAACAACATTTTAATTGGCTCCTAACCAGGTGACCAGGTTTTTTTTTTATATTCATTCATGGGATGTGGGCTTTGCTGGCTAGGCCAGCATTGATTGCCCATCCCTAATTGCCTTTGAGAAGGTGGTGGTGAGCTGCCTTCTTGAACCGCTGCAGTCGATGTGGTGTAGGTACACCCACAGTGCTGTTAGGAAGGGAGTTCCAGGATTTTGACCCAGTGACAGTGAAGGAACGGCGATATATTTCCAAGTCAGGATGGGAGTGCCTTGGAGGGGAACTTCCAGCTGGTGGTGTTCCCATCTATCTGCTGCACTTGTCCTTCTAGATGGTAGTGGTAATGGGTTTGGAAGGTGCTGTCGAAGGAGCCTTGGTGAATTCCTGCAGTGCATCTTGTAGATGGTACACACTGCTGTTACTGTGCGTCGGTGGTGGAGGGAGTGAATCTTTGTGGATGTGGTGTCAATTAAATGGGCTTTGTCCTAGATGGTGTCAAGCTTCTTGTTGCGGGAGCTGCACTCATCCAGGCAAGTGGAGAGTATTCCATCACACTCCTGACTTGTGCCTTGTAGATGGTAGACAGGCTTTGGGGAGTCAGGTGGTGAGTTAATTGTCACAGGATTCCTAGCCTCTGACCTGCTGTTGTAGCCACTGTGTTTATATGGCTATTCCAGTTCAGTTTCTGGTCAATGGTAACCCCCAGAATGTTGATAATGGGGGGATTCAGTGATAGTAATGTCATTGAACATCAAGGGGTGATGGTTGGATTCTCTCTTGTTGGAGATGGTCATTGCCTGGCACTTGTGTGGCATAAATGTTACTTGCCACTTGTCAGCCAAAGCCTGGATATTGTCCAGGTCTTGCTGCATTTGGACATGGACTGCTTCAGTATCTGAGGAATTGCGAATTGTGCAACCATCAGCGAGCCATCTGACCTTACGATGGAAGGAAGGTAATTGGTAAAGCAGCTGAAGATGGTTAGGCCGAGGACACTACCTGAGAAACTCCTGCAGTGATGTTCTGGAGCTGAGATGACTGACCAACAACCACCTTCCTTTGTGCTACGGATGACTCCAAGCAGCCAAGTTCCTCCTCCTCCCACCGTCCCCCCACCCCCCAAACCCCGATTCCCAATTACTCCAGTTTTGCGAGGGCTCCTTGATGCCACACTCGATCAAATGCTGTCTTGATGTCAAGGGCAGTCACTCTCACCTCACCTCGGGAACCCAGCTCTTTTGTCCATGTTTGAACCAAGGCTGTAATGAGGTCAGGAGCTGAGTGGCCCTGGCGGAACCCAAACTGGGCATTAGTGAGCAGGTTATTGCTAAGCAAGTGCCACTTGATAGCACTGTTCATGACCCCTTCCATTACTTGATTGTTTGTGAGAGAGCAGTGCAGCAGGGGCAAAAAGCTCCTAACCTGAAAAGAGAGAAGGCTAAAACATCTCTTTCTCCTGTGTGTGTAAGATTCCAGTAATCCTACAATAATAGCTGATTTTTTTGATTTTCCTCATATCTCTATAACCTGCTCTCTCTCTGAAAAAACCCCTGTTGAGAAGGAAAGGGAAAAATCACCGTTAGAGACATTGAAAAGCAAGTGCTCAACCAGTGAACTAAAGACTGAAAGTGCTGGAAGACCACCTCATGGCATCAACAAGAACTGAAAGGAATTTGGAAGACATCGATCAAAGTCAACCCATCAAATCCTATACTCCGGAACTGGTGCTATTGAACTGCTTTAACCCACCCTTAAAATCCATGTTTTTGTGTGTCTTATGTGCCTAGTAGAAGTGTGCATTGGGATTTAAGCAGGGGTACAGTTTAGTTTATAGAGTTAGAAATTAGCAGTTCATATTTCCCTTTTGCCACTGGTTAAAGACAAATTGTTCAAAAAACAGTTATTTACTTATTAAGTTTACAAACCTGGAGCTCGTATTCTGTTAACCTAAATTAAACAATTAAGTGGCTTGATCAAACCTTTCACATTTGTAGCGGCTCAGGAGCAGTGGGGCTTGTTATTGCGGTGCACTATCCCCAGTGAGCCGTGACGAAAAGTATCAGGGGAGTTGATGGACCAAGTAGCCTATTAACAGAGCTGCCATTCTCTATCCTTCTATGTTAGGCCCTTGCCTGCCACTTCGAGATTTCCCAGCAGCAATAGCAATGGCTAAATTTACATATGTCTGCATTATTCCCATTGATCGTTGACCTCCCGGGATGGACAAACAGAATTGTCTTTGCACAAAATCGAACTAACACTAGGATGAGACAAGTTGGCTTCTTTAACTGCCAGAAACAATTACGGTGAAACCATGCAACGTGGCAGCTTTAAATTAAAGATCTCGAAAGTCCCAACTACAATAAAATATTACTTGTCAGACTCACTATAGTTAATTCATCCAACTAGTGAAATGTCACTTCTGCCAGAACATGAAGTCTGAAATGGCGATTTAATTATCCACTGCTTTATATGAATTTATCCAGGAAATACTGGAATGGATATTGAAATATGAAATCGGTGATATTCCCTGAGTTAAATAAATCTCAACATCAAATGGTGCCAAAGCTCTTGGGACGATATCAGTGCTGATCAAACTGTGTGCCTGAACTGTAGATTCCCATCATTTGACACTAAGTCTTCGTGACATCATTCAGTCCAAAAAGTGGAATATAGTTTTAAAAATAGATATCACTAAACATATTAAATAATGAATTAAAAACATCAGTATGCACTTGTCAACACCTCCACTGGTAGGAGGATATAATTATAATGTGATAAGTTTAAAATAACCAGTTTCCATTATAAATGGGATCATAGGAAGAAAGGAAAAAGGTTGACACTGGAAATGGACAGATGCTTCTGATATATTTAGATATTATGCATCACATATGCATCATACACATTTATGACAATAGTGTGCCTCTGTCTGATACATTTCAGATAACATGTCTTGAACTTGTTTTTAATTTGGATGTGACCATCCCTAATTGCCCTTGGCAAGGTGGTGGTGAGCCACCTTGTTGAACTGCTGCAGTCCCTGCGGTGTAGGTACTCCTACAGTACTGTTAGGGGAATAAGTTCCAGGGTTCTGACCCAGCGACAGAGAAGAAAAGGTTGATATAGTTCCAAGTCAGGGTGGTGTGTGACTTGGAGGGGAACTTGCAGGTGGTGGTATTTCCATGAGCCTGCTGCCCTGGTCCTTCTAGGTGGTAGAGATTACAGGTTCGAAAGGTGCTGTCAAAGGAGCCGGGCTGAGTTGCTGCAGCGCATCTTGCAGATGGTGCATCTTGCTGCCACTGTCTGCCAGCAGTGGAGGAAGTCAACATTTGAGGATACCAATTAAGCAGCTGCTTTGTCTTGGATGATGTCGAACTTGAGTGTTTTTGGAGCTGCGCTCAACCAGGCAAGTGGAGAGTGTTCCATCACATTCCTGACATGTGCCTTGTAGATCATGGACAGGCTTTGGGGAATTGAGGCAAGTTACTTGTTGCAAAATTTCCATCCTTTGATCTGCTCTTGTAGCCACAGTTTTTATGTTGCTGGTCCAGTTCAGTTTCTGGTCAATGGTGACCTCCAGGATGTTGATGGTAGGGGATTCAGTGATGGCATAGTCACTGAGTATCAAGTGGAGGTGGTTAGATTCTCTATTGTTGTAGATGGTCATCGCATGGCATTTGTGTGGCATGAACATTACTTGCCACTTACCATCCCAAGCTTAAGTGTTGTCCAGGTCCAGATTCACATGGGAATGGGTGGCTTCATTATCTGAGGAGTTGCAAATGGCATCTGTAGTTGATGTGACACCTTTTAAGACTAATCAGCATCAAACAAAATTGAGCAAAGCACATCCATTATACCTTGTGACCTTTAAGGGGTGCAGCATATTGCACAGAGATAGACTTTTAGTAAAAAGTACATTGTGCATTACAGGTTATAACGATCTTGACATTATTAAACATCCTGCAATAAGCAATGCTACAGAAGAGCCACTGACATATTATTTATGGAACTATATTAGTAAATCTTACATCGTACACAGTCCCTCTGTCCACTTCTTTCTATTATAAAATTTCCAAATACACAATTGTAATGGAAGTGGCCTTTATAATTGCTCATGCAGTAGGTAAACCCTCCCATCAGCAGGGGCACCTTAGCAGTTCAATCTTGCACCTTCGAGCTCCTCAGTACTTAGTGTATAGAAACTCCAAAGCACCAACTAAATCCGCTTCTCTGTTTCCCAAATTGTTGGTTTGCTTACTTAACTTAGGATTAGCAACACAAAATCAAGTCTCGTATCAAAACAAGGACAAAATGTATGATTTCACAATGAGGACTGAATTCCCTGGCTCAATTATTGCCCATCATTTAAACCTGTGTTATCATAAGATTACACTTGGGGCTGAATTTTTCAGGACCCTGGCATTGGTACCAAATGGGAATCCCCAAGCTGCAATTGTTGGCAGCAGAACTCACTCAGCCATTTTACTAAAGGTGGCCTCCAGACCCACCACCCATTCAGAGGGTCAGCAACACCAAGGATAGGTGGGCACCGCTGTGGCAGGCCAGGCACCTTTGGACACAGTGATTCCAAATTTTTTTAAAATGAGGTGGCCATGGGCAAATCGGGCCCACCGATCGGAGGGGATGCCCTCTCTGGGCATCGTTAGGGTCACGGGAGCAGCCTTTCCTCCCTGTTGCCCCCCTTTTGGGGCCATGGTGTCTCTAGCTCAGACTGCCCCCATGGGTTGCTGTAGGGAGGATGCCTCCCCATGAAGTGAGATACGAGTGATAAAGCCCCAATAGCTGCTTGACGATAAAAGATAAAGTCCAAAACTGACTTCTTCAGAATTATATACTGCTGCATAAAACGCTACAGAGTTTCCTTATCTCACCGGTTTTCCCGTTTTATACATACCAAATGGGTACTTAGCTTGTTAACTAATGATTACCATTTAAACTCTTTAAGAGTTAACTGTTTCCTTCCCCAGTGTGCGGCCGACTTACATCAGCCCACACAGGGAAACCTCCCCAGCAGCGGGACTGCATCAGGGAGCTGTCCCAACATGGCTCCCCTGTGTTTATTTTCCCCTCCCCCACCTCTACTCCTACTACACAGGGGAGATTAAAATGCAGCCTTTAACCTTTACTCCCCATTTACAATCTTGTGGGAGATTGGCTAATGATATATTAAAAATGGCACATTCGTGCACAACTTCACCTTCAAAATTCAGTCCATCAAACTTCCTCATTGTAGTCATCATACTTTTTCGTATGTAAATTTATTAAAGTGGATTCACTCAAATTTCACAATCAGATCAAAAGAAAACTCTGCAATTATGAATAGTGAGGAAATTCTACCCATAAATTTGGTAAAAACTGAACGAAACAAATATTTTTTCTATAGCTTTTTCAGCCATCACTTTTTCTTCAGTAGACAGGAGAAAATATTGTTAATATAGTGGACATATTAGCACATTAGTGTGGATAGAAGTTTGGCTGGCTGGCAGAAAACAGCGGGTATGCATAAATGGGTCTTTTTCTGACTGGCGGGTTGTGACGAGCGGTGTCCCGCAGGGGTCTGTGCTGGGGCCTCAACTTTTTACAATTTATATCAATGATTTCAATGAGGGGAGTGAAGGCAGGGCAGCTAAATTTGCAGATGACACAAAGATAGATAGGAAAGCATGTTGTGAAGAGGACACAAGGAGGTTGTGGTCGGATATAGATAGGTTGAGTGAGTGGGCAAAGATCTGGTAGATAGAGAATAATGTGGGAAAATGTGAAATTGTTCACTTTGGCAGGAAGCATAAAAATATAATGACTGCAGAATTCTGAGGTGCAGGGGGGTCTAGGTGTTCTAATGCATGAGTCATAAAAAGTACAGGAATGCAGGTGCCGGAAATAATTAAGGCGGCTAATGGAGTGCTATCCTTTGTTACGAGAGGAATTGAACATAAAAGTAAGGATGTATGCTTCAGTCATACAGGCATTGGTGAGACCACATCTTGAATACTGTGTGCAGATTTGGTCTCCTTATTTAAAGAAGGATGTAAATGCATTGGAGGTGTTTCAGAGGAGGTTTACTAGATTGATACCTGGAATGAGTGGGCTGTCTTATGAGGAAAGGTTGGGCTGACTGGACTTGTTTCCACTGGAGTTTAGAAGAGCGAGGGGTGACTTGATTGAAGTATATAAGATCCTAAATGGCATGGACAAGGCAGATGTGGAAAGGATGTTTCCTCTTGTGGGTGAGTCCAGAACTAGGGGGCACTATTTTAAAATTAGGGGGTCGGCCTTTTGGTACAGAGATGAGGGGAAATTTTTTCGGAGGGTTGTACAACTTCAGAATTCTCTGCCTCAGAAGGTGGTGGAGGTGGGGTCACTGAATATTTTCAAGGCAGAGATTCTTGTTAGGCAAGGGAATCAAAGGTTATCGGAGATAGATGGGAATGTGGAATTTGAAACTCAAACAGATCAGCCATGATCTTATTAAATGGTGGAGCAGGCTCAAAGGGCCAACTTCTGCTCCGATTTCATATGTTCATATGTTCGAGACATGAAACCATATATTTCACTATAACTTGACTTAGCTTATCCATAAGAACATGGTACCATCCTGGCCAGAATTTAGATGGATTATGAGGACAGGCTACATAAATTTCGCTTGTATTCCCTAGAGTTTAGAAGGTTGAGGGGTTATTTAATTGAGGTATTTAACATGATTAAGTGATCCAACAGAATAAACTATTTCCTCTGGCAGGGATCATATTTTTACAGTTAGGAACTAGGTCATTTAGGGATGAAATCAGAAAGCATTATTTCACACGAAGGATAGTGGAATTCTGGAGCTCACTGCCCTAAAAAGGCTCTGATTGTTAAGTCATTCGAAATGTTCACGATTGAGAGTGATCGATATGTTAGGTTAGGCTTTCAAGGGATTTGGAATGAAGGTGGGTCAATGGATTTGATGTAACGGTCAACCATGTTCTAACTGAATGATGGAACAGGCCCGAGGAGCGGAATGGCTAACTGCCGTTCCTAAAATAATCTCCTGATCCATAGTCCTCCTATGTTGAGTGCTTTCATCCACATGTCATTCAGGAACCTCAAGTTCTCCGAAAAGCTAAGGGTTTGAATGGATTTTTTCCACTGTCTGAAAAGTTAACAACTGTACCAGTGTCTGCAATTCTCAAATGGCCACAGTTTGTGCATGGGCACTTGCAGAATCTTCCAGTCTGCGTCGGCACGAACTTCGGGTATAAAGTGCACTTTTCCGCCTACTGACAGTAATTATGAATTAATTTGTTCTTCCAAACAATTGCAAAACGAGCTGGAATATTAACTTTACTTCCTTTTTAGAGGTAAGCTTTGATGGGAAAAGTACAGATTCTTTGCTAAGTTCTGAAAGTAGTTAAACCACCTGTCTTTTTTGGCTCGTACTCAGAATTGGAAAACAATTCCTCATACAACAGGTTTATTTATGCACCGGTGGAATCTATTTATTCTAACCGCAGGGAATGAGGAAAATAATTATTATTTTCCAGGAGCCAATCCAAACACTCTTATTTCATTGTCCCTCTGCAAAGTTTTTACAACCATCTTTCTAAATTGCTTTAATTGAGATGGTTACCCTTCCCATACACCTTTGTCTTGGTCTCAAATGGGCCCAATTTTAACTTTGCGTAAGTGAATGGGTTTTGAGCGAGTTAAAATTTCACCCATTAATGACAGCAATGACGTAAAAGATGTACAGGAATATATAAAGCAAGTCTTGCATCCAACATGTATGCATTACCCTCTAGATATCTCACAGTTACAGATGCAAACCTTACCAACTGACCTCGAATTTACAGCAGCTACAACTGCTTTAAGGGTAGTCCTCAGACTTACGACAAACCGCATCTTAAGTCAAAACGTCATAACTCGGAACCGATTTTCTCATAAGAACAATTTTACAAATAGGGGATTGGTTCCTGAACCAAGGCCTAATACCCTGTTTTCACCAAAATAACCCAGGAATTTGTACACAATCAATTATAAACAAGTAATATCGCAACATTAATGTATTATGTTGTAACTTGCAATCGTAGTGACATCAAAAACACAATAAGCTAAAAATAGATATTGAAATATAATACAATACTGTACTAATGGCGATGGGACAGCAACTGAGCATCTTGAGTCAGGGAGATGGGCTGTGCAGAATAGCAATGTGCATGTATGAACGTTTGAACTTATTCACTGGCGTGGCGTCAAAATTAAAAACGACGTGGGAAAGTCAAAACAGAAAGTCAATTTATAAATGTCGTAAGTGCCATTCATAGTAATTCAAACATTGTAAAGTCAATGACTGCCTGTAAATGTGTCTAACATAAAACCTTAGAATAAAAGGAGCCCCATCGAGCCTGTGCCATAAAACAATCCAATTCATCCCATTTCCCTTCTAATTGGTAAGTTTCTACTGAATTTGCTGCCCCCACACTCCACGTCATAACAACTCGCTGCATAGAAAAAATTCTGCTCACCTCACCTCAGGTTCAGACTATTTTCCCAAGGAGAGAATTTGAGCAGTGGCATTGAGAGACGGCAGGTCAGCAGGGCTTCAGACCCCAGGTGTTATGACTCAGCCGATGGTAAATGCTGAGCTGTTCAAATCCCAGAGGGAAACTTAAAACAACTGCCACAACTAATTTTCAATTTGTATAAATTTCTAGATGTGTGTCTTGAATTCGATAGAAATAGGACAGCCAAATCTTATAGGTTTTTATAAAACTAGATTAAACATTTATTAATAAGAGAAATGATTTTAAGTACATACATAGATCTACTAATTACTATGATAACTTCTAAATCCCCTAATCAATCTAACTTCCAGTTACACTTTTGTTAAGGCAACAACACAGATTTTAAAAGGCCCAAAGAAACACGATGCTTAGAAGTCGATTTGTTCAGGGTGAGTTTCCTTAACTTCAGCCCTTTGAGGACAGCAGCTTGAGGCATAGATGCTGAAGGCTTTTCACACACTTGTAAAATCTTAAAAATGCCTTCCCTTACACATAGCCCTTGCTCCTTCTTTATACACATCTTTCTCTTTGAATACAAATACCCATTGTTTCATTATGTGGACTTTATCTCCCTGATAATAAAACCCTCTTGTAGTGCTAAGTTTTACCAGGAACCGCTGGGAAAAATAAACATACTGTTTCTAAACTTCACCTGGCTAGGTGACAAATTTCACCCCTTCTTTGAAAACAATCTAGTCTGGTTTATTTCAAAATGCAAATGTTTCCTTGACGCCTATGTTTAAACTTCCCTGTTTCCTTAATTAACATTTCAAACCTAAACTCTCTTCTTAGATCAAAGCACCTAGACCTAATTCAATTAAGTTTCTCTCTCATGCACATACACACACATATATGCATCCCACTATTACTCTATTGTACAATAAATTCCAATAACATTATGGAGAATTATTATATCTTCTTGACACCAGATTTCCCACAAGCAATGCCAAAAGAGATCTATTGTACTGGCATTGTGCAAAATAGCACAGTCCAGAGCATGTTGCAAGGCAGCAATATACAGAGTTCAGATGGCTTTGATACATTGCACAAGTTTAAGAAAATCATCGACTGCACTCTAGACTCTGGTGCAGGCACAAATTATTGATAACAGAAGGTCCACAAAGTCAATTGTGAAACTCAAAGAGTTTAACCTCACTGCTGGAAATTCAATGCAACTGATTAGTAAAAACCAGTATTAACAGCAGCTTTCACAGGCATTAAAACGCACATCTAGTAAAGCAATGGCCCCAAAAATGCAATGATCTAAAACGGCTGCATAATTTAGAAAACATAGCAGTTACACACAGCTGTATAGTTTTTGTAAGCAATTCAGTACTCCACAATATAGAGAGGATCCCCGAGGCTCTGAAGGAAGTTCTAGCTACGACGTCTCTATAATACATTTAAATTATTCCGCAGCAATTGTTTCTTTGCATCAAAAATTGGATTCAAACAAACAGTTGCTTTCATCCATGATCAAGGAAAACATTCTGAGTAGCCTCAGCAATGTACTGCAGAACAGGAGAGGAGGCGGTGGTGTTGTGGTTTTGTTGCTGAACTGGTAATCCAAAGGTAATGCTCTGGAGAATTTGTTGAATTCAGTTAAAAAATCTGGAATTAAAAGTCCATGATGTCCATGAAGCCATTGTTGATTGTCATAAAAACCCATCTAGTTCATTGATGTCCTATGGAAGGAAATCTGCCATCCTCAACTGATCTGGCCTACATGTGACTCCAGATCCACAGCAATGTGGTTGACTCTTAAAATGCCCTCTGAAATGGCCTAGCAAGCCACTCAGTTGTATCAAACTGCTTAAAAAAAAAAGGACTGCAGCGGTTCAAGGCGCTTGAGATGCAATGGCATACAAGGCTATGGGCCTAGTGCTGGAAAATGGGACTGGAATAGTTAGGTACTTGTTTGACTGGTGCCGACTCGATTGGCCAAAGGGCCTTTTTCTGTGCTGTAGACCTCTATGACTTTATAAGGCAGCAGCTCACCAACACTTTCTCAAGGGCAATTAGGGATGGGCAATAAATGCTGGCCTAGCCAGCGATGCCCACATCCCGTGAATGAAGTTTCAAAAAGAAGCATGCAGTAAGTGAAAGGACTATTCCATTAGCAATTTCTTCTATGAAAGTTACCCTTCCAGAGTTTCAAACTTAAAACACAAGCTTGAAATTAGAACAACTGAGCAGAAAAGGCTGACATTTTTAAAAGAGAAAATCCCTTCCTATCCCCAAAGAGGGGCAAGTATCAATATCTGCCACAAGTGCACTTTGTTAGATGATGGAGAATGCCCACCAAAGTGGGGAGGGAGACAGAAATGTGTTTCAAATAATTTACATGAGCTTCATGCAGTCCAGTTCCCTTTACTCTTTTCAAACAATGTATCCCAATCACAACCTCAGAAAATCAGACCCAATATTTTTAAAAGTCTCACAACTAACTATATCTGTACTTTTATTTAACTGTGACAGCCAATTAAAGTAAAATTATAGGGATAAATGCAAAAAACTGCGGATGCTGGAAATCCAAAACAAAAATAAAAATACCTGGAAAAACTCAGCAGGTCTGACAGCATCTGCGGAGAGGAACACAGTTAATGTTTCGAGTCTGTATGACAAGTAGAGCTGGATAGAGGGCCAGTGGTAGATGGAGACAGCCAAAAGATGTCATAGACAAAAGAACAAAGAGGTGTTGAAGGTGGTGATATTATCTAAGGAATGTGCTAATAGGTGACATTAAGGGTAGAAAGCAGGACAAACAAGGTACAAGATAGCCCTAGTGGGGGTGGGGTGGGGTTTGGGGAAGGGATCGAAATAGGCTAAAAGGTAGAGATAAAACAATGAATGGAAGTACATTTAAAAATAATGGAAATAGGTGGGCAAAGAAAAATCTATATAAATTATTGGAAAAAAGGAGGATCGGAAACGGGGTGGGAGTTTGACATCATTGAACGACACCTATTAAGAAGTGGATTAAGACTACACAAAATCCTTTTCACATTAAACTCCTGCAATCAGTAGAAAATAGAAAGTGTGGATTTGAGAGCAGGAGCTAGGGTGGAAAGCCATTCCATTAATCCAATATCCATTTCCTCAGGTTCCGTTCATCATTTAAATTCAGGCTACCTTTGGACACCAATAAACCAGTCACCGGCATTGGAAGGAAAATGAACATAACTTTCAAAAATAGCCCTGGGCAAAGAGGGAACCAAATTTGCAAGGAGGTACCTGGGACTCCCTGAGCAATATTTGTACATTTTCTCACTGCCTAGATTATTGTGACACTGCAGTCTCAGGTTGGTTCAATACTACAGACACTCTTGAAAGATATTTCACAAACATTTAGGAAGGAGAACAAAAGAGAAAATTAAGTCACAAATCTTAAAAACAAAAATTAGAAAAGAAACATAGTTGTCAAATAAAGCAAAACTAAAATGATTTATCCTGTAAATCTGGCGCTAACTGGGTTCAACTCCCAACATGGCAGGCAGGACGCACATATTGATATGCCAGGATTGTGCTGCCTGTTATATCAGCTAAGGGGAAATGAAAGGTGTGCAGGGCTCATGCCTCCAAATCGAAGGAATCTAATAACTTTTTGTTTGAGGTCTGCACAAGATTGGTTTGTCTGAAGCAAGTGTCCACTTGCTACTGAAAAGGCAACTTTTTCAAATTTGCTTATCTGAACGTGAAACAGGGAAGGGCTGTCATGTTCCCCCTGAGCCCACATTTCAAATTTGCGGGCTGCTGCTTCCTGGTCACCGTCCTCCGATCCTCATCCTCCAGGCCACACACCAGAGGCTTAGGCACACAATCTGGGCTGACAGTGCAGCATGGAGAAAGTGTCGTACTGTCACTCCTTCAGGCAAACTGAGGTGCCAACTGGCCTGACGCATGGATGTGAAAGATCCCATGGCACTAAGAGGAGCAGGTGAGTTCTCTTGGTGTCCTGGTCAATAATTAGCCCTCAAACCAATATCAGTAACACTGTCTCCTACCAATGCAAGATGGCCACACAAGATGGCAGCCCATATCTGTCCATTCATGTGCAGAAAACCAATGATGCCATTGATGGGAGACACAGCGCTAGCAAAGCCAGTCTTTAAAAAAAAAACGTGTGATAGAGGGGAGGGGGATATTAAAACAGAGAAACTTTGTTTTACCTTCCCTAATACATAATCAAAAAGTTAACAAAAAACCCTGAATGACACGGTCTATGTACATAACTGCTGTGGCAAGCCTTGAACTGAGTTGCCTTGAACGGACTTAGAGATCAAGGGGAAAGTAGCATTTGTGCCTAGTTTCTGGCTCACATTTAGCTTTCTGTGTCAAGTTTTTTTTGGAAACTTATTTCTGTTAAACTGCGTGTATCTTTTTACTTTGGAAAATTGTTTTAATTTTTTTTTGTTTTGATTCTGATCTCTGTTGCTCAGTGACGTCAGAGTAAAATGGTACAACAGAACATGCACCATGTTGGCAGCAAACTCAGCCGATCAGTAAAGCAGGTTATCTGGCCGTTTATCTCATCGCGGTTGGTCGGGCTTTGCTGTGCACAGATTGGTCACTACCTTTGACAACACTGACTATGCTTCACAAGTATTTAATTGACCATTAAGCACATTGGAATGTCCTGAGGTCATGTAAAGTGCTGCATAATTGCAAGTACTTTTTTCTCCATCTGAGCATGTACAAGGCTGCAGGCTTTGGTTCATAGGAGACTCAAGTCTGTTTACCATTAGGCCACTGCATACAAAGTTTAAAAAATTATTAGATTACACTCCTGTTCCAGGAGAAGTTTTGCACCATCAATCATTTCAGCCTTTTATTATCCCCTTGTTTCAATCATTCATCACCCAATGTGGCCTTGGTAATGCAGTCCTTGCTATTGGAATAGAAGCCGGAATATGCACACTGACCCTAATCTATTCATGTTCATTGGATCAGCAGATATAAATGGTCTCCCTACCATAACCTATCCTACCTGCATCCATTGTTTTGAAGGAGCTTATTTTGAAGACAGTGATAAAAGCAGCAGGATTTTAAAACCCACCACATTTCAACTTCTCTTCAGCTTTGAAGAAGTCATACGCACGCAAAACGTTAACTCTGTTTCTCTCTCCACAGATGCTGCCAGACCTGCTGAGTTTTTCCAGCATTTTCTGTTTTTATTTCTTCCCCATATTATTTGACTTCAGGCTTCCACACTTCAGCTCAGGTTTGTGGTTTTTTTGGTAAAAGAGAACAACACTTACAAATTCAAGGGTGGATTGAAGGGAGGACTAGAAAGGCTCAGCCCCAAAAGTGACACGTATTAAAAAATATGTGCATTTATATAACACTTCTCACGAACAGTGGACATTTCAAAACACTTCACAGCTGATGAAGGGACTGTTGTTTTGAAATGTAGTCACTGTTGAAATGTAGGAAACTGGGCAGCCAATTTACACACAGCAAGCTCCCACAAACAGCAAAGTGATTAAGACCAGATAAAGGATAACTCCCTTGCTCTTCTTCAAAATGGTGCCATGGGATTTATGTCCACCCAAGCAGGCAAAGGACACCCCCAGCTACGCAACACTCCCTCAGTCCCATACTGGATTGTCAGCCTCTATTTTGTGCTCAAGCGCTAGGGTGGGACTTGAACCCGGAATCTTGTTATTCAGAGCAGCATGCTACTAACTGAGCCACAGCTGGCATTAACACAATCAATCCTGTTTTTTCCAACATCAACTGCTGCTCACTTGTCTACATTCACAACAAAAAATACTTCTGCCTCCATTCCTCTTTTAGAAATAATATCCACAGTTTTGCCAATCGCAGCTTCACAAGGCTGCAGTTAACACTAGTGTTTTTCAACAGAGCAGTGAATAGGGCTCAGAACCTCATTAAGGTCTCTCATCACACCCTAGAAAACAAGAAAATCCAGTTGTACTCCTGCCGAATTCTTCAAGGAAAAAGATGGGCGATATTCACAAATCCCTCCCAGTAAAAGAAAATTGAGAAATGCACATAACTGTTGCTCAAACCTAAGGATGCAAGAAAATTGGATACTTGGCATTACATGGAGCTGAGCTATTCAAATTCTCCCTGCTAAAATAATCAACCTCTGCTCCCCAATTTGCCATTTACACCTATTTCCGGATTTTACTTGTGTTGTGTTTAAGACATAAATTCTAGGCTTCAATAATTTTGAGAGGCCAGGGCCCAGATTTGCACCATGATGGGGCGAAAATGGCAGAAGGTGCAGAAAATCATAAGACCCACCTCTGAACGTGGCACTTCCCGTTTTCACAGAGGCGGGAATGCATGCGTGGAGCATTCCGTGCATGCGTGTTTTATGGCGGCAGCTGGCCACATAAATCATCAGCTGCCTCCACTGAAGAGGGATTTTGGTAACCTTGTAGCGTGAAACCCTAAGCGTGCAGATGAGACCCAGTAGCAGTAGATCTGAACTTTGTGGATTCATTTGGATTGCCAGGGTACTTCTTTGGATGGGCAAGGTCCCTCTTTGGTTCTGGTCCTGGGACGCTGTTGGGGGAGGTAAGGTGCCCTTTGGTAGAGGTCCAGTGCCATTTCGGGAGGTCCAGTGCCATTTGGAATTGTTAAAAGTAGGCATAAAAGTATGTAAAAATAGTTCATAACCTCTTTACTGTCAAGCTCATTGGAACGTCAACAGATCTGTCAAAATCAACTACCAAAACTTTCGGAAACACCCATCAAAGAGAGCGCTCAAGGCATTGAAAAGTCCTGCCCTTTAAATCTTTGAACATATGTCTGGAACGTTAAAAAGAAATGACTGCTTATTATTTAATTATGTCTGTTGGCATAAACATGGATGCTTCCATTACTGGGCAATTAATGCCCAGTTAAGGGCCCCACCCCACTGCCGCTGTTTTTTTATTCTTTGATGGGATGTGGGTAAGGTCAGCATTTGTTGCCCATGAACTGAGTGGCTTGCAGCCATTTCAGAGGGCAGTTAAGAGTCAACCACATTGCTGTGGATCTGCAGTCACATGTAGGCCAGACCCGGTAAGGACAGCAGATTTCCTTCCCTAAAGGACATTAGTGAACCAGATGGATTTTTACGACAATTGACAATAGTTTCTTGGTTATCATTAGGCTTTTAATTCCAGATTAAAGTGGGGGGGGGGGGGGGGGGGTGTAAAGAGGTGTTTCGCCATGCAAGGTGCATGACAAGTAAACTCTGGCATGTTTGTTTGATGGGGGGTGGTCCATTATTCAAAGGCACTTAGTGCCTGATCAAGGGACACAGCATTGGGAAGAGGGTGGGTGCTGAAAGCCACGCCCACTGTCCTTGCTGCCAATACAAGGCCTTGGGTGGGTGTCATAACAACAGCAGCCACCACCTCCCTGGTGGCACCGCTGAGTACAGAAGAGCTGCTGGCCTCTGATTGGTTAACAGTACTGGACAGACCAGACTCCACCCCCAGGGTCCTTGATCCTTGGCAAGACCCGCCGCTGGCCTGTCAAGTGTCTGAGTGGCATAAGATGTGGTGAGCCTTCTCGAGCAACATGGGGGACGGGGGTCTTCCTGGTTCTCCAGCTGGGGGCTGAGACCCGTCACCCCCACAAGATTCACCTATCAATGCAGCTCAGCAAACTTGTGATTTGGGGAGTTTTTTTCCAATTATGTGCTGAAAATATTTAATTTTAATGAACTGCTAACATGTCAAGGGAAAAAAAAAACATGTTTCTAACCAGGAAGACCATTGCTGAACACATTACTGCAGTAAGCCTGCCCTCAATTTCATTTTATGTCCACTGTGCACAATAATAACTCCAGGACTGGAGTACAGGAATTCATAATGAAAAGTTCAAAGTTTACCCATTTCAAATAAACTGCAGTAGACAAGCAGGAGCTCTTCCAAAACAGAAAGCATTTATATTTGGATGTGAAAAATAAAGTTCAGGAACAGACATCAAGTACAATAAAGTAAAGCAGACCAACATCCCACCAGACAAATGATCTTTACATGCCCATGTAATCCCTACCTCTCCCGATCCCTCACCAAAACAGGCTTCCCTGACATTATGTAATCTAGTGACACTAAAATCCCAAGCAGTTCATTTTCAAGATGACTGTGACCTGGTAGACAAAGAGCTAAGCAGTTTATCCAGGCGTATAGCAATATTCACCAGGCGCACAAGTCCATTTGCAAGTGCCAGCGGCTAGGTGCTTGTCCGCAAATATACCTTAATGTGTGTCTGCAAGTACTGAATAACCTGATTATTCAATCTTCACATTACTGTTCTTCTAACTACATGAGTTTTGAACAAGTTCCAGTACAAGCAGTCAACACTGGAGGTTAGTTTTTCCATTCACATAATTCAAACATCCATCACCCACACTGTCCCAAGGAGTAAAAACTTTGTCTAGCAGATCTTGCTACAGTTGTAAAAACATAGTCTAAATCCAGAGACATTCTAGACTTGTAGCTGTAGACCCACCGTTGTGCTTTGTGGCCACACCTTACTAGACATTTTCTGGATAATTCAATAAAGTACTGCTGAGTAAATAATATTTTAACGAAACACAGACTAATAACAAAACTTTGTCAGGCTGACAGCACTGTGGATTTCAAGAGAAACCACCATTTCATTACAGATTCAATATTGATTGGGCAATTCCAGACATGAAAACAAGAAAAATTCAGAGTTTCGTAACATAGGGTGTATGTAAAATGTATGTACAGAGTAGACTCTGTCGACCTTTCCCTGCCTGAATCTGAGGTAGCTCCACTAATCCAGAATTCTACCCAAGCCTCCACTTCCCTCTCTCAGCACTAATAGCCAGAAACTGTTCCAGCCACGTGCACAGTGCAACCTTAACACACCAGCTAGGTCGCTTATCATCTAATTCGAACTGTGGGGGGGGAAAAAAATGGATCATTTAATTCCTTTAACTTTGGTCAGTTCCTAGTGAAAGGAGAAGTGCAGATCAAGCAAAAACTGAGTTTATAGAATATTTCCAATTCCATTGAAGCTCCTCTCACCTCTTTGTCAAGGCCCTTTGAACCCTAATGCCTCTCACCCATGCTTCCATCTGATCTCACACTTCTTTCCACACCCAATTTCCTTCAGGTACCTCAGTTCTCAGCCCTTCTTTCCATCTCTCCCTTAAATCTGCTGTATTTTCTTCCAGTCTCAGTTTCAGTTTCCTCTCAGTTTCTCTGTGTACATCCCTCGGGCTTCCTTTCCCTCCATTTGTACTGACTCCCTTCTGACTGCCACTTCCTTCATATCACTATATGCCAGTCAGTCCACTGAAATATTTAATGGAAATGTACAGGAGGACACGCGAGGAAAACATTCAATAGAAGAAATCCTTTTCCATAACTCAAACAGGCATACATCACTACAGCCAAGTGAAACCACTCAGGAAGAAGACACAATTCAAATCTTAAGAAAATCTATTTGGTTAGGAATAAAAGGCTTCACTCAATCTTATCATTACACGTCTGAGCTGAAGTTCTGCACTGCTTGATCTACCAGCCTTTCTCCCCAGTCATTCTAATGGGGCTCAGAGCACTTTGATGGACCAGGATCTTCAGTCAAACTTAAGAGACAGCTTTGAGGTTTTTGCAGAAGATGAGTGATGTAGAGCTGCTCTAAAAACAGCCACCATTGACGCATGAGCCTTGCTCATCTGACTGAAAGTGCCATCAAATGAGCATTAGTAGTGTGTCATTGTACACGGGGTCACTATGGAACAAACATCAAGTCACAAAAAATGTTGCCTTGCAGCTTCATTCATTTTGGAACTGCTGAATGATGTGGTTGAGAAAAGTTATGTGACAGATGGCTCACAGATTTTATAAATAGTTATAGATGGGTGGGAAATTCTCCCATAGCTGAATTGTTACAAACTCCTTTGTGTGTCTGTCTGCCCACTAAAAGACAAAAATATACGGACAAAGGGAAGTAATTATTTCTATGACTAATAGGGCTCCTGTGGTGTTGCTCAAATAAGTTGGACACTTCATAAGGGCCAAATATTATGCCAAATAGTAGTACCAGGAATCAACACTGGATGTGGGAACATTCAGGAGGAGGCCGAGGATCCAGCAGTACTCGAATGGCGTCTCATCGTCTAAGAGCATCGGTCCAGGGATCTGGGAGCACTGGAAGATGAGTCCAGGGAAATCTGGAGATTCAGGTTCCTTGTAAACGTGGGCATGTCTTAGGACCTGGAATCACTAGGAGAGAGGACCTGCGATCTCAGAATTGTTCTGAGATCAGGAAGCAATAGAAAGGCAGGCTTTGCGTTTGGGTGAAAACAAGTCCTGGAGTCCTAGGCCTGGATTTTGCGCTTTTCGGGTGCACAAAGTCGGCGGGCTTGGGAGCGGATGTAGAATCTGCTCACCGATGAGATTGCTTTCTCCACGCTATTTCACGCTGGGTGGCCAATTAAGGTCTGCCCAGCGTGCAATGTGTCCTTGGGTAGGCAGGAAGAAGTGGGCAGGGATGAATCAGGCGCCAGGTCCAATGGCGACCCGACAGGCGGCACCCTGAAGGCTGCCAGGTGTCATGGGGAAGGCTGCTGGAGCATTCTTCACAGGATCAAAGAAGAAATATTTGCAGCGCTAAGGGCCTCGGCATCTGGTGGGCACAGAAAGCGGGAGGGCAAGTCCGGTGGGCAATCTGGCCCCCGTTTCACAGACGAGTGCCTGGGTATCCTCATAGAGGAGGTCAGTGCCAGGCGCGACATCCCTCATGCCCAGGGATGGGAAGGGGCTGCCGCCGCATGTCACAAAGGTGGCGTGGGCAGAGGTGGCTGCCCAGGCCAGTGTGCAAGACATGGTGCACCAACGATCTTCAATGTTTGGCACGGGTGTGTACAGAGTTGGCATGGAAATGTGCATTTGGCTGTCCCTCATCAGCCTCAAGGTGTAAGTGTGTGTGTGCCAACTTGCACTGAAGCCTGTGCCAGCTAGGGCTGGGAGGTCTGCCCGCTTGGCCAAGTGCATTGAAGGGTGAGGTGTGCCACTCTGCCGCACCCCACCACCTGTTTCTTTGGTGGGGGAGTGGGATGGTCCAGGCTGGAATGGTGCTGTAAGAAGAAGGAGCACTAATGATGGAATCTGTTCTTCCCTTTCAGGAGAAGGGAAGCCATAATGCGGCAGAGCACTGAAGAACAGACGGTGGGGAGCCACTACGAGATGGGTGCTCCGGAGCTAGAATGCCACCACGGAGCTTGTTCCACCGGACGTGGTGAGGTAGGGGTCTCTGAGGGAGGTGCACAGATGCAAGAGTAGCAGGGAGGGCAAAAATCGTAGTCATCTCAGCTGCAATGGAGATGTTGCAGCATCAGTGCTCATTAATCCTCCAATCAAGATGGCACCATTGCTGGAAAAGGTGAAGTTATTCACTTTGGCAGGAAGAATAAAAAAGCAGAGTATTACTTAAACGGAGAACAACTGCAGAATTCAGGGGCAGAGGGATTTAGGTGTTCTCGTGCATGAGTCACAAAAAGTTAGCATGCAGGTACAGCAAGTAATTAAGAAGGCTAATGGAATGCTGTCCTTCATTACAAGAGGAATTGAACATAAAAGTGAGGATGTTATGCTTCAGTTATACAGGGCATTGGTGAGATGGCATCTCGAATACTGTGTGCAGTTTTGGTCTCCTTATTTAAGGAAGGTTGTAAATGCATTGGAGGTAGTTCAAAGGAGGTTTACTAGATTGATACCTGGAATGAGTGGGTTGTTTTATGAGGAAAGGTTGGACAGACTGAGCTTCTTTCCATTGGAGTTTAGAAGAGTGAGGGGTGATTTGACTGAAGTATACAAGATCCTGAACTGCCTTGACAAGGTGGACATGGAAAGGATGTTTCCTCTTGTGGGCGAGTCCAGAACTAGGGGTTTTAAAATTAGAGGTCACCCTTTTAGGATAGAGATGAGGAGAACTTTTTTTTCTCTGAGGTTTGTGCAAATTTGGAACTCTCTGCTTCAGAAGGCAGTGAAAGTGGGGTCATCGAATATTTTTAAGGCAGAAGTAAATTGATTCCCTTGCCTAACAAGAATCTAAGG
Organism: Cetorhinus maximus; assembly: GCF_964194155.1. Lineage (NCBI taxonomy): Eukaryota > Metazoa > Chordata > Chondrichthyes > Lamniformes > Cetorhinidae > Cetorhinus > Cetorhinus maximus. The sequence continues at coordinate 18,087,716 of NC_135884.1, read as the reverse complement.
TTATCAGGGGTAGATGGGAATGTAGAACTCGAAACACAATCAGCCATAATCTTATTGAATGCTGGAGCAGGTTCAAGGGGCCAAATGGCCTACTTCTGCTCCTATTTTGTATGTTTGTATGCTCATTTGTTCACATGCAGTTCTCTATTGTCTCATCAGTCTGCCTAGCTGCACATTGACTATGTGATGATTGAACGTACTAACATGTTCTCTTCCTCCCACAGATACCCCATCCACAAGAGACTCACAGGACCCTGAGCCTCCCCACTCCCCCAGCCCCCCTTTAACCCCAGAGGAGAACACACACACACACACACACACACACCTGCACCCGCGTCACACCCTTCCTGAACCAGGCACCAGCGCTAGACACTAGCACATCAGTGGCTAATGTTCGTCGGCTCCCGTGGTAGTGTACCGTGGGGAGGCCACAGCTCGCTCGCATGAGGAGTGGAAGCCCTTTCTATTCATGAAAGTGCCCGGCTGGCCCGCTGGCACCCTGAGGGCCACGTGAGTGCAGTCTATGGCACCCTGGATATGGGGAACCCAGCAATAGCTGCAAAGCCTCTGGCTCGTTCAGCCTGGTTGGCTTAGTCCATCAGGTAATTTATCCTGCGCTTGGATGAGGAAAGTGACAAAACGTATTGGCTGCCTAACCACACAACAAGTGCAATATCGCACGGGCAACGTAAAATTTTATTCCATTGAACTTTTAAATGCCTTAAGTGGCTTAATAATCATCGGTGGGCGCGCTTCTGCACGTTCCCGCAAACGCCCGCCGACCACAGTAACGTGCGAGTGCGCGATGGCATCAGGGCGCACACCCGACATCTTCTCGCAATATTTTTACACTCTTATGGGTCAGGTAAGCGCCCGCTATTAGTATGTAAAATTCTGGCCCAGGAGCTGAGGGGAGAGGGGGAAAGAGCTCAGAACAATGGGAACTGCTCTTGGTCCCTTTCAAACAGTAGGCTCACTCCTAGTCACATTCCTGCCATTCCCAAACTTGTCCACAGACCTCTGTGACACCAGCTATGGCTGCACCGTCATTATTTTCAGCAAATTTATGTTCCTACCTCAAAACCTTTAAAAAAGCTATTTCTTTTGCATCAGGTGTTTGATGGGCAGCTAAACATAGGTTGGAAGTCCACATTCCGTGGGTATGGACTCCCACTAGCACCCGAAGCACAGAAGCAAATGCTTTACCCTTTAATGCACTATTAATACATTTGCTCACCTGTACAGCTTCCATTAAATTTCCAAAAAAATGCAAGTCATAAAACACTCACTAACTCAGTAATTAGTTTCCAAGATTTTGCATGTAAACAAATTGTTAAGCAGTAGAAATTTTTATTTAACTGAATACACAGCTAAAATAGCAGGCTGCCTAAAATCCATCTATACTGTTTGCAAAACAGTATCAAAGGAACCAAGGTCTCAAATGCTGCTGATCCAGAGGCACTATCTATCTGAACATAACTTAACAGAAAACAAAGTTTATAAAAGTATTTGCTTGAAATTAAACATTGAGAATTCAATCTCCAGTTTCTTTCAAAGTCGTTTCCAAGAAGCTCCCTAGTTCTCACATGTTGTGATGATATAACATACAAGTATATGAAGTAGGGGCAGGAGTAGGCCATTCGGCCCCTCAAGCCAGTTCCATCATTCAATAAGATCATGGTTGATCTGTATGTGTTTCAAATTCCACATTCCCATCTACCCCTGATAACCTTTGATTTCCTTGCCCAACAAGAATCTATCTCTGCCTTAATTCAATGACCCCCACCTCCACCGCCTTCTGAGGCAGAGAGTTCCAAAGTTCCAAACCCTCAGAAAATATTTATCCTCATTTCTGTCCGTAAAGAGCAACTCCTAATTTTAAAACAGTGCCCACTAATTCTGGCCTCACCCACAAGAGGAAACATCCTTTCCATGTCCACCTTGTCAAGGCTGTTCAGGATCTTGTATACTTCAATCAAATCACCCCTCAATCTTCTAAACTCCAGTGGAAACAAGCCCAGTCTGTCCAGCCTTTCCTCATAAGACAGCCCACTCATTCCAGGTGTCAATCTAGTAAACCTTTTTACCTTCCAAAACCTGCTGATACATCGATTACATACTGGGCAATCCAGAACGCAGAGGCAGAACTAAATGCTCTCTTCAATTGTTGAATACAGCCAAGAGCCATGTTATTAAGCTAATCCCTTGAAGTAACTTTAAAGTTTTAAAAAGACACAAAGTCAATTCATTGGGTAAATTTAACTTTCATTGTGAAATACATATTTTTTATTTTCCTTATTTCAGACACTAGGGCCTGGATTTTCACTTCCAGGTTGGGTACGCAGAGCCAGTACCAGCACTGTGGTGAAGTTATTGGGGGGAAAAAAAAACAAAACAAAAAACAGCCCTCCAGCCCTCACTCCTCACACCCACACATACCCCCCATACCATATCCATGTCAAACCATCCCACCTAATGGCTCCCCACCCACCCTCTGTAGCCCCTCACCCTCCACACCAACCTATGCTCCTCTACCCACACCCTATGGTTCCTCATACCTCCAATGCCAGCCCATGCTCTCCACTCAACCCTATGGCCCTTTATAGCCCCTATGCCAACTCATGCACCCTACCTAACACCCTTTCCCCTTAACTCCATGCCAATCCACCATGGACAAACCTTTCTATTCACGCAGGCACCCAGCTGACCTGCTGGCACCTTGATGGCCACATGAGTGCAGTCTATGCACCCTGGATGTGGGGGAAGCCAGCAATCGCTGCGAAGCCAGTGGCTCACTCAGCCTGGCGGGCTTGGTCCATCTGATAATGAATGAATGGGGAGGACCTGTCTGAACAGAGGATCTGTGACAAACCTGACAACTGTGGACAGCTGAGTGGGACACTCCACACAGATCTCCAACTGACCCCCTGAAAAGATCCGGATATTGAGGGTTGCTGTGACCAGCAGCCATGATCTTATCAAATGGCAGAGCAGGCTCAAGGGGCCGAATGGCCTACTCCTGCTCCTTCTTATGTTCGTGTGGCCTTCAGAGCTACTGGCATTGGGTGCTCACACACAGTTGGAGGCGATCTCCGACCCAGTCATCTGGCATATTGATATCACTACGCCCCTAGAGAGGCGGAGCCTCTTGTGACACTGGACCTTAGACATGCTGAGGTAGCTGGATCACTCCCTGTACACTCCGGCAGCAGGATAGGGGCGTCCTCTGTGGCGCTCTCCCTGCTGGCCATGCTGACATAAAATAAAGTTGCGTTTATTGATGATGTTACTACTAAAAAAAGTGACAAAAATCATTCAATACAGTGAAATTTCTTTTCTACAACCACTTGGAGCTGTGAATCAAATTACTCACTTAGCAGGCACCCCACTGTGTTAATGTTAGGTTGTAAAATCAGTCATGCAGCACAAATGAAGCCATTGCCGACTGTCATTTAAAAACCCATCTGGTTCACTAATGTCCATTAGGGAAGGAAATCTGCCATCCTTATCTGGTCTGGCCTACACGTGACTCCAGACCCACAGCAAGGAAGTTGACTCCAAAATGCCCCCTGAACAAGGGTAATTGGTGATGGGCAATAAATGCTGGCCGAGTCAGCGACACCCACATCCCATGAATGAATTTTAAAAATCTTATAATGATAACCCTCAGGTTTATGTCAACAGACAGAGTGAAATATCAAACACTGATTTTTTAAACTCCACTTTTAAAAAATTTATAGCCCGGCGAGTTAAATCCCTTAATAGTTTTGACAGTTCTTTGACAGCTTGATAGTTTCAATGAGCTTATACACTTTTTATGCACAATCATGTCTACTTTTAACAATCCCAAAGGGCACCTGACCAACCCAAAGGGTGCCATTACCTCTCCCAAAGGTTTCCTGGAATCATATCCAAAGGGATACCTTACCGCTTCAAAAAGGTACTCTGGCTATCCAAACAAATCCACAAGGTTCAGGCCTGCTCTTACCACGTCTAATCTGCATACTTAGGGTTTCAGGCACCTACTTCATCAAAATCACATAGGAATGGAGGCAGCTATCGATTTATATGGGCAGCTGCCACCATGAGCCCTGTGTGCGCGATTTATAACCTACCCCCATTCCCTCCAAAAATGGCAGAGGCTGAATTTGGGGGCAGGGCTTCCAGAACGGAGCCTCTGCCGGCATTTTCGGGAAGACGGAGCCAGTACCAGCACTGTGGTGAAGTTATTGGGGAAAAAAAAGAACAAAAAATTCTCCACCCGTGCAAAAATTCAGGCCTAGAAATTTCAGCTGATCGGGAAAAATGGCAAATGAAAATGTTTTCAGAAAACACTTGCAAGTGATTTGATCGGTTCATCAACACACCATTAAAGGCAATTATTTCCATCACATTTTTCCCCATTAAATGTTTACATACAGGTCTCACGTGTTAGCACGAAGTGTTGCATAGAATTTTATAGACTATACAACACAGAAACAGGTTATCCAGCCTAACGTGTCCATGACAGTGTTTCTGTTCCACACAAGTCTCCTCCCACCCTTCCCTTATCAGCATGACCTGCAGGAAGCATTGACTGTTGACAGGAAATGTGCACCATACACAAAGATTTGTTTTTAAGCAATATATAGATAAAAATAGTGTAAGGAAGGAGTTTAAAAGAGGAACTCAATGTGAACACAAGGACTTCCTCATAAGAAAAACAATGGCTACAAGTAACGAGGACAAATGATAGGATAACAAACATTTCAAGCAGCGCTCTGCCCTATGGACTTTCTAAAGCTTGAAGGAAGCAATTCCAACTAATTAGGAACATCATAACTGTCGTGGGGAGATGGTGGTATGGTGGTAATGTCGCTGGACTAGTAATCTAAAAGGCCAGGCTCTAGGGGTACAGATTCAAATCCCACCAAGGAAGCTAGTGGAGTTTAAATTCAATTAATAAATCTAGCATTGAAAGCTAGTCTCAGTAATGGTGACCATGAAACTGTTGTCGATTGTCATAAAAAGCCACCTGGTTCACTATGTCCTTTAGGGAAGGAAAGCTGCTGTCCTTAGGTGGTCTGGCCTACATGTGACTCCTGACCTACAACAATGTGGTTGACTCTTAACTGCCCTCTGAAATGGCCTAACAAGTCATTCAGTTCTAGAGTAATTAGGGATTAGCAACAAATGCCGGTTGCCATTAATCCTCACCCCCACCCCATATCATACAAAAGAATATCAACCACTAGGTGAAAACTGCCCAATCCCATAGGTTGGCACCTGCCCTAAAATAGTGCATGCAAACACTCAGCTAGTCACCCTGTTGCTTAACTCACTCAAGATCCCCTTGGCTCTCCCACATTTGTAATGGCTTTGTGAAAATGCCACCACACGATGTGGGCTCAGGTTACCTAATAGGAGGATTTTATACAAGGTAATAGAGACCTTGGTTCCCAAGTACAATAGCTTGCAATCCAAGTAAAATTCCAAACATTCCCAGATAAAATCATCAACCCTGAGATCTGACAATGCAAGAGGCCTATCTAATTCTAAATGCATAGGGGAAGCAGAGAAAGGTTGAAATAAACAGCTACTGCAGTCAGTAAAATAGACTGCAACTGAAACCTGATGCGTTGTTTTGCCAGTTTGGTTGAGACAGTGAAGGGAAGGCAAATTCTCCAACTGCTGGAACATCATGTCACTATAGCAACACATTACTTGGATCACAGCTTCCATTGTGTTTCTCAAAAGTGCTTCATTGAAAGGAAAGCCTCGGAAATAGGTTCTACATTGCCCATATTCTCCTCAATTGTGGCAAATATCTCCCATTTCTAATTTCTTTCAAAAAGACAATAACAAATTTATACGGTCATTTGTAAAAGAAAGTAACAACTCATATTGCATAACTAGGGCAGTGGCGTTTGATTAATATGAAAACTGAGAATGTTGCAAAACTGAAAACGAAACAGCAGAAGCAGGGAATATCCAGCAGGTCCATCGTCAACTGTGAATAGAAAAGATAGGTTGACATCTCCGTGGTACACTTGTTTTAACAAAGGTTGGAGACTCCCAAGTGCTGGCTTGTTATTTCGTAGGAGCTAAATTGACTGCTACCAATTTCCAGCATTTACTTCAGGGCTGCCATTCGCGTGATTCCCTAACACTGGGTGTGGAAAACACAACAATTCTCTTTTTGGCTTCGACTCCCAGCATGCTCTGCAGCTCCACTGACAGCAACACGCCATACAGCATGTTGTGCCGGCAGCTGTCAACCAGCTATAAGAAATCTACAGACTCATCCTGAAATATTCCTTTGAAGTCAGTCATATCAATCAGGATAGTTCTGTGGTTTTCCGCAACAGAGCCATAGAAAGGCAGGCACAAAGAAAACGTGATTATAGATTTATGTTTCGCACAGAGAGGAGGCGGTGGCAAGGGAGGTTTCTCAAATCAGTATGAAAGACTTCTTTAGGACAAATTTTAAAAGCAAAACAAGTGTTTAAATAAAATGTTTATGATGCTATGCAAACATTATGATGGCTGAGTTTCTAACTGCTAACGCGTCAGATAGCTGTGAAACCCATGCGCACATTTACAGCCATCAATCCAGTCTGTTTAATATCAGGATCTGCAACCTGCTTCAGTGCTACTGCACGTCTTATGATGTATGAAGATTTAATTATCTGGCTGGTCACATGATCACAAGCCACCACAGCCTATTCAAACCACACAGCCAAATGGTTTCCTGAGCAATTCTGATGCAAACAAATGTTGTGAAAAACAAAACTACTTTTTAAAATATCAGGCAGCACAGTGCCTTATATTTTTACCAGATGCTAAACATCTATCCCCAGTATCTCAGATATGAGCAATGTAGTGGTCCAGACATCAGGTTCAAGAAAAGGCCAAGACTTCTAATGACCGCATGCTATTGAAGACTGGACAGAGGCCACTGGGAAGAGGGGGAAAAAATTGATAAAGCAGAAAGACACAACCAAATGCAACAAATGTTAAGTATTTCAAAGTTCCACTGTGAGGGGGCAACCTCTTCCAACCACCTTAAAAGCCAAAACATTGTAGCTACCAGCATATTCTCATCGTTCCCTGCATTGCCAGCCTACTTCATTCTTCTATATTCCACCTGGTTCTGGCATTACGGTTTTCCCAAGTCCACACTTTTTCCTCCAATCCCACACAAATTTCTTCCCGCTCCCCTTCCTCTTGAAGGCAATGATTGAACAAGCACCAGCCACCCTTTGGTACCTCGTCCAAGCGGTTATATGTAAGCTTGGAGAGCGAATGGGTAAGATAGTCAAACACTGAGGGCATCACTAACTAAACAAAAACCTATTCCCACCTAATAGCAACACAAGCACAATCAAGGCAGGGGCCATTGCATGTTAGAGCCTGCATGGAAGCCTGTTAATATTTTAACAAGATCGCAAATTAACAAAGGCACAACAGATTTTAGCAAACAACAATAATTAGCATCTGAACTGAAGGTCCCGGGTTACAGTTGATAGTTACTGTGCTGAATCAACAGTGCAGCTGTGTTAACCACGCCATTTCAAAAATTCCTGATGCTTGTTGTCTGTTGTACACCTGCAGCATTTCTTTAGCAGGGAGGGGGGGGGGAATGGCACACACATTAAAGAAGTGACAGTTTGATGGCTCGTCAGCTGAGAGTTCAGGGACAGGGTTCTCCCTTTAGGACCCTGGAGCATTTCATTTTTGCAAAGTGTCACCCATCAACATATTGTGTGAAGTGTTTCACTATAGTCATCATTCTTAGCAGCTATAGCACTTGGGTTACATCTCTAAATGGTATTTTTAAAATACTGTCCTATTATGTTCACTCTGTTATCATGGAAGGTGATAAGGGAGAATTACAGACCAGTTAACCAAACATCTATTGTTGGGAAATTGCGAGAGTCTATAATTAATGGTAGGGTGGTTAAGCACCTTGAAAATTTTCAGATCAGGGAGAGCCATCATGGCTTTATGAAGAAAATAAAAACAAAATACTGCAAATGCTGGAAATCTGAAATAAAAACAGAAAATGCTAGAAAAACTCAGAAGACCTGATAGTATCTGTGGAGAGAGAAACAGAGTTAACGTTTCATGTCCTTAGGACTCTTCTTCAAAGCTGAAGAGAAGTAGCAATCTTACCTTTATGACATTATCAGCACAATTCTTTAGTCTTTAAACACTACCATTAACACTCCCTAAATGCCATGAACAGGCCCAGAAAGTAATCAAAGGGTCAAATGAAATGCTGCCTTTATATCTCGAGGAACAGAGTGTAACAGGGTAGAAGTCATGCGTCAGCTATACAAAGCCCTGGTTTGACTATGCCTGGAACACTCCGAGCAGTTCTTGGCACATCACAGAAAAAATATACTGGCTTTGGAGGGAATACAGTTTAGATTTATACAGTATAGATTTAATAGAATAATACCTGAGCTTCATGGGTTAAGTAACAAGGAGAGATTACACAAACTCAGCTCTGAAGAAGAGTCATACGGACTCGAAATGTTAACTCTGTCTTTCTCTCCACAGATGTTGTCAGGCCTGCTGAGTCTTTCCAGCATTTTTTGTTTTTGTTTCAGATTTCCAGCATCTGCAGTATTTGCCTTTACTCAAGCTATGTTGCATTCTCTGGAATTTCAGAGGTTAAGGGATGATTTGATCGAAGTTTTCAAGATGTCAATGGGAGCAGGTGCTGTAGCTTGGGAGTTGGAGAGTCTTGGACTTCAAGGCATTGCCTAAACATCAGAGCCAGATGTTTCAGGAGTGAAATTAGGAAACACTTCAATACATAAAGGGTGGTAGAAGTTTGGAACTCTCTTCCGCAATCAGCAATCGATGATAATTCCAAAATTAACAATTAAACTAAGGTTGATAGATTTTTAGTTCACCAAGGGTATTAAGGGATATAGGGCAAAGACAAGAATATGGAATTAGGTCACAGGTCAGTTATGATCTTATTGAATAGTGGAACGGGTTCAAGGGGTTAAATGGCATACTACTGTTTCTATTGTTCCGCTCATAATTCCAGCATTACTTTGCCTGCATAGACACCCCCTCCTCTGCCAGCAGTCACCTCTAATGCACCCCAGGGATCCATCCTTCATTCTCTTCTCTCCAACATTTTTTAGCAATATCATGCTCAGGAATGGATCAACATCCACATATATGCTGACTGCATCTAATGCTACATTTCCACCTCCTATAATGATCCAAAGGATGATGCTACTACCTGACCAACATTAAGATTTGGAAGCCAAAATTTCTATTGACTTAACATCGGCAAACCAAGACCATTTTCTCCAACCTCCGAAACTTTGCCCACCTGTGTTAATTCTACCTCCTCACTTGAACAGTCTTGGCCAATGCAGGTTCTCAAATTATCACCTCGAAGCTCAACTTGTCCAACACTCTCCTAGCTGGCTTCCCTACTTCAATCCTCCATAAGTTGTACCTCATTCAAAATGTCACAGTCCATATCCTCACCCTCAAAAGTCCCATCACCCCTGCTTTCTCCAAGTTTCATTAGCTCCCTATGCCCCAACATGTTACTTCCAAAACTCAAATCACTCTGTCATTTCATCTTGCATCATACTATCTAAATGATCTCCTCCAGACTGAATTCCGGCAACACATCCATCACTCAACACCACTCTTTGTACCTCACTCTACCCATTCCTTCACTGCTATTACGCTGCCCAATTCCCTCTGTCCTCCTGCCTTAATTCTTTCAAAACCTCCTCAAATCTCTTCAACAAAGCCTTCAACCTCCAGCTGAACCATATTTTTCACCTTTTCCCTATGTCCCCACATATAATGAGCGTGAGAAAATGCAAGTTGCTAATGTGTGGCAGCCAATGCCAATTCCAGGATGTGCTTAGCTGCTCAAAAACAGAACCTGTTCTCCACAGGGTTATCCAGGACACTCCTTTCTCCTTGGCCATTTTTCATTACGACAAACACTTGTAATGATGCTGAACACAGGAAGCAGATTTATTTTTTCCATCCGCTTAATAACTTCTAATATTAGTGTATTTACATGCTGTGCATTCACAGGGATCATAGTTCTCTTCTTCGCCCCTCCTCCATTCACTGCATCAATATCATGGGTCTCTTAATCCTTCACCTTGATGCTCCAAAGTCCCACTGCCTAATTAGGCAGTAGCATTTTTGTTCTTTGCTAGGGGATTCAAGCCATTTTGCTAAGATAAAAGCAAAAAACTGCGGATGCTGGAAATCCAAAACAAAAACAAGAATACCTGGAAAAACTCAGCAGGTCTGGCAGCATCTGCGGAGATGAGCACAGTTAACGTTTCGAGTCCAAATGACCCTTCAACAGAACTAAGTAAAAATAGAAGAGAGATGAAATATAAGCTGGTTTAAGGGGGGGGTGGGACAAGTAGAGCTGGATAAAGGGCCAGTGATAGGTGGAGATAACCAAAAGATGTCACAGACACAAGGACAAAGAGGTGTTGAAGGTGGTGATATTCTCTAAGGAATGTGCTAATTAAGGGTAGAAAGCAGGACAAGCAAGGTACAGGTAACCCTAGTGGAGGTGGGGTGGGGTGAAGGAATCAAAAAAGGCTAAAAGCATTACCCAAACCTCCCTGTCGCTTGACATTTCAACACTCCACCCTGCTCTCATGCCCACATGTCTGTCCTTGGCTTGCTGCATTGTTCCAGTGAAGCTCAACGCAAACTGGAGGAATAGCACCTCATCTTCCGACTAGGCACTTTACAGCCTTCCGGACTGAATATTGAGTTCAACAATTTTAGATCACGAACTCTTTCCTCCGTCCC